>NW_025813486.1:19055556-19655556 GCF_021976095.1 Xenia sp. Carnegie-2017 | reverse complement strand
GCCACCAATTTCCTTCTTCATTCTTTACGGATCTCGTTTCTACACAGCAAAATGGTGTGCAGAGAGTCCTTGAGTTTTTGTTGTTAAAATTCACGGATGTTGGTTGTGGTTTGTGGCGTCGCCCTGGTGATGTGATGCGAATTTCTGCTGGTGGTATATCAAACTTTGTAAAATCGTATTGGTAAATGGATCTACTGAATGGTGACTCATCGTTTAAGTCTGTGCTGAATATTTTAGTCTTGCTGTCACTGAAAAGAAAAACATTTTTAACACCGTACATTAAGAATGTTTTCTCAGAATTTTACATTTAAAATTTTTTTGCTGATTTTTTATTTCATCTCAGCCAAAATGTATAGCGAATTTTATGCTGTGTTTCCAAAAAATGTAGCAACTGAAGGTTACTTGTGCAAGTCCAACTGCATGCGCCCTAGTTCGTTCATTCATTAATATCATCTATCCTCTGAGATGATTAAAGAATTTTAAGCATTTTCAAACTAACTTGGTAACACCTCCCGTTCATAATACATGTCTGAAGTCTATTAAAACTCGTGAGTGTGAATGTAAAATGTCCAGAGAAGAATAATTGGTGTGTTATATATTGTAAACATTTGGAAGTCAAATCTATATTTATAAAATATTACTTCACATGGACGTAAATACTAAACGCTGAGTGGCGAAAAAGTTGCAATTCTCAACTTCATCAAAACATTTGATAGCAAAATGGGCCTTAAACGGCTTGCTAGCACATTCGAATGATACGCCATCTAACATTTTGCCGTTATTCAAACTCGTAAATACATGAAAAGCTACCTCAATCTTCGATCCGCTTTCTTTTTTCGAGAAATTGGTGGTAAATATATCGACATTTTGTCTTAATCCTTAATCTCGACCATGTTTTCGTTATCGTTCCACGAGGGTTGCTATGCAACGAAGTCAATTATCTCCAATTTCCGCGTCAATGAATTTGCCGGGTCGTGCAATTTTTGCGTCCTAAACATTCTAATTATGTAGAATTGGATGCATAATTGTAGGAAGTAATTTCGAAATGTTCAAATGTTTTAACCACATTTAAGTATTGCTTGAATTATTTCCAGTCGAAAATCGTTGCTTTTACATGCTGAAGATTAATATTTTTACAGTCTGGCGATAGGTGATGATTTACTACATCGACACGTCGCCGACCTCGTGTAAAATGCGATCAAAATAAGCCTTTCAAGTGCTTTTTTTATAGTCTACTGAGCATAAATCATTCTCTTGTACAAATTGTACATATTTCAAATTATTTTCGAAGTGGCATTTCGAACTTAAGAGGACGCTGAATGAACACTGGAGATTGAACTGATAGCCGACAGTAGGTCAAAGTTGTCTTTTTTTTTAATAAAGTATTCGACAAAGTGTAATTTTTAAGACGCCACGAGGTTCTTATATGATTATGATATGTATTTAAACAACTATTGCATCACAATTGCTCACATGTCAATATGGCGATAACGTGGTGCTCATCTGAAGGCGGTTTCAAAATTCACGATAATAACAAACTCAGTGGTTGTTTTGTCAACACATTACTGTTTTTGCCAACGGCTATTGTTGTGCTTGTAATACTTCCAGTTTTAACTGTATTGCTGCGAAGACAGTGGAAGATTTTCGGTCAGTCTTGCATACGATTTAAAAATCATTCGTGGAGATGGATACTGACTTTACTTCTTGTATTATCGTTCGTTGCCAAAATTGGAGAGGGGTTTATGTATCAACAAAGAATTTCAACAACTCCACTTCATTTGTACATACCTCACATATTCTCCGTTTTTTCCCTCGTTGTTGTGACAATATATTATGATGTGATAGAAGTCAGTAAGACTTTCGCCATTAAAAAACTCTCCCTTATTTTCGTCTATTGGTTGAGCGGCGTTATAGTTTGGCTCGTAAAGTTCGTGCAACTTTACCAAGTCGACGGACCGTATGACTTACGACTGTATACAAGTATCGCCATACTTGTTTTTTACATTTTGCTGCTAATTTTAGAAAAGCGGGTTATTTTCTCACATTTTCCCCAAAGAACCATCACTTCTTTATGGAAAAGAGCAAATGAAAGCGAAGCCGAACATGACGAGTGTCAGGAATTTTCGGAAGGAAAAATTAAATTCGTGCATAATTTTTCCAATTTTTTGTCAAGATGCACTTTTTCGTGGTTTTTCGACACCTTGAAACTTGGAAGCAAGCGCCCTCTTGAAATGGAAGATCTTGGAAATCTGCCTTTTGAAGATAAAGCTGATGCGAATCACAAAAAATTTGCTAAATTTTGGGAAGAAGAGAAGAGTCGAGCGATCGAGAAAAAAACCTCTCCATCTTTATGGAGAACATTTTTCGTTGCATATCGAAGACTTATACTAACTGCAGCATCATGTAAACTTGCAAGTGATCTGCTTAGCTTTATAGGACCTTTATGTCTTAAACAAATTGTGCGTTTTGTTGAAGACTCTTTGAAGTCCAACAGTGATGAAGTGAAACCAAAATCTGAACATGATGTGTATATGTCTTCATCAGATTTCTTTGGAAATGGCTATGTATTGTCAGTTGTCATTTTGCTTGGTACTATCGCATCTAGCACATTCAGTCAGCAATATTATTACTATGCACTGAAGTTCTCAATGAATTTGCGGGCTTCATTACAGGTAAATATTGAATCATAGATTTTTTGTCATGCACAATAATATTTTGTGTACTTTGCATGATCAACAATCTTTGCAACTTGTTTATTATCCCTAGGTTTTGATATACAATAAAGCTCTAAATCTTTCAAGCTTTACCATATCTGGAGGCAAAATGGATTCTGGACAGATTGTCAATCACATATCAACTGATGCACAAAATATAACCATGTCAGTCACATTCTTGCATAATGCATGGTCGGCCCCTCTCATGTTGCTGCTTGCCTTAGCTATGATTGTGAATGAGCTAGGAATAGCAGCTGTTTTTGGTTTTCTCGTACTTTTGATTTTGGTTCCTGTGAATTATTACTTGGCAACAAAGATGGGCATTTATCAAAAGAAAGGTTTAGGTAAGGACAAGAAAGTCTATTTTTTAGAGATGATTTTGACATGGTTAATTGAAATTGACATGTGCATTGATCAAAATAGATTTTATTGTTGCTAAAAGTCATTTTATGTGATTACCAAGCACTTTAAATTAAGGTGTTAGTGATGAACGGCTAAAAAACACAAACGAAATGTTACAAGGGATTAAGCTGTTGAAGCTGTATGCTTGGGAGGGATGGTTTTGTGATCTTATTGAAGACATACGAACACGTGAAATGTCTGTTAAAGTAAAACTGCCCTTCTAAATGGTCTAGTTTCTTTTGTGACCACATGCACATCAACAACTGTCGCCTTAGTTATGTTTGTGAGTTATGTTAAAGTTACTGGTGAGGAGCTCACTGCATCCAAGGCCTTTGCATCTTTGGCGCTCATCAATCTTATGAAGGTAAGGATGTTTTTCATTACAACCTTATATGGCATGACAATGGCAAATTTGCATGTTACCACCAACTGACTGATGGAAACTAAAAAAGTTTGTACTGCAAAAATTATGCACTTTTCAATCAAATGCATTTCAAGTTGAGTCCATCTAACTGAAACCTTGCAATTTTTTGAGATGTGTGCCTGAATATTGGAGAGAATACCTTTATGTCTTGTTTGTTTTGCTTTCTTCTTATTGAAACGAAAATTTTAACGAGTGCCATATAATTGAACACAATCTTTAAAGTGACATTGGAGTTTCATAAATATTTAGTGGAAATCTCTTTTCTTTCTCAAAAAATTTAACCATTCGTTTACGTTGCCAAGACGTCGTTGCATAATGAGACGCCGCAAATTCCTGATAATTCTAGTTAATTATGCAGTATGTGACGTCATTGCTTGCGTAAATCACTAAATTGGACATTCCACCATAGGCCGTCCACAAATAAGACATCACGGGCTTATTATTTAAGAAATAAAAGATGTTTTCTGTGTTTCCACAGACTTGTGCAAACCGAGGAGACCTTTTGGAGAACTCGAGAGCAGATCTGTGCAAGCCCGAGACCGAGTTGCACATGCTCGAGAGTTCTCAAAACGTCTCCGTGTTCGCTACTTCATGTTACTATGTAATATCAATTTACAATTCAATTCACTAGCTTCCGTTATTTATACTTCCGTTGATGGTTCGTACTGTTGTTAACGCTCGCGTAAGCACTAAACGTCTCCTGCCTTATCTTATTGCTGCTGAGGTCAGTCACTTAAGGGACGAAGCACCTGTCTGCGCTATACAAGATGATACTGACGGACTGGGCCCTAATGATTTTAAAATGACGCCGTTAAAGAAGAACATAACAAGGGTTGATCCTGTTCTTTCTCCCGGCAGCCCAACCATTGAGGTCAAAGTTAGGTTTCCTAACCATCTCCCTACATTGGATCATGAATCTGTGATGGATGATTCATCAGAAGATGATTCATCAGAAGACAAAACTTCCCCTGATTTTTGCATCTCGCCGAGTATTGGCGTTGCTATTAACCACGCAAGTTTTACATGGGATCCCGAGGCAAAGCAGCCAACTGTTAAAGATGTCGACGTGAATGTACCAAAAGGAAAGTTGACGATGATCGTTGGACCTGTTGGTAGTGGAAAATCATCACTAGTGAGTCGTATCTTGTTGCATGTGATATGCGTTTTGGTCACACGTGTTGTGCAGTTTGTTGACACGTGTCATATAGTTAGGGTGCAAATGCTTTACAGTTCGGTTGCACGTGTCATTGAGTTTGGTTGCACGTGTCATAGAATTTTGTTGCACATGCTTCAGAGTTTGGTTACACGTGTCATTGAGTTTGGTTACACGTGTCATACAGTTTGGTGGCACATGATATGCAGTTTGGTTACACGTGTCATATACCTGGTAGTAGGTTTATTTTATATCGTATAGAAGTAAGTATTATAATTGTTTCGTGTGTTTGTGAATCTAATTTTTACAGTCTGTCTACAGGTGCATGCATTGCTCGGTGAGATGACATTACTTGATGGACAAGTGTTATGGGCGAATGACGTAACGGTTGCTTATGCTGCTCAGAAGGCGTGGCTGCTGAACAATACGGTGAAAAATAACATATTGTTTGGTCAGCCGTACATCCGTGAACGATACGAGACCGTGTTGCAAGCATGCGTATTGCAAAGTGATTTGGCTGTTCTTCCCGCTGGTATGTGTTGATTTAATGGGGCAGTTAGGTATTCTGGGGAGTAAATATTGCCAGATATGTTTGATTTATTGGAGCAGTAAAGGATCCTGGGAAGTGAATATTGCCAGATATTTTTTATATATTGGAGCAGTTGGGGATTCAAGGGAGTAACTATTGCCAATTATGCATTATTTATTGGAGCAATTGGGGATTTTGTGGAGTGAAGATTGTTAGATGTGTGATTCCTTGGAGCAGTTAGGGATTCTGGGAAGTAAATATTTCCAAACATAAAAATATTCAACTTTTATGTTTGTGTATTTGAAATTGACATCACGCACTTTTTGACAGGCGATGAAACAGAAATTGGTGAAAAAGGTATAAATCTAAGTGGAGGTCAGAAACAACGAATCAGTATCGCACGAGCAGTTTATTCCGGCGCGAATTTTTCATGTTTGATGATCCTTTGTCTGCGTTAGATGCGCACGTGGCTCAACACGTGTTTGAGCAAGCGATAATGAAAATGCTTGTCCAGCGGGGTTGTACAGTAGTTTTGGTGACACATCAACTTCAGTACCTCTCCAGGGCTGATAACGTAATTGTGATGAAAGATGGCCGAGCTGTTATTTGTAGTAGCTTCAGAAATGTGGAAAAAACAAATTCGGAAAACGTGAAAAGCGCTTTGACTCTAACAAGACAACAGTCAGTTACAATTGAAAATCAGGTTTTGGTGGTATTCATTTTTGCCGTCCCCAATGTCAGGTGGTAGCATTGACCTAATATACCTGGAACGTTACCTGTAATACAAAAGCCTAATAATTTTTGAAGCCGTGATTTTACGCCAGACACGCGAGATTTTACCCCAGACACGCGTGTGTAGTCAATGAACTACTACTCCGCGAGAGAATCTGGAAACACTACACACGCGTGTCTGGGTAAAATCTCGCGTGTCTGACGTAAGTATGGCTTCAATTATTTGCTTCAGGTAGCGTTCCATGTATTTTGGTTCAATGGTTGGTAGTTGTCAACAATTTAACATTGAATATTCCAATGCTTAAAATACTGGGTTAACAAATTGCAGTAAATATCACTTGCGCACACTGACACGATCACTGACCTTGTTATCGTCGGCTCAGATCTTTTTATGTTTGTGTGAGGGGGGGAGGATGGGAGGGGTAGGTAGTTATTGTAATCTTTTGCTAAAATATCCATTACATAAAGTACCACTCATATCCATTACATAAAGTATCCATTACATAAAGTACCACTCATATCCATTACATAAAGTATCCATTACATAAAGTACCACTCATATCCATTACATAAAGTACCACTCATATCCATTACATAAAGTAACATTTGTTGTTCACCTCGATGTTCCAAAAATAGTTTTAGTTCTTTATAATCTTCGTCCATGTCTCTATAAGACCGCTGTGCTTCATATCGATTTCTACTACTTAAATCAACTCTGCCTTTGAAATTGTGCAGTATTGTTCCCAGGTACCCTTCATCATGTCCGCATTATGCATTTAATTTAGTTACATGAAGTAGAAGAGTCGGACGTGCACAAAGAGCGATATCATACCTTTGCAGATGAAATCGAGGAAGCTGGTGAAGACGATGAAGATATGGGCGAGAAAGGCAAGCTTATTACGAAGGAAGAGCGAGAGAAAGGCGCCGTCGCTTTGCGAGTTTATGTTCGTTACATCAAAGCTTGTGGGCCTTTATTTTTTCTTTTATCGATGTTTCTAGCTGTTGTGTCTCGCGGTGAGTCAGATTGATGTTATTTGCTGGGGTGCAGCTACTAAGAAGATGGGTGCAGGCACCAGGGAGGGGGCGCGGCTACTCGGGGGGGGAGGGTGGGTGTAAAGGAATGTGGCATCAATGTTACCGTCCTTAGATGATGGGTTGAATTGTGAGGAAAATTCTATTAGTACGATATACCGTCAGTTAAAATTAAATTTACAATAAAATTTTCTCTACTCTAAACTCGACCCTTCAATAAATTCATTGGTTTCACCAAACCTGATGATGTAATACAAATTTATTCAGGAAAACTTCGGTCACGTCTTCGTTGGTATAGTCACGAATATTACATCCCTCCCCTCCCTAATCAAAATATCAGACCACGCCACTATGTACTATTTTCTAACGAACTATTCTTAGCTAGCTCTCCAAAATACTGTAAAACTCAGAATACAAATTAATATCATGATTCTGATTCTTATTCAGACGACCATTTTAGAATCATAAAGAAATGCCGTTCATTCTTTCAGTTACGCGTCATGTAGTCTGTTTTAATTAAGTTAACCAATCCCGTCCTCTGCCGACAAAAGGATTATGTTTTTAATTTATCCCAGTTTTGAGCGTCATCTCACCTTTTGGAGATGACCTACACTCTTTCTTGGCATTATAAATATCGGTAGATTGTAAATTTTCATTTAGCAGACGTTGACACCTGAGGAGTAGTCTGCCGAAATGCATCGTATCGTTTAATTTAGAACTGGTTTATTGGCTTAGTGCTCTTTACTAAAAACAGTTCTTTTAAGAACTATCAACATATTATATTACTTTTACCATTCACTATGGTATTTGCTATCTTTAGAACTATTTTCAGATTTGTCACCACGACAAAGTCTCTATTTTATAAATTAATATCCGATTACAAATTGAAATCGGCAAACCGAAGTAAAGCTACTATTTTTTTATGTAGGATCAATTGTTGGCGCGGATTGGTGGGTTTCTATTTGGTCATCAGACAAAGCAAGTGGCAACAAAACTGCCAATCGCGATGTTAGTTACTATTTAAATGGTTACGCTATGATATCCATCTCGGCTGTTGTCATCACCTTTTTCAAATCAATCTCCATTGCTCTGTGCTGTCTTCGCGGCGCTAAACTTTTACATATACGCATGCTCAGACGTGTCATCCAATCACCAATGAGGTTTTTCGATACCACTCCCATCGGCCGAATATTGAACAGGATGTCTTCGGATACTACCGCCATTGATAGTGTGCTTCCTAGTAAGTACACTTGCGTCAACTTAGTCTGACATGTCTTCGGATACTACCGCCATTGATAGTGTGCTTCCTAGTAAGTACACTTGCGTCAACTTAGTCTGACATGACTTATTTCCACTTAAGAATTCTTTTTTCATAAATAGTTTCGTAGTTTATAAAAATAGTCGCCTCCCAGTTTTCATTGACTGAACACAAATCAACAGCATCAGATCGAGGCAGACAATGAAAACATCTTGGATTAGTTGTTTCTACGAAACAAAAAAATTTGAGACGATCCACCGCTTAGACTGTTGTGTGTTTCCACGTACAAGAATTTATTTTTCAAAGAAAAACCCAAATGTTCCTAACCCTTGTCATCTGACTTGATGTTTCCGTTTTTTTCTTTAATAGTGGTTGTTCAGAATATGATCCATACCTGCTTGAGCGCGCTGTCTGCTTTAATCGTTCAGGCTGCCGTAACTCCTTTTTTTCTTCTTGTTGTCCTGCCGTTCTGTGTGGTGTATTATTTTCTTCAGCGTTTTATCAGGTGAGATAAGGAATTCGTCATATTTTAGATGTTTTATAATTTACATTAGGGTATTGCTGCCTTTATGAGCTAATGACTTTGGTGTAGGCAAAGGAGTATAAAATATAACTTGTATTTCTTTGTCTGATACATTCCTAAGCGAGTGTAAGACTTTTTGAGTGGATGTTTCCAAGTTGCACTTTTAACACAACTGGCTTGAGTGCGTGTTCGAAGATTTGTTTGTGGAAACCAGATCCTTCTTTGTGGCGGTAATCATCTTCGTACTCAAATCTAAAGCTCTCTAACGTTATTTTTGTACGTTGCAAGTCTGTTTTTCTTGATTAAAGACGCGTCATTGTAACGTATTTTTTGTACGTTGCAAGTCTGTTTTTTTGGATTAAAGACGCGTCATTGTAACGTTATTTTTGTACGTTGCAAGTCTGTTTTTCTGGATTAAAGACGCGTCATTGTAACGTTTTTTGTACGTTGCAAGTCTGTTTTTCTTCATTAAAGACGCGTCATTGTAACGTTATTTTTGTACGTTGCAAGTCTGTTTTTCTTGATTAAAGACGCGTCATTGTAACGTATTTTTTGTACGCTGCAAGTCTGTTTTTCTGGATTAAAGACGCGTCATTGTAACGTATTTTTTGTACGTTGCAAGTCTGTTTTTTTGGATTAAAGACGCGTCATTGTAACGTTATTTTTGTACGTTGCAAATATGTTTTTCTGGATTAAAGACGCGTCATTGTAACGTATTTTTTGTAAGTTGCAAGTCGGTTTTTCTGGATTAAAGACGCGTCATTGTAACGTTATTTTTGTACGTTGCAAGTCTGTTTTTCTGGATTAAAGACGCGTCATTGTAACGTTATTTTTGTACGTTGCAAGTCTGTTTTTCTGGATTAAAGACGCGCCATTGTAATGTTCTTTATTTATGTTAAACACTCGCTTGTGGTGAATACCTTTCGTTCAAGCTTGACCAGAGTAAACGTACTGAGTTGGAATGTTGTTCATTATTGAAATTCAGGTGATCTTCCCGTGCGAAGAATCATTGGGATAAATAATCATTGAAAATTTTTGAATTTTTTCCAGTAACCAAATTTCGCGCTAAATACGGTCTCTTTATGATAGAATTTTAAAAAACTATTTCTTGACCTTAACTAAGTTGTACTCAACATTTACTGATTTTGTGAAGCGTGTCAATGAAAAGAATCGAGCAAAATGGATTGTTTTCTACAGGTCTTTTTATCTCATTCATTTGTTTTTTGTTCTAATATATTTTTCCAAATCCACACCTTTACTTCGCTTTACCATTTAGACGCAGCACTCGTGAACTTCAACGTCTCGACAGTATTAGTAAATCTCCAGTTTATGCTCAACTTTCCGAGAGTTTGGGGGGCCTGGCCACGATTCGCGCCTATCGTTCCCAGGAGCGATTTCAAATGCAAATTATGAATTTCATCGACAAGAACAACGCGGCCTTTATCTTTACCCAGGTCGCCCATCGTTGGTTAGGCTTAAGACTTGACTATGGTGGCGCCATACTTGTGTTTCTTGCCGCCATCTCCTCGGTAACTGCTGCTCTATCCGGCACCATAAAGCCAGGTTTGGTTGGTTTAGCCCTCACCTACGCCCTGGCAGTCGCGCAAGTCTTTAACTGGGTTGTGCGCATGGCAACTGAAGTGGAAATGAATATGAACGCTGTGGAGCGAGTTGATCATTATTCCACGATAGAGAACGAACCCTCTCCGAAGGACTCCGATGTTTCTCCATCTGAAGCTTGGCCCGAGAAAGGTACTTTTATTTACACAATATACGTTTTTTCAAACCAATTTGTATGTACATGTATGGATACGTATGGATTTAGCGTTATATAATTGGTCAATTTCTATATACATATATGAATACGAGTGGATTTGAAACAGACAAATTTTTCTGCGTAATCGCAATAGGTGCATTTTCATTCTCAGATTTCATATTCATTTAACATTAATGGCTGTGAAAGAAATGAGAAAGCTTTTTATTGTTCTAGGTGAAATCAGTTTCAAAAATGTGACTTTATCTTATGCTCATGACTTATCACCAGTCGTTAGAGATGTTACTGTTAACTTAAAGGCTGGTGAAAAGATTGGCGTCTGCGGTCGTACGGGCAGCGGAAAGTCCACGATCACGTTAGGTTTATTTCGATTGCTGGAGCATTTCGAAGGTCAAATTGTTATCGATGGAATTGATATATCTAGAATGTCCTTGCGTACCCTGCGATCTCGAATGGCTATTATCCCTCAAGATCCCATCTTGTTCCAGGGCACGGTGAGGTTTAATTTAGATCCACGTGGCGTCCATGCAGACGACGCATTATGGCACGTGCTCGAAGTTGCGCAGCTCAAGAATACGATCTCCGGTTTAACTGGAGGACTTGCAGGAGTTATCGTCGAAGGTGCTGTTTTTTATCTTCTCGGTGACATTTATATGTTTTTTTTTCTCTTGTTTGCGCACTTGCTTTTTGTTCTCTTGTCGTTTCGTCATCCTTTGCTGTAAACTTTTCACTAAAATCGTACGAAATTTGTTGCCTATTTCAAAAGTTAATCACTAATATGGGAGCTAATGTGGGCTTGGTAGCTCAACAGGTAGAGCGGCGGACTAGTATCCCGAAGGTGCGAGTTCAAATCTCGTCCAAGTCACATATTTTTGTGCATGAAAAAAATCGTGTTATGACTTATAATATGGGAATAGTGTAGGAACTTTGAAAGATTGTACAAGTGTGTAGATGCTAACAATAAGTGATCAAGTGATGAAACTGCTTGATATTAGTTAATTCTTTCTGGTTTTCTTTTAATTCACTTTGCAAAAATTGTGGATGTACAGAAAACCAGACAGCCATGGTACCCCAAGCCTCTGGAATTGTCTGTTGCCATTAACCGCCTTGCTGGTAGAAAATACCAGTGCTGTGAATCGTGTGATTTTATACGAATGTCGTAACTTTTAAGTAACCTACCAACATGGCGGTTTTATCGTGCCGTGAAAACACTTCAAACATATGAAAGAAGACCTCGGTTGATCATACAAAAACAAATCAATGAATACTAAGGCTCATTCCCATGCAGCTGCATTTTACGCTCGGAAATGCTCGGAAATTGCACTGGTGCGCTGTTTGTTGAGAAAGGAAACTGCATAGAAATTAGCCTTACAACATTGATGTCATTAGCATATTTACTGTTTTAATTTGAATATGTGGACTTGGCAACAAATTTTGGGATATTTCTTTAGAAATTTACCTATCGTCGGCAATAACAATGTTCTTTCGTTGAAGGTGGTGAGAATTTAAGTGTTGGTCAACGTCAATTGTTCTGCTTGGCACGTGCGTTGCTCGTGAAATCTCGCATACTTGTGATGGATGAAGCGACCGCAAACGTGGATGTGGAGACGGATAAATTAATACAGGGAGTTGTACGTACTGCTTTTAAGGATTTTACCATACTTACTATTGCCCATAGAATTGATACAATATTGGATTCGGATCGAATTATGGTTTTGGATCAAGGTAATCTTATTGAATGGGATTCACCCCAAAGACTTCTCGAAGACGAAAACAGTGTTTTTTCATCTCTTGTTAAAGCTCATAAGTGAAAAAAAACCCTTTTATCCGGGATGGATTTTGTGTACTATACGTAGATTATTTAAAATCTAACCATCCAACTCTTCATGTAATATTTATAAAATAACCAAATTTATGAATAATTAGGGGTTTAGCGTTCGGTATTAGAAATTGTTGTAAGTAATTTTAATCCAAAATACCTTCAAACCTTTGTAAAAATACACTTGAATACGAATTTTAAAAATCTTCAATTATCGCCAATCTGTGATCACTTTAATATGTTAGATATTAAACAAATAAGTGAAGAGAGATTTGGACGTATAAAGGTAAACATAAAGGTAGACATAAAGGTAGGCATAAAGATAGACATAAAGGTAGACATAAATGTAGGCATAAAGGTAGACATAAAGGTAGACATAAAGGTAGACATAAAGGTAGACATAAAGATAGACATAAAGGTAGACATAAAGATAGACATAAAGGTAGACATAAAGGTAAACATAAAGGTAGACAAAGGTAGACATAAAGGTAGACATAAAGGTAGACATAAAGGTAGACATAAATATAGACATAAAGGTACACATAAATGTAGACATAAAGGTAAACATAAAGATAGACATAAAGGTAGACATAAAGGTAGACATAAAGATAGACATAAAGGTAGACATAAAGGTAGACATAAAGGTAGAGATAAATATAGACATAAAGGTAGACATAAATGTAGACATAAAGGTAAACATAAAGATAGACATAAAGGTAGACATAAAGGTAGACATAAACAGTCCTTCTCAGGACTATTTTTGTTGTTGTTGACTCAACAACTGTCTTTCTATCATAACTGTCTTTAAGTTCTGTTATAATCTCTATGGGTGCCCATTGAATTTTTTGCACTGCATTTACCGCTTAGTGAAGGGATTGAAGGCTCATAAACATTCAATTTTTTCTTGATGTAAAACACGTCGCGAGGTCTTTCTTTATTTCGACTTAGTGTTTTGTTATAAATCATGGTGATATTACGGGCTAAATGTGCAATTGCCGGTAAGTTTAAATACTGTTATATATTTTTGTCAAAACAACTTTCAAAGGTAGATCTGTTTGAATTGTTTGAGATGTGCGCTGTGTAACTGTAGCAACAACGACATAATGCAATCCTATGTATGATATCTTGGAAAATTTTTTACATTTAGGCGAAGCTTGTGTTGGAAAAAGTGCTCTTTTGCAAACATTTTGCAGTGATGGAACACAATTTCCAAAGAACTACACCATGGTAAACTTGTGGCAAAAACCCAATTTCTTTTGTATTTTTATGAAAGATTGTGGACTATTTTGTGATTATTGAGTTATTAGACTTTAGGTGTTGACTTACTCACAAAGCTCGTGAAAATACCAGAGACGAATGACAGCGTGGTAAGATGTCGATGAAATTAAAATTTTCTATCATATGGATGTGAGTTTCATTCTGTACATGGTATATTTTATTGTGTAAAGCTATTAGCTAGAAAACTCGCTAATTTGGGGCTGTCCGAATATGTATATGCACGTCTCAATGCGTCGGAAATATTTGATTTCAAAAGAACTCACTTTGGCTGTTATAGCACACATACTAATATATTAATAAGTGTCCACTTCCAGTTATCAAGTTTTCTTTGCCATTTTGTGTTACTTTAGGAATTGTATTTGTTTGACTCTTGTGGACAAGAAATTTATTCAGAAATGATAGAGCAATCGGTAGGTTAGTTTTATGTTTTTACAATTGATTTAAACAATCACCATTAAAATATTGTTGCTTACTCCATGTTACATCTTGGTTTTTCAATGTATGACAATTAGTGTGGTCGACTCATATAAACAAACCAAATGTTCACGTTGTATCATTGCAAATACCTTAATTTGTGTGAACAAGATCATTTTTAATTTCAATGGATGTGCAATTTATTGTATGATGTATGTTAAAGTCATGTAAGGTTGTTGGTAGTTGACACAAATGTACATGAACGTTTTATTTGGATAAAATGGTAGTTGACACAAATGTACATTGACCGTTTTATTTGGATAAAAATGTAAGTGTTGTATAGGGGGTGCACAATATCGATAATTGGTGAAGGGCCAATATTCGTATATGCATGTTCTACCTTGGTAGCTTCTATTGGAATCAATTGCGGTTATGGATTAATACAGATTAAAACACATGACTATATGAATAAGGGTCCCCCCCCCAATCATTGATCTTGCATGGCCCCTGTTTTAAAGCTCTTAAAAGTTCTTTAAAGAGGGTAGTTACATTAGAGAGGGCGGTTACTTTAGAGAGGGGTGGTTACTTTAGAGAGGGACGGTTACTTTAGAGAGGGCGGTTACTTTAGAGAGGGCAGTTGCTTCAGAGAGGGGTGGCTACTTTAGAGAGGGGCGGTTGCTTTAGAGAGGAACGGTCACTTTAGAGAGGGGCAGTTACTTTAGAGAGGGGTGGTTACTTTAGAGAGGGTAGAGAGTGGTTGCTTTAGAGGGCTTTAGAAAGGGTGCTTTAGAGAGGGTGGTTACTTTAGAGAGGGTGGTAGGAAGAGAGGGGGTAGAGACTTTAGAGAGGGGTTACTTTAGAAAGGTTAGAGAGGCTTTAGAGAGGGGTGGCTACTTTAGAGAGGGGCGGTTGCTTTAGAGAAGGGTGGCTACTTTAGAGTGGGGTGGTTACATTCGAGAGGGGCAGTTACTTTGAAGAGGGCGGTTCCTTTAGAAAGGGCGGTTACATTCGAGAGGCGGTTACTTTGAAGAGGGCGGTTCCTTTAGAAAGGCGGTTACATTCGAAGGGCAGTTACTTTAAAGAGGCGGTTCCTTTAGAAAGGGCGGTTACATTCGAGAGGGCGGTTACTTTGAAGAGGCGGTTCCTTTAGAAAGGGCGGTTACATTCGAGAAGGGCAGTTACTTTGAAGAGGGCGGTTCCTTTAGAAAGGGCGGTTACATTCGAGAGGGGCAGTTACTTTGAAGAGGGCAGTTCCTTTAGAGAGGGGTGGTTACATTAGAAGAGGGGCGGTTTCTTTTGCACTCTTTAGTAAGTGTTAAAAATGGCAACAGCTTTTGAGAGGGAGGTGACTTTCAAGACTGTATTGATCATATTATTGTGTATTACAGTGGGATGGCATAGACTTAGCTATCGTTGTATACGATGTCACCTCTGATCAGTCATTCAATGCCACCACAAAATGGATCGAACGATGTTTAAAGCAAAAACTAGCTGGCAACATGATTGGTATGTCTTATCTATTAAATTCATTTCATATACTGGAGGCCATGGTTCTCACGTAATTTTACAATCAAATGTAAATAAGCTTCGTAAAGCAAACAGCGAAACGCAAAAAAAAACCGAAACAAAAAACCATTTACGAATGTGAGTAGAAGGAATAATATTCGTAAAGTGAGTTAAACAATCCAGATGTTACAGTTTCAAACGATTTCTTTTTTACTGACGAAAACTAGAAAAGTGAAAGCCAACTCGTACAAAACAGCAAGGACGAGAAAGAAAGCAAGCTTCGTTCGTTTCAGATCAACTAATACCATATAATAAGCCTTTTAATAACCTCGCTTTCTTGGTCTTTACTGAGAATTATCGAGCCTCTGTCTTTTTGTACAAACCTCACCCTACGGGCTCGGTCTGTACAAAAATACCTTGGTCCGTTATTTCTCCGTAAAGACCTCGATTGACCTTGCATTATTGTCATACGGTCATGGACGTAACCTAACATTTTAACATTGTAAGTAGGGGCGTGACCCTGGAGTTGTAACATCCTCCACACAACCCCGTATGCCACGCCCTTGCTTAGCCTACACATCGGTAATCTGCCTGTCCTTGGTGTGAAAACTGCTTATATCTTATCTACGTTTTAGGTGTTTTGATTGCAAACAAAACAGATCTTAAACAACGACGTGTTGTATCCATGAAACAAGGCAGGCAACTGGCGACCACGCATGCGTTGGAATATTTCGAAACATCCGCGGTAATTAATTAGAGAAAAGTTTGACAAAGCCGACAGCTTGAAGACGTTTGCAACGAAGCCTGTTTGGCGATGTTCAATGGATAGGGACTTTTTCGAGCGTATTTTGTGGTGGTTTGTATTTTTTTCGAGAAACTTTGCTTCGTGCAAACGACACGAGGCTTCGTGCAAACGACTCCAGGGTTCGTGCAAACGACTCCAGGCTTCGTGCAAACGATCCCAGGCTTCCTTCAAACAACCCCAGACTTCGTGCAAACGACTCCAGGCTTCGTGCAAACGACTCCAGACTTCGTGCAAATGACCCCAGACGTCGTGCAAACCACCCCAGGCTTCGTGCAAATGACCCCAGACTTCGTGCAAACAACCCCAGACTTCGTGCAAACCACCCCAGGCTTCGTGCAAATGACCCCAGGCTTCGTGCAAACCACCCCAGGCTTCGTGCAAATGACCCCAGACTTCGTGCAAACAACCCCAGACTTCGTGCAAACGACTCCAGGCTTCGTGCAAATCACCCCAGGCTTCGTGCAAACCAGCCCAGACTTCGTGCAAATGACCCCAGACTTCGTGCAAATGACCCCAGACTTCGTGCAAACCACCCCAGACTTCGTGCAAACCACCCCAGACTTCGTGCAAATGACCCCAGGCTTCGTGCAAACCACCCCAGACTTCGTGCAAATGACCCCAGACTTCGTACAAATGACCCCAGACTTCGTGCAAACCACCCCAGACTTCGTGCAAATGACCCCAGACTTCGTGCAAACAACCCCAGACTTCGTGCAAATGACCCCAGACTTCGTGCAAACCACCCCAGACTTCATGCAAATGACCCCAGGCTTCCTACAACAGGTCCCTGTTGCTGTGCATTATGACTTTCTCAGTCAAGATTTTTTCTCTCAATCCTTGACTTCTGATGTGATTTTTGGCTATACCTTTGTCCTGTACAGATTTTCGTTTTTGTGAAAAAATCTCCACATTAAATATAACATTTAATTTGTCCGCTTAATGAAGGTCACTTAAATAGAATTTATTTTATGAACGTTTTGCTTGTCGCAAGATGATGCTTTATATTGGTTTATCTGATATTTTAACTGTTATGTTCTAGAAACAAAATGAAAACGTCGAAGCTGCATTTTACTATCTTGCCAACACCTATCATCAAGTATACACAGATAAAATTTCCAAAATGTTATCATCCGCTTGATGTTCTGACTCAAGTAAGAACTATTGAAT
Organism: Xenia sp. Carnegie-2017; assembly: GCF_021976095.1. Classification (NCBI taxonomy): domain Eukaryota; kingdom Metazoa; phylum Cnidaria; class Anthozoa; order Malacalcyonacea; family Xeniidae; genus Xenia; species Xenia sp. Carnegie-2017. The sequence continues at coordinate 19,638,026 of NW_025813486.1, read as the reverse complement.
GCAGGTTGTGCTTTTGGGGGGAGTTCAAGATGATCAGGTAGTGCTTGGGGGGGGTTGCAAGATGACAAGATACTGCTTGGGTGGTTGTAAGATGACCAGATAGTGCTTACCTTTGGATAGTGCCTTTTTCAACAGCATTAAAATTGTGATTGTATTTTGCTAGTCTTGACGAGCAGGAAACTTTGATATCTTTGAAATAAGATTTTTATTCCATCATCTTTTAAAGATTTTTCAAACTAGCGAAAAATTTTCTATATTCAGTGGACAGCACTATTAAAGATTTGTGCAACCATTTTCAGTGCATTTGTTATTTGGCAATGACTCTTCTTTGGAGAACTTTGCCATTCAAAAAGCAATGTAATTCTTTGTGGATAAGCCATTTAAACAAATTTCTTAAAACGCCATTTCAGCGTTCGCAAAGATCATAGTTAAAACTATGCGCACTAGTTATAATATGTTATACTGATGTGTATGTACAAATGTTTCACTACAAGTTAATATATATCAATGACTTTTATGTGAAAATTACCAGTAAACTATCTCGTCTTGTATATCAAGCACTTCATGTTAACTATTTCAAAAAACGTACGTGAACGACGTCAAAAACGTACGCGAACGACGTCAAAAACGTTAGTGAACGACGTCAAAAACGTTAGTGATCGACGTCAAAAACGTTAGTGATCGACGCCAAAAACGTTGGTGAAACGACGTCAAAAACGCCGATCAAGTATTTCGAAAATGCCATGCATTGAACCGGTAACTGCCATCCAGTAAATTCTCTTAAGCACTTAAATTTTAATTACTTCAAGTAACCGCACTCAAATAAACGACACCATACACTTTGGTTTTTTTGAACGATTTTGCCTTTATAATTGACCATCAGGATTAGCTCTCTTGCGTCGCAAACTTTATAGTCTACTTCCCAGTTAGTTGTACTTTCATTGGCGACACTAACCGACCATATGACAAAACGACACGATTCCATAAACCTGTAATTGTTTTTATTCAAAAGATACGTGCCGTACTAGTACTAAAATCACGTGCGGGGCTTCTCATCGCCGATATGTATAATGTTGATATTTGATAAAACACGCTTACGTGAGGTTTGTGTCATTGACGAAGTTAGGAGAATGGATTTTGATCGTGTATCAAAGAATGCTTGTTCTTTCTTGCCAAAATTGCGTAAGAAATCGAAAGAAAAGATAAATTGCCATCGCCGATGAGCGTTCACATACCAAACTCTTATGTCGGCGACTGTTGTAATTGTTGCAGAAGTTGAACCGGATTCAACTTCGCAGTTGTCTGCGATTCTAAATTACAACAATTACAACGCGTGTTCCCATATAGTTGTAATGCTTGTAAACCTTCATCGCTGATAGAATTACAACAATTACAACTACATGGGAACTAGTGTGGAATGGCGAACATCAGACATCGTGATGTGTCGTTTTTTTGAGCACTTTTACAGCGTTAAATTAATTTTGAAAAAGAAGCGCAACAACATCAAGCAGGGAAATCTGTATTGTAGCGAGAATGACGATGACAATAACATGATCGTTTGATTGCTTCGCTGAAGTCCTTTTTCAAGAAACTGTACAAGAGGGGATTTAGTAGTGATGCTAATACCCTCAGTACGTTTGCAGCACGAACAAGCTTATCTGGAATTGTTGATTCTTTAAAAATCAAGATGAAAAAATACAATCCCCAAGTTATGACAAATGAAAGCCACATAAGTAAAAGTATAATGGCAACTCTTGCTTCTTTGCGTCTTGATGTCCGAATGATATTCCGAGCCGACTTTACGGCATCTGTTCCGTTTGCCAAGACCATCTTCTCACCCCGACGTATTTGCATTCTTGCAACATAAAATAGTGAGGTAAACGGATAGACGAACAAACATATTGGAATAAGATAAAATAGAAACAGCGTTGCGACATTATAAGCCATAAAATCATGATTATCTTCCTCTTCAGAACAGTTTCTAACATCCATCCATTTCAAAGCTATCAGCGACACAACTAAGCTAACTGTCCACGTTAAAACCAAGGCGAATTTTTTTTGACATTTTTTCGCGTTTAATTTTTCATGATGGTATGGATGTATTATGAAAAGGTAACGCTCGTATGTTACCAATAGCAAATGCAGTACTGTTGAAATTGATGTGAATTTTGTACATGTGAATGATAGTGAACAAAATGTACATCTGCTTGACGATGAATTCAAAAACGTACATAACAACGCTAATGGTATACAGATCACTCCTGTGATGAAATCGGAACAAGCAAGACTAACAAGTAGATAATTTGGCCATTTATGTAGACGTTTGTTTATGCAGACCAGTATAATCACGAACAAGTTGATAGTGGCGATGAGAATAGCCAAAACAATAAAATGCATAACTTCATCGACATGTACGCCATCGCGCGTACTGTTATTTAGCAACGAATTGTTATGGCCACTTGTTATTTGCATTTTGCATGGCTCTGCTATTCACACTAAGGCATTCTTCACAAACCAACTGAAAAGGACATTTAAATTTGTGTTGATCTCACATCCGCTTTTTATAAATGTTCGTAAAAGGAAGATATATGTTGTACTTGAAAAGATTAAACGTACGTGATGTTTACACTATTTTCCACAAAAATAACCTTTTAGAGACGTAAGCACTTGATTTATTGATTATATGTCGGTCACATTAGCCAACGACTCTCAAGATTCTGTTTTCTCTGCTATATTTGCAACCTAAAAGGTTTTTATGAAATTCTACTGAAGAATTATAGCGAATGTATTTTATTTTTTCTTATCGATTGGTTTTTAAGATTTTATCTTTACTTTCAAATTACGTAATACATTACTTATACAGCATTCACAAAAAAATCGCATTGTTATGTTTAAAATTCTTCTTTACAAAACATTTGTTTAGCTTACCTGGTATTCAACTTAGTTTATGTTGTGCAAGAATTGCGTTTGCGATATTTCATATTGTTGACATTAGATATCTTTAGCAATATTTTAGCGTGTTTCTCTCCAGATTTCTGATTGAAGAAATTGGATTCAAGATTCAACTGTCTAACTGGTACACCTGTGACCTGTGCAGACACGCGATTGTGTATACTTCATTGTGTCATGTCAAATTGATTGAAAGGAAAAACTGATTATTTAATGAGTAGTTGACTATTTGTCTTACATACAAGTAGTCAACTACAAAATATGTAAATTGCGAAGGAAACTTTGTTTTCTACGCACTGTTTGTGATGTTTATTACGATAAAGAAATAAAAAAGTATTTAAAATAAACAACGAACTTTTTTAAAGCAAATATGTTTCGGCATACTTTATGCCATCTTCAGCGCGAACTGAATCAATATAGGAAGTTAGTGGGAAGCAAATTTATTTTGGAAAGACATCAAAAGATTGATAATCTTTTTTTTATCAATTTACATCTAAATGGGCCTTACGTTTTTTAGAAGTTAACTTTTCCAAGATGGCATAAAGTATGCCGAAACATGTTTTCTTTAAATAAATTTGTCGTTTATTTTAAATGTTTTATGCCTATTGTGGTCTTACGAAATTAAATATAAAAGCATCGAAAAAAGCATTAAAAACCTCTGCGACTTCCTCTACATATACTGCATCGTTTTGACGTGTACATTTACACCTGCTCGCGAGAATTATCTTACCATTTTTTTAAGGCTTAATATATTTTTTACTAATGGATACTGAACGATGAGCTTGTGGGGAAGGAAACATCGCTATAATCATTGATGTTTTACTTTGCGGCTTCGAATTTATTACATTTTGACAGCGTCTCCTTCGAGGCAGTTGTGTGGTTTCCCGTGATGTTTTTAAAAAATTGAGTTTCAATTTCGATTTCGAAAAATTTCCTTTTGTTAAAACGGTCGTCTTAATATGGCGGTGTTTTTTCCCGGTTTAGATAAATTACACCGCGCAGCAACACTCAGCCGGCTCTCAAACTGAGAGAAAATTGATTGAGTTGCTTTTTTGAGCGATGTTCCTTGGCTTTGAATGTTAAGATTTCATGGATGAAATAATTTGTCTTCAAATATTAGGAATACCCGCAATACCCTCTCAAAAATATTATGTGACCCTGGAATGTTTGACTGATGCCATTAGCTTAAACAAACAATGGTATATGTGCGTTGTTATCCTTGATTACGTGATCTTTATACAAATATATTTGTTTTGAATACTGTGTTTGTATGCGATAAAACTGTTATCTTCAACATATAAACAAACTTATTTGTGGCAAGATTTTATCTTGCCGTCAAAACAAAACGACTCATTATCCAAAATGTTTTCATCGCTTTGTCGTTGTTTTTATATTTACGGCAAAGATGAAGTTTAACATTAATTCGCCAATGTTTATACATAAAGACCACCGAAATATCGCCGACTTCTATAAAGCCAGACTTCATAGCTCATATCCGTTTGAAGTATTGTTTTTTTAGCTAAATAAATGCGCTCTCGAGAACTGACAATTTCACTCAGCGGAAAAGATATCTGCCTCAAATGAGGTAAGCGAATTTCTCACTGAAGAGCGCTTGCAAGGAATATATCAGCGACGGTTATCATTTCGAGTGCTATGTTTGTGTCTGTCTGTGCTGAAACTGTAATTTTTAAGTCTCTTTTCAAAGCTTACCAATTTCATCCATTAATTTAGTATCCTAAACAATTAATTGCAGTCTGTTTCACGATAATCTATCAATCATGCGTCTACTACCGTTTATTGTCAACAGTGCAACGAATGAACGAATGAAACTAGGAAAGAAGACTTTTCTCTTAATTTCATACACTGCCAAGCTGTCTTATGAAAACACACTTTTATCTTGAACTGCCCAATGAAAACATACTTTTATCTTAAACTGTCCAATGAAAACACTTTTTGAACTGTCCAATGAAAATAGACTTTTATCTTGACTGTCCGATGATAATAGGCTGTCAGCCATCTTGAACTGTCCAATGAACACATGCTTTTATTTCCGAACTGTCCAATGAAAATAGACTTTTATCGTGAGTCGTCCAATGATAATGGAGCAGGGCATTCATTTATTTAGACTTTGTTTCTTTCCTTAAACAAATAAAGTATGCGAGTTTTAGCATTGTTTTCATAACTTTCTTGCCTCAAACTTCAAACGTTGTAAAAGTATTTTATAGATGCTCGTACTTAACTCCAACCTTAGTTTTGTATTTATGTTTTCTAATTTTTTGCAAGCATTCCAACACATTGATTTTTAATCGTCTGCGTCATAGCTCAAACTGCATGCGGGCACAGCACCCTAAAATGCGGGAGTGACCACCCAGTTGGTTGAACTCAAGTAACACTGCAGGACATAATCAAGGGTTAGTCAACTTGTACAAACTCACAGACATTCGTTATTAATGTAAACAAACATTGAATATTCGAGAGTGTTATTATAAGCAGCTTATTTCAACACCACCAAGAATACTAATTTTAATGCATTTTATAACAAAATCGTCATTTGATAAATGTAATGTTCAATTCGATTTACATAGCAATTATGCAATTAAACTTGAATCTTTTGCTCACTAACAGATTGCAGTCGGAGTAGACAATACCAGTGCTGTCCTGATATTCATAGATACATCAGCAAATATCAAAAAAGGAACCTTACTTGAGAAGAGTCGCGCTATAAACACCTTTGTACAGATTGTAGCTATTTTACTTTGATAAAAGATATTAGCAACTGACTCACACGCCGCAGTTTTTCGATACAATTTCATGTCTCGCTTGAAACGTAGCTACACTAGCTGTGTTTATTTAAGATGTGGGCTTTAGCTTCGAGAAAAGTCAACATTTCTTATCTGAATGTAAACATTTGCTCCTTATGGCAAAGTTTTGATATGTTTCGCGTCATTGTTAGAGTAGAGTTGGTTACTCGCGCAGGCGTAATGCGTTCAGCTCATTTCTATAGCAAAAAATTCAACGCAAAGTTAACTCGAAAGTAGACAAGTGTTTCTCAAGGCATCTATTTCCGATGGTGTTGTTAGTTTAAAAAAAAAACAATGTAAATTTAAAATTAAAATTTAATTTCTTTGGACAACATATTCTATAATATAGACTTTATTTTCAATACAGCTGTGGCAGACAATTCATTAGGCTTGTCTAACCCTGTGGCCTAGCCTGCTTTCTTGGCACATATGCAGTTCACTTAAACCACGACAGAGAGGTTTTGCGCGTTTCTCTTGCCGGTAACGTATAAAAGAGTACTATATAGTCGATGAGGCTGTGTAATGGAATTTAAGTAAACATTACAAAAGTTAACTATTTTGACGAGTGTTTTAAAATAAATATGAACCGTTTTCGCTTTCTGTTATTTATGTTGCGGCTGTGTCAAAATATCCTGTGTCTATTGCGGTTCTTTCCCCCCGCGGAGACAGCCTAATACTCTATGTTTATATGAACACATCAAAACAAAAAAGATTACCAAAAAGAAGACGGGAAGCGAAGAAAATTAAATAAGCCTGGTTTTCATTAAATTACCAAGATTTGCTCGAAAATTGTACTAATCGCTTTCGCAGGTGTGTGTATTTATTTGCAAATCATCCTGTCTACATTTATGATTGATGAACTGCCTCCATGAAGATTTTGCAATTTTTAATGTTTCAGTGAACGATTTAACGCACTCGCGATATTGCAATACATCTCAAGTGACTTGAACGAACAGATCATAAAATTCTTCTGTCACAAGAGTAATTCTACTCCATGATGCGTACAAAAGATAATTGTGAAACGACAAAATCCAAGTCATATCTATTTCATCAATTGTTGTATTTTAGCGAGACAAAATATTGAAAAAACAAAAGAAGATAAGTATATTTTGGCATATCCACTAATACTTGTTACAATTACTAGAATATAAGCTGGCATATAGTCCGCCATTATAAAGGTTCTTCATAAAGTCTGAAGGCGAGAATTGTCCAATGTTAGGCGCAGTTGACACATTGCTTCTAGGATGAGCTAAACTGGCCCTTTCTGTTATATTTCTCGTGTCAAATCTTTGAAAAGTGGACACTACATCACGAGAACTCGTTTTGTTAAGAGTGGACTTGTACTGATCATGAGATTTTGTCTCATGGCAGCGCTCACTTGACTCGCCTATATTATGTGTCGATAGTAAATTTTTTATACTAAAGGAATGTTCAACTTTTTCTTGTTGTTTTTCGTCATCGCGATGTTTTATCTTTGGACTACTTGGCGGTGTAAGCAAGCTTGTGGTGGAAAGCCTCTTCGTCAAAGACTTTTCCGTTGCCTTACTCCTATCTTCTGTCGTGTCACGTTTTTCGAAGTAATCTTGAACGTCGTCTCTCAAATTTTCCTTAGCAAGACCTTGATCTTCTGCGAAATTTCGCTCTTCCCTGTCTATGAAATTGTTAATCTTGTTTGGCCTCCTTCGTCGACGTCGGTAGTTGCCATTATCAAACATATTTTCGCAATCAGATTTCAAAGACCAATAACACCCTTTTCCCGGATCAGCTTTGTCCCTTTGAACTTTTACAAAACACTCGTTCAAACTCAAATTGTGTCTAATACTGTTCTGCCATCCTCGTTTGTTGTAGCGATAGTAAGGAAAATTCTTCATGATAAACTGATAAATGGCATTTAGCGTTATTTTCTGATCTGGTGCTTGCTTTATCGCCATCGAAATGAGTGCTATGTAAGAATACGGAGGTTTTGGATAAGGTTGAACGTCTCCAAAGTATAAAGCGCTGGATAAGCTTCCACAAGTACCACTGAACGTAGCTCCCAAGTATGGATGATGGTGGTACATTGAATTCCTGAGACATGAATCGACATTTGGTGATGGATAATAGCCCCAATACGGCAAAGCCTGGCCTGTGTTACTGTACATTGTATTTCAAATTTGTTAATAAAACAAACACAACGAACGACTTCCAAATGTACTTGTCACTGAAGCTTTGGTGCTAATAATGCGCACTTGAAATAGATCACGAAATATATATACACGCGAATCTTCATAAAACGCGCACCGCATGTGACGTATCGGCCACCCAGCTTGATGACATGTTTGAGATGATAGATCTTTTAAACGATATCGTTATTAAGCTATGTTTATACACACGGACAGTGAATTGCCCTCTGACCACACAAGAACGCTTTCACATTGTCAACGCGTTTTCAGTAGAAGCTATTGAAATAATCAAGAACACATCAGCCGTCATATGCACGAGAGCAAATCTTGCGCAAAATTACGACATATGCAAGTATTACTAATGGAATGTCAAAATTTGCGTGGCAAGCGCATGCGTTCTTCAAGCCCTTGCGGTGAACAATATATAGAAACATATTGTTTATTTTTTGAATCTTTTTATCGTATTGTGATAGCCTCGTTGGTTCCGGCGGGAAAGACAGCAGGTCTTATAAACCCCCGCCAGTTTTGTAAATATTTATGTTATTCGAGGCCATACTTCAACCTCTTATATATGGTTTATATATTAATCATTTCGAATGAGGCATGTAAGTTAGCTTAGCAAATTGTATGAATGCAAATCCTTTTGAAAACCGAATAAATTGTATGTGTGCGCTCAGTCGAGATTTGCCGTTGTGACACACTTGCGATAAACGCTTACAGAAAAAAAAACCAAGAAAGCGAAATGAAAGTGCTCTGTTTACTTGTGCTAGTTAAATTGTTGACAGAGTGTTATCGCACTTAAAAAAATAACACCTATTTTGAATAAACACATAAAGTTATTCTGATGTGAATTGCATCACGCAGTTATAAGTTGATTCGATCAATGGGATTGAATCAAATGCCTTTAACCTGCTAGACTTCACATTCTTCGTTCATAGCAGTGCATGGCAATATAATATGGATAATATGATAATGACCGCGGGGATCCAAACGTCGTTAATTCCTACCAGCTTCACAAAGAATAGAATGTTTGTTTCTTGTGTAAACGACATTATTAATTTCGCTGTTTGAATGTATTCATGTATAAAATGTCTTCGTCTCCGGTTTATTAAGATAACAACGGATCATGTGCTACAAGACGTTTTTGTTTCTCTTTTCCTAGTGATGAGCAAAACTTGCATATGGCTTAAATTACTTAGCGAGGGTTTTAATACACAAACGCTTCGCATGCCAGCGTTAATTACCTATTTTTGTGTGGTTGTTCGGCAGTTGGTCAGTTTGTACGCCAAAGCACAATATCCGCTGTTTGCTTAAATCCAGGCAAGAGGCGAATTGACTTTTTTAAAAATAAATGGGGTCGTTTCTTCGGCATTCCATCGCCACACATTAAGCTCCTTTCGATAGTGATCTGAGTGCGTATGGCGTTTTCCTGTTCTAAATGGACATCCCATGATGTCGATTCGCATTTTATGCAAATCAGTTACACTTAAATCCGCTCCAGGCTTGATGGCGCTACTTAAAAGGAAGTGAAATTTTGAAGCAGATCATTACTAAAACTATTGTGTCTAGTAAAGTCTATAGTATTTAGATGATACGAGTGGTTCTTTGCCGAAGTAGAAAACATTAGGTTTCGCGTTCTTCAAATGTCCCAATAAGAACAGCAAATTAAATTTATTAAACAACATGACGTCAAATCAATAATTTTCTTTGCTCTACCCTTCTCGTGCAACCATTTTTCTTTAAATACAATAAAGAAGCAAACACAATGTAAGTATCACACTTTATTATTGTTCTGATTTGTGGGTGAATATATTTGATGAAATACTCATTGTCAGATTTTGGATGTGCTGTCCAGATATGAAATAGATTAGGCGAAAGTCTTTATCGCTTGGTTTCATGTGGTTTCCTTATCCTTCTAGCGCTATTTACTTAGATATTTAGCGGCAATTTCCTAGGCGACCTCGAAAGTAATCCTGTTTTTTTTAAGCTTTATTCTCGGCGAAGTTTTTCTAAAAATCACCTTTAAGAGGATTTTCGTAACGATTTGCTTATCATTCTACGATTGACGTCACTGACTCATGACGCATTTCTTACGCTTGTTTTTAAAAAAGATAGAAACACCCTGACGCGGTCCAGAAACCCATCTGAAAAATGGTATTTTCCGGACGCGCAATCCTTTATTGACAATGTCTCACCATAGAACAATCCCAAACATTTTAAACTGGGGGGGGGGGAGAGTGCAAAGCGCAAGTTTTCCCAACAAACACGAGGTAATTTGAACACATTTGATGAAATCATATATTTAGTTTGTGCAATATCATGCTTAACATGAATTGGTTGCATGCAGAAATGAGACAACGTTATTTGTCATCGAAAATCCGTTTATTAGTTCATAAATCTGTGGGATGTAACTCCCCCCCACACACACACACACACACACTCACCTGTATGCCTACGCTCCACGCAACTGTTTGTAAGTGTGAGGGTCGAGATTGACGGACATATTGTTGACTGCAAACGAAGAAGAACAGATAGATGCTCTACCTGTTTAAACGTTCTCAAATTATTCAGTTTGTTTACTGTAATTTATCAAGTCGTAGGATTTCTTATGTCATAATGTGTCATAATACTTTTTTTTATATTTTAATGATACCTTAAGATATGTACATAAACGCAATACAAACAATTTTGATATTGTTTTAATTTATCTGTTTCACAGACTGGACAGTATTCTTGCGTCATAATTACTTAAGCGATAAATTGCAGCAAGACAAACAAAATTACTCATTTCATTGTATAAACATAAGTTACTAGTTGTCTCATTCGCGACATCTTGTTTCTTAAAGTGAATGGTTTGAACCCGGGAGTATCGTTACATGTTTGTAAATGTAGATCGACGTTGTTTCTTTTTGGCTTCAAACTTTATATGATTCTGCTAGTAAAATCAACCGTTAGAGTTGAACTTCTTACATATTTTTTTGTTACAAATTGCCAAATTGTAGAAAACAACTGCTGCTCAAAGCAACAATAAGACCAGGTTTGCCTTTTTTGGAAGCCTACAATTCTTTTGTTATTTTGTTTATCGTTTCTTTTTGATAATGCTGCATGTTTTAAGAGGATTTAGTGCAAAAATAGATATTTGCGTTTTCGTTATAACGACTTGCGAAGAATGCAGCAGAAGAACAGTAGAAGGTTTTGAAAGCTGAACAAAAAACGAAATTATTCAGAATTACTACACTATCACGTGCAATCGTCATTCGTGCTTAGTCCCCTATTTTGTATGCGCGGGTAAGACGCGTCTATCGACTGTTTTTGTTGCCTTGAGAACTCAAACAAATCTATCATCTTGTTTTTCACCTACGGAAGTCGTTTGTATCTGCCAAAATGAAGAAAATCTGGGTCAAGATAGGTTTGAAAGGCGCATAATCTGGTAATTTAGTATTGGTGACTCGTATTTAGTCGTCATGCTACCGTCTCGTTCAAACAGTCGACTGCAAAACAGTAACACAAATCTTCGTGGACGAAATAGTAAAGAAATAAAGCCGAAGAACTATGCTGCTTGGGAAGGAGTTCTCTCGTCTACTAGCCCAATAAACAACAGTCGTAGCTTCGAAAGTTTTGCACAAAACTGGCGAAGCTCTTCTCGCCAAGAATTACACGATTCTAGCAGTGAAAATGATTTTTTTGATGGACGTCAATCATTTCCCTTTAATCGATCTTCAGTTTCTTTAAACAAATCCTTTCCACAAGGCGATCAAAGTGAAACAAACATTACAGACAACCAACACGTTCCTCTTCGCTCTTACTCAAAATTTGATGAAAGGTATTATGAATTTTTGAGTTCTAGTCGTCTCATTCATAACTCTCCGGACCACAAGGCGTCCTCCGAATTGCTGATTGAGAAAATCAAAAATGGTGGTTACGTCGATTTTTCTGACTTTTTACCGCAAAATATCTTGGAGTACACGGCTTGGGATAACAGACATGTATCACACAGTGTTGATGCATCCTCAACACCACAGATTACTGAATTTGCAGAATGGATACAATGTATGATGGTATATGTGTCAGTTTTGTGTGAGGAATATCCAGAGAGAACTGCGGACATGTTGGGTTATATTGCAAACATTGCAATGCTTTACCAAGACAGTGATGAGAGGGGAGCATGGTTAAGGTATGACATTGCTTTTCGCAGAAAAGCATCATCCAGAAGGTTATTAACATGGTCCAAATGGGACAAGGAGCTGTGGGTGTTAGCTACATCAAGTGAAGCCAGACAGAATGTACGCTGTAAGTCTTGTCTCACCTCCATGCATGATGAAGAAAGCTGCCCATTTTCAAAACAGGCCGTGGAATTTGAGCAATTAAAGAAAAGTCAAAGTCATATTATCGAAAGGTCTCTTGATTAATGATCACAAACAGTATGGAAGATATTTTGTTTAAAATTATGTAAATTTTGTTTAGGAAAGAACCGTTGAGTCCAAAACAGTCGAAAAGCAATACTAAAGTTGCTCAAAAGCTCCCAAAAGAAACCCTAGAGTTGAAATTTGCTTTTGGGTAAGTGGGATTGAGGGTTTGGTTTAAGATTAGATTTGCATTTGGATTAAGTTAGGATTGGGAATAAATTGGATTTGGACAAAGGTTTGTCCTTGGGTTATAGGATTTGGCTTAGGCTTTGATCAAGTTTAGTGTTAAGTGTATGATTGGAGTTATGATGAGCATTGGGGTTAATAAGGATTAGATTATGATGGTTTGAGATTACAGTTGAACCAAAGTATTTTGTCGAGTTATTAGGAATGTTGTTTTGTGATTTCTTTTTTAGTTACCATGGTTATGATGCATGTAACAATGTTTTCTATACGGTATCAGATGACATTGTATTTCACATCGCAGGATTAGGCATTTCTTACAACCGTTCAACTCATAAGCAATCATTTTATAATGGCCATACGGATGACATACTTTGCCTTACAGTTCACGATGATAAAAATATTGTTGCTACAGGACAGGTATGCACACGTTTTCAGAATTACGTGTTTAAAGATAATAGAGTGATAGACCTTACAGCAATGTCACAGTCAGCTGGTAGATTTTGTTGTGCTAGTATGTAAATATTTTAGAATTGACTTAGTGCAAAAAAATTTATAGAGATTCGCAAGACTAATTTATTGTCCAATTCAAGGTTGGCAAAAATCCTGAAACACATGTTTGGGATGCAAAAACAATGACTACATTATCAGTGTTGAAAGGTTTTCACAAAAGAGGAGTTACATGTGTTGACTTTTCAGGTTAGTTTAATGTTACACACACTTGTTCTTTTTCCTTTGTAATTTGAAGTGTTTATGATATGAGTTCTTACTGTGGAAGACTTTGTGGTAGAAAACAAGCAAATTAATAATTTTTGTTCTTGAAACTAATGAATTTATTGACTAATTAAAACATGTATTGAGTTACACGAAGCCTGCGCTGCGTCACACGAAGCCTGTGTTGTATTACACGAAGCCTGCGCTGCGTCACACGAAGCCTGCGCTGCGTCACACGAAGCCTGTGTTGTATTACACGAAGCCTGCGCTGCGTCACACGAAGCCTTGCTGTATTACACGAAGCCTGCGTTGCTTGCACGAAGCCTGCGTTGCTTGCACGAAGCCTTTGCTTACACGAAGCCTTTGTTGCTTACACGAAGCCTTTGCTTTGTTACACGAAGCCTGCGTTGCTTACACGAAGCCTGCGTTGCTTACACGAAGCCTTTGCTTACACAAAGCCTGTGTTGTATTACACGAAGCCTGCGTTGCTTACACGAAGCCTGCGTTGCTTACACGAAGCCTGCGTTGCTTACACGAAGCCTGCGTTGCTTACACGAAGCCCTTACACGAAGCCTGCGTTGCTTACACGAAGCCTTTGCTTACACGAAGCCTGCGTTGCTTACACGAAGCCTTTGCGTTACACGAAGCCTGCGTTGCTTACACGAAGCTTGCGTTGCTTACACGAAATTACACGAAGCTTGCGTTTACACGAAGCCGTTGCTTTGTTACACGAAGCCTGCGTTGCTTACACGAAGCTTGCGTTGTATTACACGAAGCCCTGCGTTGCTTACACGAAGCCTGTGTTGTATTACACGAATCCTGCGTTGCTTACACGAAGCCTTTGCTTACACGAAGCCTGCGTTGCTTACACGAAGCCTTTGCTTTGTTACACGAAGCCTGCGTTGCTTACACGAAGCTTGCGTTGCTTACACGAAGCCTGTGTTGTATTACACGAATCCTGCGTTGCTTACACGAAGCCTTTGCTTAAGCCTGCGTTGCTTACAGCCTGCGTTGCTTACACGAAGCCTTTGCTTTGTTACACGAAGCTTGCGTTGCTTACACGAAGCCTTTGCTTACACGAAGCCTGTGTTGTATTACACGAAGCCTGCGCAGCGTCACACGAAGCCTGTGTTGTATTACGCGAAGCCTGCGCTGCGTCACACGAAGCCTGTGTTGTATTACACGAAGCCTGCGCTGCGTCACACGAAGCCTGTGCTGTATTACACGAAGCCTTTGCTTACACGAAGCCTGTGTTGTATTACACGAAGCCTGCGCTGCGTCACACGAAGCCTGTGTTGTATTACACGAAGCCTGCGCTGCGTCACACGAAGCCTGTGTTGGAACCTGCGCTGCGTCACACGAAGCCTGTGCTGTATTACACGAAGCCTGCGTTGCTTACACGAAGCCTTTGCTTACACGAAGCCTGCGTTGCGCCACACGAAGCCTTTGCTTACACGAAGCCTGCGTTGCGCCACACGAAGCCTTTGCTGCGTTACACGAAGCCTTTGCTGTGCTACACGAAGCCTTTGCTTTGTTACACGAAGCCTTTGCCGAAGCCTTTGCTGTGTTACACGAAGCCTTTGCTTTGTTACACGAAGCCTTTGCTTTGTTACACGAAGCCTTTGCTCTGCGCCATCCAGGCTTTCTGCTACCCAGGAATTACGCCATCGGCCATTAACAATTATCTCCATTTAGGGGATGGAAAGAAACTGGCTGACGTCGGCCTTGATGACGATCATTGCATCTGTATATGGGATTGGAAGAAAGCGGAAAAGTTAGCAACGACACGCGGACACAAGGACAAGATCTATGTTCTCGAATGGAATCCTTTTAATGAAAATTATTTTGTTACTGTTGGAGAGAAACACATCAAGTTTTGGACTCATAATGGTAAGGGGATAGCAATGGATATTCTTCTACATTCAAGGATTGCTTGTCAATTTTTAGAAGTAATATCGTTATCTATTATTTATATTATGTATAATATAATATAACGTAATGCAGTACAATCAATATTAGTAATTTGCGATGAGAAATTTTCGTGTTTTTTATCTTATAGAAATCGACATTTTTTCAAAACATAAACAAAAAACTTTGCGTTGCAATCCTGAATTTGAAAGCGAAATCAATGCTATTCTTCAAGTTTGAAGTGCCTTATAAGTTTTTAAGGGTTAGGGTGAGGTTAGGGTTAGGGTTATTTTAAGGTACCACTTGTATTAAATATAGTATGACTTGGTTAGTCAAGGTGACCTATCCTTGTCATACAATATCAGGCTACTATTCGTGGTCAAATGCAAGATGGCGACTAATGTTTGTAAATGTAGATCGTCCAGGTGACGTTTCGACAACTTTAGTGGTAGTCATCTTCAGAGTCAAAATGAAGATGATGAAGATGACTACCGCTAGATGACATTTTGATGAAGATGACATTTTGACTCTGAAGATGACTACCGCTAAGGTTGTCGAAACATCAGTCAACAACAACAAAAACAGTCCTTCTCAGGACTATACCAACCTGGACGATCCACATCTACAAACATGTAACGATACTCCCGGGTTCAAACCATATACTTTATGGCGACTAATGTGAACTTTAAGGATTTAGTCGCTTACGAGAACGCACCTTCACTCATATCGCCAAACTACTTTTCTTAACTTTTCTCCGTTTATTATTCATACTTTGTATCAGGTTCAAAGATTGATAAGAGACCCGTCACGTATGGCAAAGTTGGCCAAGTTTCCTCAATGCTTTGCATCTGTCATAGTCGGCACGATGACCTTTGTTTTGCGGGCGCAGATAACGGAGAGATTTATGTGTGGCAAGGAACAACCTTACGTCGAACTATCAAAGGTCATAAGGGAGCTGTTTATGCTATGTATGCGTTGAGGAATACGGCGACAGAGGTGAGTTGCAAGTTTTGTTTACATGTCAGTTTTTGTTGGAATGATTGAAAAATTGTGAATTCTCTCTCTTACCGTTGTCACAGAAAATCGTTAAGCAACTTTTCACTTTAATATATTAAACTATCTTTATATCGTTCTCCGTGAAGAGATTTTTTAATTTTTATCAAATGAAATGGATGAGCAATCTATTTGATCAGGCATCGTAAAATGGCGTAGAGATGATCACGTTTTAGTCCTTGTTTCTATCCGTAGATCGTGAGTGCCGAGTTAATTTAAGGTCCATTAATATGAATGGCTTTAACTCGAAAGTATTGTTAGATCTTTGTAGATGTTGATTGATCAGGTTTGTTCAGTTCTGAGAAAAACTGTTGTTGTTGTTGACAAACTTTTCCACATTTTTAGCGGTAGTCATCTTCAGAGGCAAGTGCCTATCGCTAATGATATTGAAACGTTAGTCAACTTCAAGACCAAGAGTCTTTTTCAGAACTCCACTAACCTGGACGATCTACATATACAAACATCTAAATCCTATTCTCCACGTTGTTCATTTCATTATCGCATTGTTTTTTCCAACGAACCCGTCTGTTGGAAGGTTCCGCTTATATATTCCAAATGTTTTTCAGTCGGACCTTTAACGCAGCTTTCAAGAAATAGCGGTTATTCTTTTTCAACTTATGCCCTTTTCTATCTCATCTCTTTTGCCTTTCCCATCTGACCTACCGTATATATTTTCCAACACAATCTTTCCCCTTGTGGAAACGAGCTTCGCTTAACTGGATGAGCGTTTTCAACTGAATAAATTTGTTCATTCTTATGGATGTAAACTTCCTCCTGATGGTAGCTAACAACTTCATAATACGCATTTAATAAGCACGACAAGTTTTTTTAGAATAGACATGTTTCGACATCTCATGATGCCATCTTCAGTATGAGTGAAATAATAAGTGTACAATGCTTATATAAAAGTAATATGATACATAAATTACAGCAATAAAAAGGAAATAAGATAAATTAATGGGGAGCGTTCGAGCGTATTATAAACTAAATATTGTATTGAATTTAAAAATTTTACGAAATTATGGAAACTTCATAATGATAGGAGCTTCGAAGGTCATCTGCAAAATAAAAAAATCCCCATGCTGCTTTCCCTAAATAAAGCTTTGTGTTTTAGGGTTTTGTGACCGGTGGTAAAGATGGCGTTGTTGTTGTATGGGACATGTTTTTTGAACATTGCTTGAAGGCATTCAGGGTCGAGCGAACTGTTATGAACTACGGCTCAATACTATTGGATGATTGTCCACCAATTAGATCCATTCATACGAACGCGTCGCGGATTTTGATCGGTACTGGTCACAACCAGGCATGTTGTTGCATAATAAATGCATATTATCGACACATAAGTCGTTTTAAATGTTTATATTTTCAGGTCATTGAGATTGAGGAAGATGGAAAGATGTCTATTATTACTCAGGTTTCCTGTAGTGATTTTTAACAAACTTTTTCATATTATACTGAGCATTTTTCTGCTAGAAGATTTTCCTTTGTGGAATGGCATAGCTCATAACTGTCTTCTTTCATTTCGAATGACCTCTTTTATTTCACCAGGGACATCGTGAGGGAGAGGTTTGGGGACTAGCTGTACATCCTTATAAAGAGGAATGTGCGACGGTGAGCGATGATAAGACTCTAAGGGTCTGGGATCTAAAGAATATCCGCATGAAGCAAGTGAAGAAGCTAAAACGCGGTTCTAGATGCGTGGCCTACTCTCCAGGCAGTGATACTATTGCAGTTGGACACAATGATGGCAGTTTTAGTATCGTTGATGCGCAAACTTTGACACTTATCGTAAACTTCAAAGACAGAATGGAAGAGATGTCCGATGTGAAATTCTCTCCTGGTAATGTTAATGTGCTAAACGACTCTGATAAAGTTTTGTTTTGCGCAATCTCCTTATATAAGTATCAAAAACGGAATAATTAAATAGTTGATATAGTTATCTGCGATACTATGTCATTAGATTTTTCTATACAATATGTATATATATATATATATATTGTAGAAAAGTGAAAGTTTCTCCGGATTATTTAAACATTTATCTTATTGAGCTTTCGACTCGGTTCTTCGAGCCTTGTTCAAAATATAGGAAGTTATTGGCTGTTTACAATTGCTTTTGATTTGTAGACGTTTAGAGTGGCTAGTTGGATTAATGGATGGATTAAGATTAATGGATGGATTAAGATTAATGGATGGATTAAGATGATTGGATGATGTGGTATGTGGGATTTGGCTGTATTGTGAACAGGATTGGTGTTATTATTATTGGCGTGGGTTGTTATAGTCCAGGTTTCGTTAGTAGATTTTTTGTGCAGAGAAACCTTCACTTTTCTAAGTCGACACCGTGTCACGTAATTGCATAAACGTCATTAGATTTTCCTCCACATAATATAGACGGAAAGTTTCTGGCTGTGGCCTCTCACGATAATTTCGTGGATATTTACAACGTAAAGAGAGGGAAACGGGTCGGCATTTGCAAAGGACATTCCAGCTATATAACTCATGTTGACTGGGATATACAAGGTAGGCATACTTCATGTAAGTTAAAACGAACTATATTTCTGTTTGACCGTATGTAATTAAGTAGGCAGAGTTGTGCCTTGTACGTTTCAGATCCGATGTTTTCTGCTTATTTTGCATTTGACAGACAGCCGCTTATTTGCATGTCATTCTGAAACCAACAACATGAAAAATTTGTTGTCAAAGACAAGTGAACTACCTGTATTGTTTGTATACCTGCTGTAAAGCAAATTTATTTATTATTGAAACAATCGACGATAAATTATCGATATACTTATGACAAAGACTTAAATATCTCAAGAAGAGTGCACGCAAACATTGCTATTGAAAAAAAACTCCCTTAAAACATGCCATGACCAAACTTTCGTGCCGTTTACTTTACTGCTAAGTAAAAAATAGAACTTTTTTCAACATGTACTCACATCTCTTCATGTTAACCCTTATGTCTCCGAGCGTTGCCTTATAGCGACATCAAGAAAACAATCCAAAACTCAAAAAACTTGGGAAGTAAAGGGTTTAAGATCTCATTGTTTTCTTTTCCTGTATAACTTGTAATATTTCCGAGGAAAGTTATTCTTGATGTACTCGGATGCCTGTGATTCCGTGCATATTTTCTCTTTCCTGTATAACTTGTTGTATTTTCTAGGAAAGTTATTGTTAATGAACTCGGGTGCCTGTGATTCCGTGAATATGTTCTCTTTCCTGTATAACTTGTTTTATTTTCTAGGAAAGTTACTGTTAATGAACTCGGGTGCTTGTGATTCCGTGAATATGTTCTCTTTCCTGTATAACTTGTTATATTTTCTAGGAAAGTTATTGTTGTCGAACTCTGGTGCCCGGGAGTATCTTCTCTTTGAAGCTCCGCGAGCATCGAGAAAAACAATGAATGATAGAGCGATAATGAGAGTTGAGTGGGATACAGTCACTGGAGTACTGGGTCCAAATTTAAACGGTATATTCCCTCCTGCTACTGACGTCACTGATGTGAATGCCACTTGTCGAAGTAAGGATCATTGTCTTTTGGCGACTGGAGATGACTTCGGTCGAGTAAAATTGTTTAACTATCCTGTTACGGTAAGTGTTTTCATCGCTTTCTTTTGAAGAAATGAATTTAGTTCTAGTTCCTTGGTTCATGAAAGACTGTGTCCACGTGGAATGTATCGGCATTGATTGTACCCAATTGTATCCAATTGTACCGTGTTGGTCAATGTGTAATGTTTGTTCCTGGGTAAGGTATGTTTTAGAATTAACTGTGAGGTAACCTTTAATGATGTGGGGTGGCATTGTCAGTGTGGGATAGTCATTGTCAGTGTGGGATACTCATTGTCAGTGTGGGATAGTCATTGTAAACGTGGGGTAGTAGTTGTCAACGTGGGTATACACTGTCTATGTGAGGTAGTAGTTGTCAATGTGGGTAGTCACTGTCAATTTGGGTAGTCACTGTCATTGTGGGGTAGTAGTTGTCAATGTGGGTAGTCACTGTCAATGTGGGTGGTCACTGTCAATGTGGGTAGTCACTGTCAATGTGGGGTAGTAGTTGTCAATGTGGGTAGTCACTGTCAAGTAGTCACTGTCAATGTAGTTGTCAATGTGGGTACTGTCAATGTGGGTAGTCATCAATGTGGGTAGTCACTGTCAATGTGGGTAGTCACTGTCAATGTGGGTAGTCACTGTCAAGTAGTTATCAATGTGGGGTAGTCACTGTCAATGTGGGGTAGTAGTTGTCATCGTATGATGATCTTTGTCATTTTACAGTAATGTCTGTCAGTGTGAGGGAAGGTTGGAGACAATCATTGTCAACGGGGAGTAGTCATGGTTGATGTGGGATCGTCATTGTGTGAGTGTGACGACATGCTACAAACTTTCTTCCTTTATACAGACGAGTGGGGCAAAATACCGTCAATACAATGGTCATTCTTCTCACGTGACAAATGTGAGATGGACAAACGATGATAAACAACTGGTGACAACTGGAGGCATGGACACGAGTATACTTATTTGGGAAAGACGTCGTGTAGAACGCGAGGAAAAAGGTGAGTTAAAACAACGACATATAGTTAGGAGCTCTTTCACTTATGGTTCCAGTAAATGTCCTCATTGTTGTTTTTAACGTATTTTAATGAAGAATGTACTGAATTCATCTTTCTAGAAGAAATCTCTCGTGTTGAAGGAATTCTGGTACAACCAAAATTCATTCCTACAGGACCTATCAGAAACCCGGTCGCTAAAGGGAAGCCACAGTTATGATAGTTGAATAAAAAATGGCGAAGATGATGTTGTTTCTTCTGTAAATACGCATCGCCTTTGAAGAGATGTCCATCACTATGATCATAAACTCAAGACTGCGTTTACCCTCCGTGTGACATATAGACATCCCGCTTTTATTTAGCTCAGCTATGAAAACATGCGGGGATTTCTGGCTTATGTGTCACATCTTCCACTGTGAAAAACGGACTCTGCACGAATTTTTCCTTTTTCTGTCTCATGTTTCATTATGAGACCTTTTTCAGGACAGCAATCATCAAAGTAACGTGTTGTGTACAGGGTATCTCAAAAACCCACAAAACTTCCGAAGTTAGAACAATTGACATATGTTATGTGTGGCATATTTTGATGATGAAAGAGAGTTTATGAAAAGCTAAACAGGATTTCTTTACAATGTGCTCAATTGTTTCCCTACTTAGTTGTGAATGAAAATAATTACGTTAATAAATTACGCCCGTGGAGACCAACAGAAAGCCGAGTTATTAAAATTTTCATGAAGAAATCGTTATGGGAATCATCAGAAGTTTTGTGTTGCTTTTTGAGGAACCCTTTACATACAGAATTGTCCTGGTTCAACTTTGGTACCAATTGGTGCCGATTCATGTACTTTTAAACGTTCGTAGACTTCAAACGGTTGCAGTTTTTTTAAAAAACCTTGCATACAAGCAAATATCTGTAAAAAAACAGCTTGGGATATATATTTAAAATCTTATATTACACCAAACATTATAGTCGTTGTTACATGAAGTATTCGAAAATATATATTGTGTAATAATTCCCTGTCCATGATGCCACTCGGTCTTAGCATGGCGACTGAATAGGAAAATGATAAAGGAATGTAAAACACAGTTTGGCAAACTATTGTGATGTTTATAAGTTCTTGTCTTTCTTGTTTTTACGTGGTGTTCAACCCCTGAAGGGGAAACGTACCGAAATTGGCCGCATCGGAAGTAAGCACGCGAAAGTTTCCCAGGAAAGTTCGGAGGGAACTTTCGACTCCGCGAGAAAGAACTCCTTACGTCCTGAAGTGGATAAACGTACGTCAGCGACCATGAATGGCCCTGTTTCAGACGATATGGACAATGTGAACACGAAGGAAGGTATGCTGTCATGTGATTTATAATCGTGTTGATTGAAGAATCACTAAGTTTTTTTGCAAACATTGTTTGCAATCATTGTTCGCCTTTGTCAAATGGAGGCCTTTGCTTTATATCTAAACATGCTGTCTTTACTAGAAAGAGGATTGTTTTGATAGTTGTTACTAGTAGAGTTGTGTGCAGACATGTGGAGTTGTGTTGATGGCAATTTATGCAAAGCAGTCACACAAGGCATTGGGAACATGTCTCTCAAAATGCCATGATGTTTTCTAGAGCCAATGGATACATCTGAAGCTGACCCAGGAGGAAAAAATGAGGTGAAGACTGAAGTGGAAGAAGATACTGCACGACCAGAAGGAGTGGTTCGATTCGTCTTGAGAGATTTTAGCCGCCTCAGAGAGACTATACTTAGTGATCCAATATACATAAGAAATCTACCTTGGTTAGAAAATATATGTTCAAGATTTGCATACTGTGGGTATTGCTCAAATTATATGTTGATTTGTTGCAGGCGTATTATGTGCATTCAGCGGCAGACTAATGGTCCGGACAAAATAAAATGTTTGGCAGTTTTTCTACAATGTGATCCTGAAACCGAGTCACTGTAAGCTGCATTGTATGTATTTGCATTGTTCAACGGAGATTTGTACTTTAATTTTGCACTTGCTTAGATCCTGGTCTTGTAATGCTGTGGCACAGTTGGTCCTGGTTAATCAGAAATGTCCAGAAAAATCCTTTAAAAAAAGTGGGAACTCTGTTCTTTACATCGTCATAACAGTCTCAACTAATTGATTTTTTGTTGCTTTCTCTTGTAGAAATTCAACATTTATTTTTTTCCAAAGAGAACGATTGGGGTTTCAGTAATTTTAAAGAATGGCAGGTATGTATTGCATGTTGTACTTAAAGCTTACAATGTTTGGGCAATTCACTATGTTGCATATGATCTTTGATCAGTACTTTAGCCTTAATTCAAAGCTTGTCAACTTCATTGCTGTTCACTAGACAATGTATTTATTTTCTATCAATAGTCTTAGTTTAAGGCTTGTCAATGTTGGGTAACTCATTCTGTTAAGTTGGCCTAATACAAATTACTATTATTTTTCCTACCAGGAGATCCTGAACCCAGAAAATGGATTCATTGATAATGATACAATTATTATTGAGGCTCATGTTGTTGCAGAAGCCCCACATGGTGTTGCGTAAGTTATGTTCATAATTGCATAGAAGGTTTATCGTTTATGTGCATGTAATGTACTTTATGAGTTATTTAAAAAGACATGTTATGTCATTTCATAGTACCATCTACAGTCATAAGTGAATTAGGTGTCGGAGAAATTTTAGCATCTAAGGCCAAAGTTTCTCCAAGACACCCTGTGATATCGTGATTTTGAAATTCTTTGACTTCAAGCATAAGCACTGGTGTAAAAGATTTTATTTATAATAAACAATTTCATTGTATCTTTGAAGTCAAAATAACATTAATTTTCCTATCTATGTGAAATGATTGTCACTTCCCTTCATTCCTGTTGGAGGTCTCATTGTTCAAGTATTTTGAGATCAGAAACAATTCTTTTTCTTGCAGTTGGGATTCAAAAAAACACACAGGTTATGTTGGACTTAAAAACCAAGGAGCAACATGCTATATGAATTCACTTCTTCAAACATTGTTCTTCACAAATAAATTAAGAACGGTATTGATGTGTGATGTCATGTTTCGTTGTCTCCCCATTATTCTTTTGTGGTTTTTCTAACCATTTAAACTAATTTCTAAATTTTAGGCTGTTTACCAAATGCCAACCTCTCACGATGATCCACAAAGAAGCGTGGCATTCAATTTACAGCGAGTGTTCTATGAACTTCAGTTCAGGTTTTATTTCAAATGTTTATTGTTTTCTTTATGATGTATCCAGAAGATATGAGATGCTGTTTGCTGGTTGTTACCTCAGAATTTGAGCAGCCTGAAAAGGAAATTTTAAAAACCACCTTGAACTTCATTTACGATAACGCCATATTGACATAAATTGCATGATTATTTCAGTGTAAACATTATGATTCTTGGGATGAATTTAGCACAATTTTGTAGATGGAATGTCTATGACTGTTTCTGTCAGACTATTCTCACTCCTATGTATGTAGGTGCATTTGTGTTTGGCTTTCAGTCGTGAATATGCAGTATATTCTTGACTGCTATATTAGTCCTTGGAAATCATCTTTAGGTCATAATCACCTGTAATGTCAATAACATTATCATTCTATCTTTTTATCATTGTTTGATTTTTGGTTATTGTATTGTTAATAAAGTAAATGGTTTGAACCCGGGAGTATCGTTACATGTTTGTAATGTAGATCGTCCAGGTTGGTATAGTCCTGAGAAGGACTGTTTTTGTTGTTGTTGACTGACATTTTGACAACCTTAGCGGTTTGACTCTGAAGATGACTACAGCTAAGGTTGTTGAAACGTCAGTCAACAACAACAAAAACAGTCCTTCTCAGGACTATACCAACCTGGACGATCTACATTTACAAACCTGTATTGTATCATTGTTGTTTGTATGTCATTAATTGATGATTTTTTTCAGTGATAAAGCTGTTGGTACAAAGAAGCTTACGAGATCGTTTGGGTTAGTTGTCTGTTGCTTTTGTAGTAATGAAGTTTGTCGACTATCAGCATTTATCGTTTTTATCTCTTCAGATGGGAAACTCTTGACAGCTTCATGCAACATGATGTACAAGAGCTGTGCCGAGTGGTAGGATTGTTCATCTCTTTCAACCTATTACTTTGCTGCTTGAAATTTCTAAGCTTTATCTTACCTTTACTTCTTTAAACTTTTTGAATTCTGTTTATAGTTGTTGGATAACATGGAAAGCAAAATGAAGGGCACTTGTGTTGAGGTGCAGATGATTTCTTGATGTTATTTTGATTTCTCTTGATTTATTTATTTCAATGCGTCTCCATTTATAAACTTGTCAAATAAAAAGTGTCAAATAGATTAGTTTTTCTAGCAAATTTTACTTTTTGAAGTGGATAAGTTTTGTACCAAGAAGCTAACCCTTTTTCTTTCTCCAAAACTTCCTTCCCGACACACACACCCAATGTCTCATTTTACTCACAGTGGCATAGCAAATTTGATATGCATAATATTCATAAGTACATATGTTCTATGCATTGAGTTTCTTTGAAATCAATTGTTTTCTGCAGAGTAAGGCATGCGTGTATGAACTTGTACTCCCCCCCCTAATTAACAAGTCTACTACGCCACCAGTGAACGATGTTATTTTTTACACCCCCCCCCCAATTAACAAGTCTGCTACACCACCAGTGAACGATGTTATTTTTTTTAAACCCCCCCCCAGTTAACAAGTCTGCTACGCCACCAGTGAACGATGTTATTTTTAACCCCCAGTTAACAAGTCAGCTACGCCACCAGTGAACGATGTTATTTTTACACCCTCCCAATTAACAAGTCTGCTAAGCCACCAGTGAACGATGTTATTTTTTTACACCCTCCCCAATTAACAAGTCTGCTAAGCCACCAGTGAACGATGTTATTTTTTTACACCCCTCCCCAATTAACAAGTCTGCTAAGCCACCAGTGAACGATGTTATTTTTACACCTCCCAATTAACAAGTCTGCTAAGCCACCAGTGAACGATGTTATTTTTTACACCCCCAATTAACAAGTCTGCTAAGCCACCAGTGAACGATGTTATTTTTACACCCTCCCAATTAACAAGTCTGCTAAGCCACCAGTGAACGATGTTATTTTTTACACCCTCCCAATTAACAAGTCTGCTAAGCCACCAGTGAACGATGTTATTTTTACACCCTCCCAATTAACAAGTCTGCTAAGCCACCAGTGAACGATGTTATTTTTACACACACACCCCCAATTAACAAGTCTGCTATGCCACCAGTGAACGATGTTATTTTTACACCTCCCAATTAACAAGTCTGCTACGCCACCAGTGAACGATGTTGTTTTTTTACACCCTCCCCCCCAATTAACAAGTCTGCTACGCCACCAGTGAACGATGTTATTTTTTTGTTTCAATCATATGAATGCGAAATTATTGATCTTTTCAAACCAGGGCGTGATTCCAAAACTTCTAGAAGGAAAGATGTGTGTAAGTTCACCTTTATTATTACACATACATCTAAAGAAATATTATTTTCAAGTTTTAGTCCATATTTTACATTCAAATATTCGTGACCACTTTTTTTAGTCTTACATCAAGTGTACCAATATCGAATACGTCTCGTCGAGGTTTGTTCCTTACATATTCCTCAACTTTCTGTCGAATTATTTTATTGTAATTTTACTACAAAAGTAATTGTGAAGTACCTTGGAGATGAGCAGCAATTGTAGCATCCCATTAGCTGTAGTAGTAGGATAAAACTCGTGTCGACTTTGCTTACACAATCCTGAAATGCAGTCACAGTGCGTGAACTTTCGGGAAGATCTTTCTCATCTGTATTCTAATAGCTCACTCACTCTCCTTGAATACGAAACAGAAATCGCGCTACCACTAATCAATGGCTAACTAATTTTTCCATACGTACAGATGATAAGATTTTTACTGAAATATTTCCAATCAGTGCAATGAGAATACAATTTCTGCAAAATCAGTGCAATGAATATGAAGTGATTTTGAGGCCTCGCTCTGTGTGTGTGTGTGTGATCTTTTACAATACAGGCTCGAGTGTTTACTTAAACACCAAAACGGGATTTTAGTGTATGAAAATTAGGAAACGACTCTTTCGTGTACCTTTCACAAAAACATGATAGTTTCGCGATTTTGCTTGCAAACATTACTGTAAAAAGAAAGTCCATTGCGGTTTCAGGAGATCTTTTATTTAAGACAATGAGAAATTTTGTACCGTACGCTGGTACCTCAAACAAAGATTTCTTGAGCATTGAATCCAATATGTGTCGTCTTAACTGGATCTCAGTTGAAATATTTCAAATATTCTTTAGGATAGAATCATTTTATGATATTCAACTGAATGTGAAAGGGAAAAAAGATAGTAAGTTAGCAATGCATCACTTCCTTTTTTTCTACTGTTTAATGTTTCCACGTAATTCGTCCTTTTATTAATACATTATTGTTGCCAAAAAGATGGTTTGAACCCGGGAGTATCGTTACATGTTTGTAAATGTAGATCGTCCAGATTAGTATAGTCCTGAGAAGGACTGTTTTTGTTGTTGTTGACTGACGTTTTGACAACCTTAGCGGTAGACATCTTCAGAGTCAATAAAAAGTCCTTCTCAGGACTATACTAACCTGGACGATCTACATCTACAAACATGTAACTTTATCGTTACATTAAAAAATCTCATTCCGCAACGCCCCGGTACGATTTTGTCGCTTCGATGCAATTTTTTAGGGTAGATCTTTGTGCGTATGAAATTGCTATAACAGTTCACTTGTTATCTAGTATACGAGTCTTTCAAAGAATACATAGCCGTCGAAACATTAGACGGCGATAACAAATACGATGCGGGTGATCATGGAATGCAGGTTTGCCATTAGAATTGTGTCATTCAAATACATATTTTTAATTGCAGTGCTATCAAATATGACAGTAGCTACTATTTTCATCGGGTTTTCAATTGATGTTGCTCATTAGTGTTGTTTTGTTTGTTTGTTTTTTTTCCCAAAGGAAGCTAAAAAAGGAGTGATATTTCATAGTTTTCCCACAGTACTACATTTACAACTGATGAGATTTCAATATGATCCCGTAGCTGATGCCAATGTAAAAATAAATGACAGGTGACATACGTCTTATCTTTTTAACACTTTGCCCTATGTGTTTTCGCCCTATCATATCCCCTTGTAACCCTAGCAATATCCATTTGTACATAGCGGTAGTTAATACCTAGTTTATCAGCGAACTGTTTATATTTGTATATTTGTCTTTGCAATCTCTTCCTTTCGCTTGTACCCAGCATATCCATATGTGACCATAGCAATATCCCCATTTGTACATAGCGTTGTTCAATATGTTACATGCGCATCCCTTGTTTATGTAACCCTTGCAATATCCCCATTTGTACATAGCGTTGTTCAATATGTTACATGCGCATCCCTTGCTTATGTAACCCTTGCAATATCCCCATTTGTACATAGCGTTGTTCAATATGTTACATGCGCATCCCTTGTTTATGTAACCCTAGCAATATCCCCATTTGTACATAGCGGTATTCAATACCTTGTTTATCAGCGAATTGCTTATATTTGTATATTTGTCTTTGCAATCTCTTCCTTTCTCTTGTAATATCCCCATTTGTAAATAGCGTTGTTCAATATCTTGTTTATCTGTGAATTGTTTAATGTTAATGTTGATGTTTATCTTTTCAATCTCATTCTTTTGCAGATATGAATTCTTTGAAAAAATCGACCTCAGCAGTTTTCTTGAGGAATCAAAACAGACCAAGGCTACCTACACCTTGCATGCTGTTCTTGTGCACAGCGGTAAGCTGTCGATTTTTCCTATTTTCATTCACTTGCTAATATAGTTGAGAATAATACAACAGTTAAGCGTACATTTCAGTTCCCTTTGTCTACCTAATGTACCTTGGCACTTTTCGTATTAAAATTTGCTTGCCGAAATTTTCTCAGCCATCTTTTACAATGTAAGCAACTGGTGGTTTTCAAAACGTTTTAACGTTCTAAATTCCCAAACAGTGAAAAGACTGAATGCTAATAAACAGTGCGAGAATGCCAGGAAAAAAGTTCTGTGCAAAACCCGCCTTAAATGCAGCGTTTATTTACCGTCAAAAGCGTGATTCAAAGACTCCTAAATTGAATATTTCTACGTGTGATCCATTGCTCATGCAATTGAATCCCAGTCCAACACGCCAAAAGCGTGATTCAAAGACTCCAAAATTGAATATTTCTACGTGTGATCCATTGCTCATGCAATTGAATCCCAGTCCAACACGTCAAAAGCGTGATTCAAAGACTCCAAAATTGAATATTTCTACGTGTGATCCATTGCTCATGCAATTGAATCCCAGTTCAACACGTCAAAAGCGTGATTCAAAGACTCCTAAATTGAATATTTCTACGTGTGATCCATTGCTCATGCAATTGAATCCCAGTCCAACACGCCAAAGCGTGATTCAAAGACTCAAAATTGAATATTTCTACGTGTGATCCATTGCTCATGCAATTGAATCCCAGTTCAACACGCCAAAAGCGTGATTCAAAGACTCCTAAATTGAATATTTCTACGTGTGATCCATTGCTCATGCAATTGAATCCCAGTCCAACACGCCAAAAGCGTGATTCAAAGACTCCTAAATTGAATATTTCTACGTGTGATCCATTGCTCATGCAATTGAATCCCAGTCCAACACGCCAAAAGCGTGATTCAAAAACTCCAAAATTGAATATTTCTACGTGTGATCCATTGCTCATGCAATTGAATCCCAGTCCAACACGCCAAAAGCGTGATTCAAAGACTCCTAAATTGAATATTTCTACGTGTGATCCATTGCTCATGCAATTGAATCCCAGTCCAACACGCCAAAGCGTGATTCAAAAACTCAAAATTGAATATTTCTACGTGTGATCCATTGCTCATGCAATTGAATCCCAGTCCAACACGCCAAAGCGTGATTCAAAGACTCCTAAATTGAATATTTCTACGTGTGATCCATTGCTCATGCAATTGAATCCCAGTCCAACACGCCAAAAGCGTGATTCAAAGACTCCTAAATTGAATATTTCTACGTGTGATCCATTGCTCATGCAATTGAATCCCAGTCCAACACGCCAAAAGCGTGATTCAAAACTCCAAATTGAATATTTCTACGTGTGATCCATTGCTCATGCAATTGAATCCCAGTCCAACACGCCAAAAGCGTGATTCAAAGACTCCTAAATTGAATATTTCTACGTGTGATCCATTGCTCATGCAATTGAATCCCAGTTCAACACGCGCTCTACAACACTCGTTGCAAATCTGTATAGTAACTTTCTAGGTTTTTTTGTTCATTTTTGAGTACACGCAATTCTTTTACAATTTTTAAATCGTGTGTATGTTATTTAGGTGATAATCATGGCGGACACTACGTTGTATATATTAATCCAAAAGGCGATGGAAAGGTAATCTGATCTTTTCAAAATAAATATGTTAATCCATTCCTCAGATTAACGTTCATCCGAGTTTTTGAGTCAGCGATTGTATGTTTTTAGTGGTGTAAATTTGACGATGACGTTGTGTCTTTGGTAATTATGATGATTTATGATGATTTATGTCAATTGTGTAAAATTTTACTGTTTCTAATGTTTTCGTTTCCATTAAAGGCGTCGAAAAAGGAAGCGGTCGATCATAATTTCGGCGGATATGACGTGAGAAGTTAAACGATATTTACTAAATATTCGCAGTTCATAGCATTGGAACTCAATATAACTGGACGGCTACTTCCCGCCAAACTTTGAAGCCCGTAATTCGACTAGAGCCATTCCTTCCTTTGCACGGTCCAAAGTTGAAAGTTCATAACGATTGTTAACGAAAGTAATGCTTAAACGCGTCACTTAGCTTTTACTGTACCACTTAACTTGGCTTCGTGCAAGTGTAGACTGTTTACATATAAGTAGCCATCCAGTTATATATTTAGTTCAATGGCTCATGGCAATAGCGTTCATGACTTTTTCATTCATTAATAGTAGTAGTGCACGTGTAGACTGTTTACATATAGGTAGCCATCCAGTTATATATCTAGTTCAATGGCTCATGGCAATAGCGTTGATGACTTTTTCATTCATTAATAGTAGTAGTGCATGTGTAGACTGTTTACATATAGGTAGCCATCCAGTTATATATTTAGTTCAATGGCTCATGGCAATAGCGTTGATGACTTTTTCATTCATTAATAGTAGTAGTGCACGTGTAGACTGTTTACATATAGGTAGTTATCCAGTTATATATTTAGTTCAATGGCTCATGGCAATAGCGTTGATGACTTTTTCATTCAATGGTAATTAAAGCCATTCACATCTTTGCCTTGTGCACATGTATATTAAAGATAGTTGCTTAGGTCAGTGTAGGGATCACTTTAGTAGAAAGCAATTCTTTAGTACCGCTATGAAAGTCGTAAGAATGCTTAATGTATATTAAAAATAGTTGTTTAGGTTTGTATAAAGCCGGGGTTACACAAGCAATTTTTCAAAATTTTCAAACAAAGTTGATGGTTACATTTAAGACAATTTTTCATATCGAAGAACATTTCGGCAATGTTTATTTGTAAACATCAATTTCAAGGTTGCGTCTCATTGGCCAGAAGCGGTTTTGTCGTATTTTGTTGTTAAGTTGATATGGCTGCTGCACGTGAAAACATTGTGTCGAGTTGTCAAAAAAATTTCCAGCTTGTTGAAATTATCACTATCAATTTTAACGATTTTTTCTTGTTGTCATAACGCGCGTTCGAAGGTCGCTTCACGAAACATTTTCAACGTTTGTTGATTAGCCTTGGCTTTAAGTTCATTTTAGTATGAAGCAATACTTTAATACCCCTATGAAACTCGTCTTATATATATATATAAATGATAGCTACGTGATAGCTTATATTTGCTCATAGTTTGGTGTTCATTCTGTAATATTGATTGTAACTTTCAATTACAGGATGACATATCAGTGAAGTACTGTACAAATGCGTATATGTTGGTGTATATTAAAGATAGTTGTTTAGGTTTGTGCAATGTTCATTTTGGCATAAAGATATTCTTTAACACCCCCATGAATGTCTTAACTATGTCTGATGTATATTAAAGATAGTTGTTGAGGTTTGTGCAATGTTCATTTTGCCATAAAGATATTCTTTAATACCCCCATGAATGTCTTAACTATGTCTGATGTATATTAAAGATAGTTGTTGAGGTGTGTATAAGGCTCATTTTGGTATAAAGCAATTCTTCAAGGCATAAGGCATAATTTTGTATAAATCCATGCTTCAATACCAACATGAAAGTGTACTATTTAAGAAATAAAAGATGTTTAGTGTGTTTGCACGGGCTTATGCAAACCGAGGAGACCTTTGGAGAACTCGAGAGCAGATCAGTGCAAGCCCGAGACCGAAGGTCGAGGGTTGCAATTTCTCGAGAGTTCTCACAAACGTCTCCGAGGTTTGCATAAGCCAGTGCAAACACGAAAAACATCTTTTATTTCTTTTATAAAATAACAATAATGCGAAAAAAGACAAACATTTTAATTTTTCCTCTAAAATGTATTCATGATCGATTTGCAAATTCTCTTTGACTGATTGATTGTTTAGATTGATTTGATTGGTTGAGCTCAGATGTGCTTTGCCCCGGCCCAATGCAAACTCAGCTCTAGACCAATCAGCGCACGCATTTTATTGTGTTTATTTTATAATTTGAATTATTAATTTTTTACTTTTTAGACGATGTGCTCGATACAAGTGGAGTTCATGAAATTCCCAAAGAACTTGATGAAAAATTAAAGGAGGAAAAGTATGTTCTGTTCTTATGTAAAATTGGAGATTATGACTCCGAAACTTGTAGCACTAGTCACGTGATCTTAATGTCGTGACGTAAATATTTATTTTCGATAATGTGTTTCAGACGTTATGAGGCCCAAAGGCGGAAAGAAAGAAGTGAAGCTCATTTATACATGACTGTCGAGGTGAATTTAATCATTGATTATATAAATATTTATATATGTAATGTGGGTTAGTGTGTGCAGCTACTAGCTGAGAGGTCTGGATCCTAATTTATATATGTAATGTGGGTTAGTGTGTGCAACTACTAGCTGAGAGGTCTGGATCCTAATTTATGTATGTAATGTGGGTTAGTGTGTGCAACAACAAGCTGAGAGGTCTGGATCCTAATTTATATATGTAATGTGGGTTAGTGTGTGCAGCTACTAGCTGAGAGGTCTGGATCCAAAAATATTTCCCAAAGTTCTATACCGGGGTCAGATACTAATCGTAAAATTCCTGCTGTTGATTTGCGAAAGAAAGTAATAGAATGTATTGGACTTACAATCATGAGGTTTAAAAAACTGAAACTTGTTCTGTGAATGAACATTCCAGCTGAACGTTTGAAATAAATCCCAGAAAAAAGTTCTTGATTTTTTTTCATCGCAAACAAGCCTGGAACATGCACAAATTTTCGTCATTTGAACTTCTAGATAATTACCGAAGATCAATTTAGTGGACATCCGGGAAACGATCTTTACGATGGTAAAAAGCTTTTGTCAAAGTAAGTGTCTAAAAATAATAGATTGTGAAACATCTTCGTTATAATTTGTAGTGATCCTTGTTTTTTTTACGCTTTTTTACGGGTTTTTTACGTTTTTCATTTTACGGGTTTTTACGTGTTTTACGTGTTTTTACGTTTCTTTACGTTTTTTTACGTTTTTTGTTGCTAACAGGATTTTTAAAATACTAAAGGAGGATACTTTGAAAAAGGCTATAGAGATATTTGCCGACGCTCTGGTGAGATTTTAAAACATGGATTTAAAGTTTCTGGTCTTTGCTTGCAAACAATTTGTGAGGATATTTTGGGGTATGTGTTGATTTACTTTGTGCAGGGTTACAAGCCAAATCAAATTCGTCCATGGCCTTTTCAAAGTCGTAAAAATAATACATATCGTGTGGGAACAATCGATATAGAAAATGCTCGCTTGAAGAAGGTAACTGCCTGGTCACTGTAGGATAATGTAGGATAAATGCTAACATTAATACGTGCATTTGAAGAAGGTAACTGTCTGGTCACTGTGGGATAATGTAGGATAAATGCTTACATTAATACGTGCTTTTACTATCAAACAATGTTCGCAATAAGCACAAAATCTTTGGAAAAATAGACTTTTCAAAACATGATTAGAGAAAAGTAACAATAAAAAACACGACCCATGTCGTGTTTACGGTATTTGTTCGAACAAGCGCCGCCCCCGAGCTAGCGTTGCCCTCCATTAAACGCCGCACACGTGGTGAGAAAAATTAGCACACCGCTGTACTTGTTCGAACAAATACAGTATTCATCGTTGCGGGGAAAACGTTCTCTGAACGACATCTAAGACATGTCAGAAAACGTTTTTAAAACACAATCATAAAAAAAATAGTTTTCAGTGAAAAAAAAACCTTTAAAAGTCGCAAGAAATCTAAATGACGTTACTTTCCTTGGTGCGATTCTTGTGAGCACATGCATTTATGAGGCTTAGGTGCAATCTAAGCTAAAACGTTCAAAAAATGCAGAAATGTTTAAACACTTGCTTAGTCATATAACTAAAATCAATATTTAAATATTGAACGAGTTTGGTGTAAATAATATTAAATCATCACGTGTACGCGTTGCGTACCTATTTTTTTACAGATCATCGAGGCTGTCGACAATGAAAATGAATGCTGTTTATTTATTGAAACTACACATCCTGGTAACTAATAAATAATAAAATAAGATTATGTAATTGCTTCTATTAGATGTATTCATTATGCCTTCCCTCCACCCTCCTCCTCCTCCTCCACCCTCCTCCTCCTTCTTCCTCCACCTCCTCCTCCACCTTCCACTCCTCCGCCACCTCCCTCCATCCTCCTCCAACTTTCCCTCCTCCCTTTAACATTTGATGCTGCCCAAACCTGTAATAACATACCACAAATTCTCCCGATGCTGTTCTTCCAAAATTTGATGTTAAACGTAAGACATTATTTTATTGTAATGTTTCGTGTTACAGTCATGGTACTTAAGAAACTTGATGCTTCATTAGTGTTACAGTCATGGTACTTAAGAAACTTGATGCTTCATTAGTGTTACAGTCATGGTACTTAAGAAACTTGATGCTTCATTAGTGTTACAGTCATGGTACTTAAGAAACTTGATGCTTCATTAGTGTCACAGTCATGGTACTTAAGAAACTTGATGCTTCATTAGTGTTACAGTCATGGTACTTAAGAAACTTGATGCTTCATTAGTGTTACAGTCATGGTACTTAAGAAACTTGATGCTTCATTAGTGTTACAGTCATGGTACTTAAGAAACTTGATGCTTCATTAGTGTTACAGTCATGGTACTTAAGAAACTTGATGCTTCATTAGTGTCACAGTCATGGTACTTAAGAAACTTGATGCTTCATTAGTGTTACAGTCATGGTACTTAAGAAATTTGATGCTTCATTAGTGTTACAGTCATGGTACTTAAGAAACTTGATGCTTCATTAGTGTTACAGTCATGGTACTTAAGAAATTTGATGCTTCATTAGTGTTACAGTCATGGTACTTAAGAAATTTGATGCTTCATTAGTGTTACAGTCATGGTACTTAAGAAATTTGATGCTTCATTAGTGTTACAGTCATGGTACTTAAGAAACTTGATGCTTCATTAGTGTTACAGTCATGGTACTTAAGAAACTTGATGCTTCATTAGTGTTACAGTCATGGTACTTAAGAAATTTGATGCTTCATTAGTGTTACAGTCATGGTACTTAAGAAACTTGATGCTTCATTAGTGTTACAGTCATGGTACTTAAGAAACTTGATGCTTCATTAGTGTTACAGTCATGGTACTTAAGAAACTTGATGCTTCATTAGTGTTACAGTCATGGTACTTAAGAAACTTGATGCCTCAGTGTTACAGTCATGGTACTTAAGAAACTTGATGCTTCATTAGTGTTACAGTCATGGTACTTAAGAAACTTGATGCTTCATTAGTGTTACAGTCATGGTACTTAAGAAACTTGATGCTTCATTAGTGTTACAGTCATGGTACTTAAGAAACTTGATGCTTCATTAGTGTTGCAGTCATGGTACTTAAGAAACTTGATGCTTCATTAGTGTTACAGTCATGGTACTTAAGAAACTTGATGCTTCATTAGTGTTACAGTCATGGTACTTAAGAAACTTGATGCTTCATTAGTGTTACAGTCATGGTACTTAAGAAACTTGATGCTTCATTAGTGTTACAGTCATGGTACTTAAGAAACTTGATGCTTCATTAGTGTTACAGTCATGGTACTTAAGAAATTTGATGCTTCATTAGTGTTACAGTCATGGTACTTAAGAAACTTGATGCTTCATTAGTGTTACAGTCATGGTACTTAAGAAACTTGATGCTTCATTAGTGTTACAGTCATGGTACTTAAGAAACTTGATGCTTCATTAGTGTTACAGTCATGGTACTTAAGAAACTTGATGCTTCATTAGTGTTACAGTCATGGTACTTAAGAAACTTGATGCTTCATTAGTGTCACAGTCATGGTACTTAAGAAACTTGATGCTTCATTAGTGTTACAGTCATGGTACTTAAGAAACTTGATGCTTCATTAGTGTTACAGTCATGGTACTTAAGAAACTTGATGCTTCATTAGTGTTACAGTCATGGTACTTAAGAAACTTGATGCTTCATTAGTGTTACAGTCATGGTACTTAAGAAACTTGATGCTTCATTAGTGTTACAGTCATGGTACTTAAGAAACTTGATGCTTCATTAGTGTTACAGTCATGGTACTTAAGAAACTTGATGCTTCATTAGTGTTACAGTCATGGTACTTAAGAAACTTGATGCTTCATTAGTGTTACAGTCATGGTACTTAAGAAACTTGATGCTTCATTAGTGTTACAGTCATGGTACTTAAGAAACTTGATGCTTCATTAGTGTTACAGTCATGGTACTTAAGAAACTTGATGCTTCATTAGTGTTACAGTCATGGTACTTAAGAAACTTGATGCTTCATTAGTGTTACAGTCATGGTACTTAAGAAACTTGATGCTTCATTATTGTTACAGTCATGGTACTTAAGAAACTTGATGCTTCATTAGTGTTACAGTCATGGTACTTAAGAAACTTGATGCTTCATTAGTGTTACAGTCATGGTACTTAAGAAACTTGATGCTTCATTAGTGTTACAGTCATGGTACTTAAGAAACTTGATGCTTCATTAGTGTCACAGTCATGGTACTTAAGAAACTTGATGCTTCATTAGTGTTACAGTCATGGTACTTAAGAAACTTGATGCTTCATTAGTGTTACAGTCATGGTACTTAAGAATCTTGATGCTTCATTAGTGTTACAGTCATGGTACTTAAGAAACTTGATGCTTCATTAGTGTTACAGTCATGGTACTTAAGAAACTTGATGCTTCATTAGTGTTACAGTCATGGTACTTAAGAAACATGATGCTTCATTAGTGTTACAGTCATGGTACTTAAGAAACTTGATGCTTCATTAGTGTTACAGTCATGGTACTTAAGAAACTTGATGCTTCGTTAGTGTTACAGTCATGGTACTTAAGAAACTTGATGCTTCATTAGTGTTACAGTCATGGTACTTAAGAAACTTGATGCTTCATTAGTGTTACAGTCATGGTACTTAAGAAACTTGATGCTTCATTAGTGTTACAGTCATGGTACTTAAGAAACTTGATGCTTCATTAGTGTTACAGTCATGGTACTTAAGAAACTTGATGCTTCATTAGTGTTACAGTCATGGTACTTAAGAAACTTGATGCTTCATTAGTGTTACAGTCATGGTACTTAAGAAACTTGATGCTTCATTAGGTTACAGTCATGGTAGTTAAGAAACTTGATGCTTCATTAGTGTTACAGTCATGGTACTTAAGAAACTTGATGCTTCATTAGTGTTACAGTCATGGTACTTAAGAAACTTGATGCTTCATTAATTTTACAGTCATGGTACTTAAGAAACTTGATGCTTCGTTAGTGTTACAGTCATGGTACTTAAGAAACTTGATGCTTCATTAGTGTTACAGTCATGGTACTTAAGAAACTTGATGCTTCATTAGTGTTACAGTCATGGTACTTAAGAAACTTGATGCTTCATTAGTGTTACAGTCATGGTACTTAAGAAATTTGATGCTTCATTAGTGTTACAGTCATGGTACTTAAGAAACTTGATGCTTCATTAGTGTTACAGTCATGGTACTTAAGAAACTTGATGCTTCATTAGTGTTACAGTCATGGTACCTAAGCGACTCGATGCTTTAATAAAAGTTCTCGTAACTGTGTATATGTTCTCAGTTATTCGGGATTGAGTTAGATGTAAAACGATTTCCACGCATTAAAAGCTGTCAAAACTTTAAGTCTAAAAATCACAACCTTTGATTAAGCAGTATATTAGTAAAAGTAATACCATTTGTTATTCTTCAACTGGCGCAAATTAGTTGTTCACATTTAGCATATTTTGCGTATTTATAAAGTCCCGATGTTGTGAAAATGCTCAATGTAGGATTTGTTAAAAGACTAATGGTAGATCGCTTCAATTTGACAAGATCATTCATCGTTTTGCTGAACCTGGCTAGAAGAGCTCTCTTATTATCTATCTGAATGTTTTTTACTTTATCATTGTCTTTAGTTGATATTATGCTGTTTTTCAAATATTACGACCCAAAATCGGAGTCAATGTCCTACTGCGGACATGCATATATTCCAATGTCAAGTAAAATTTGTAAGTATATTGCAGTTAAAGTGCTTGCTATGCTTGGCATCATTTTAAAAATAAAATATATGGTTTGATGACGTCACCTCCACGTGACTTTTTCCATAGCGACGCTCCTTCCAATGTTGTGCGAAAGGGCGCATTTACCAAAAGATACTCCTTTGATGTTGTTCGAGGTGAGGTTTATAATTCTACTGGAGTTTTGAAAGCAACGAAAATTTTGTGAGTGTGTTTCCCCCTTGTCCTAAGGAAACCTACAAAATTTCTACTGGGGTTTGGAAAGCAACGAAAATTTTGTGAGTGTGTTTCCCCCTTGTCCTAAGGAAACCTACAAATTTAGATTCTACCGTAGGAAGATATATGAAATGTTGAATGATTTAGGTTTCCAAGGCGTACCAAATTTTCAAAATTTACGAACAGACCCTTTCACGATTGCATGGTACAATTTAACGGAAAAAAGATTTAAAATCTTATTTCAGCCAGTTTTCTTACTTTCGTGTAATATAATGAGCAAGAAACAGCCACGACTTTAAAACTTTACTAAGCCCCCTCCTATTTTTTCGTGCTGTCGTTTCCATCATACCTTGCACTCGTAGTTTAAAGTCCAATGCTGTCTGTCCGTATGGTGCATTGTTTGAAGTTTCGTTCCATTTTACAGGAAGTGAGGCCAGGTTTGACTGAACATTTTAAAGATTTGAACTTGTCTATTGAGGTATGATTATGAGGATGACGAGCGGATGCATTATGAAACTGTGTGATGTGTTAACTAATTCTCTCTCGTTTCATTACTTTATAGGATCTTGAAGATATCATGGACGGAGACATAATCTGCTTTCAAAGGTTCCTCATTTTGCATGAATTTCAATATTTTACAATAGTTACCATAGAGGATAATGTGGGATAAATGCCAACATTTTACAATAGTTACCATAGAGGATAATGTGGGATAAATGCCAGCATTTTACAATAGTTACCATAGAGGATAATGTGGGATAAATGCCAACATTTTACAATAGTTACCATAGTGGATAATGTGGGATAAATGCCAACATTTTACAATAGTTACCATAGAGGATAATGTGGGATAAATGCCAACATTTTACAATAGTTACCATAGAGGATAATGTTAGATAAATGTCAACATTTTACAAGATGTTCAATAGCCCATCTTTTCCGTTTTCCAAACACATAGAACCCCAAGCAAAATCCAAACACAACGTGCGTTCTTTGGGCGAATATAATGAAATTAACAATTCTTCATAGACTCTAGACATTTTTAATGTAAAACTAAGTAACAATGGAATTTACTTAAAACTTCAATTTAGAAGTGTTCTTGACCCAAGGCAGCGTTATGCTTGCCTAGCGATGCGCAACAGCTCCTCTGTCCCTACACCCCCATTAGATGAGCATAGACCCCCTCCCCTTATATAAAGACCTACTTAAGAAAGACGTTGGACAAATGAACAATTTTCCTTTAATGCGCAAAATACACGTACCTTTACAAATAACTTGTCGTTTACAAATAGTTTGTCATTTTATTCAGTAATATTTTGCGTATTGAATAGAATTGTTAGAAAAAAGTTTCTTTTATTCCAGGAAAGACATTGACCTAGAGGAGTTTAAGCTGAGAACGTGTATCGACTACTTTCGGTGAGATATTTGTTGTCATTCAAGTTCTATATACTTTCATTTTAACCCTGTAAGAGTTGACAAGTGTTCAGCATCTGCGTTTTAACATTTATGTGTTCTATATGATTTCAGAAGCACGAGATTTATTAAGCATTTGAAATAAACGACAAAATTTTTTATCATAAACATGTTTCGACTTACATTAAGTCATCTTCAGTATGAGAATGAAGTAAAATTATTTACAATGTTGAATTTACAATAACATACACGATAGTATACATAATTAACACGTGTCATGTATGCTATTATAAATTTAACTTTGTAAATAACTTTATTTCATTCTCATACTGAAGATGACTTATTGTAAGTCGAAACATGTTTATGATAAAAAATTTTGTCGTTTATTCCAATGCATTATATTTTTTTCTCATTTACCGTAGTGATTACCACAATCGTATGGACATCAC
Organism: Xenia sp. Carnegie-2017; assembly: GCF_021976095.1. Taxonomy (NCBI): domain Eukaryota; kingdom Metazoa; phylum Cnidaria; class Anthozoa; order Malacalcyonacea; family Xeniidae; genus Xenia; species Xenia sp. Carnegie-2017. The sequence goes on along the minus strand of NW_025813486.1, from coordinate 19,597,456 downwards.
TATGGTCGACAAAAGTTCACCCAGCGATCCTGGTTTTAATGTTATACTATCATCGAGAATGAATTATACGCAGGTGACACGTGATTATAGATTTCTTGGGTTTTGGACGTTGCGTTAAGCTTTAAATTTGTGATGTTGCCAAGATATTGTCAGTGATATTTTTAAGAACTGTTCTATAACCGGTATGCGGTTGTAAGTCTTCAACAGAGTTTTCAAAACTCACTCGTCTTCAATAAATTTTTCTCACCGTGTCATAAATGCAGGAATGAGAATATAAATGAAAATAGACCCGCACATTCATAAATTTTTAAATGGTGAAATAGTTCATTCAAACATGCCTAACGTTCATTCGTGGTTTCCTACTTGTATTTATTCTTCATACTTGCCCCAACAGTCATTAATGTCTAACAATGGACGACAGTATGATTCGCGCGAATCATGTACTTCATGTTACTAAAATGCGGCAGTTGATATACAAACACGATAACAATCTAACCCAAAAAAACCCTCGAACTTCTAACAAACGGCACAATTCTAAAGTGCTTAAGATTATTCTTTGATGTATAAGTTGTATACACTGTACAGTATTGCTCGAAATTTCTTTGATGTATAAGCTGTATACACTGTACAGTAATGCTCGAAATTTCTTTGATGTATAAGCTGTATACACTGTACAGTAATGCTCGAAATTTCTTTGATGTATAAGTTGTATACACTGTACAGTAATGCTCGAAATTTCTTTGGTGTATAAGTTGTATACACTGTACAGTAATGCTCGAAATTTCTTTGGTGTATAAGTTGTATACGCTGTACAGTAATGCTCCAAATTTCTTTGATGTATGAGTTGTATACACTGTACAGTAATGCTTGAAATTTCTGTGATGTATAAGTTGTATACACTGTACAGTAATGCTCGAAATTTCTGTGATGTATAAGTTGTATACACTGTACAGTAATGCTCGAAATTTCTTTGGTGTATAAGTTGTATACACTGTACAGTAATGCTCGAAATTTCTTTGGTGTATAAGTTGTATACGCTGTACAGTAATGCTCCAAATTTCTTTGATGTATGAGTTGTATACACTGTACAGTAATGCTTGAAATTTCTGTGATGTATAAGTTGTATACACTGTACAGTAATGCTCGAAATTTCTGTGATGTATAAGTTGTATACACTGTACAGTAATGCTCGAAATTTCTGTGATGTATAAGTTGTATACACTGTACAGTAATGCTCGAAATTTCTGTGATGTATAAGTTGTATACACTGTACAGTAATGCTCGAAATTTCTGTGATGTATAAGTTGTATACACTGTACAGTAATGTTCGAAATTTCTTTGATGTATAAGTTGTATACACTGTACAGTAATGCTCGAAATGTTTCCATTTTGACTGGAAACTTCCTTGTTTCTGACAGTCACCTTTAACTCCGATACTCAAAATGTCACGTGTTGTATTTCAGATGGCGGAGAAAGTGGCCTGGCATCTTGACGTTGATCCCAGAAAGATCCAGTTTTTCAAAGCACAATTGTAAGATTATGATTTGGTGGCGTGTTCACCGTATTTACCAAACTTTTCTTATGATGGGAACGGCACTTAACTGCCTTTTCGGGTTCACTTGTGTAGCCGCCAGCTTGCAAGTGTACTCGTGCTATGTAAACTTCAAATCATTACCGTGATTCATTTCGTTAGACATGAAGTGAACACGAAAAAATTCACGACCAAACTTGTGGGCTGACTACGCTACTTTTTTCATGGATTATATGAAATGTACAATTACAAATGCTATAAACAATCATAAATACTATGAATACTTTTTGACTCTGAAGATGACTACCGCTAAGGTTGTCGAAAAGTCATTAAACATCAACAAAAACAGTCCTTCTCAGGACTCTACTAATCTTGACGATCTACATCTACAAAATATAAATACTGTAACCGAGATTTTGTCGTGGGGACAAATTTGAATATCGCCTTAAAAAGAGCAATTGCCATGGTGAAAAGACTGAATAAAATCCACGAAACCCAAGATAAAACCGAGAAAAAATTAACCAATGAAAACCCGAGAAAAAACTAACCAATGAAAACCGAGAAAAAACTAACCAATGAAAACCAAGAAAAATGAAGAGTTCTGAAAAGAACTGTTTTAGAATTAGAGCACTAACACAAAACTTCTCAAAAAAACTGTTTTAGAAATTTAAGACAGTATGTATTTCGGCCGACAAGTCGTCAGGTGTCAACGTCTGCTATCTGTCTAAATACTATGGTTAATGATTCTTGTTTATAGATATGGTGGAGGACTTCCTGCAAATCCCATAAAATGTACATACGAGGGAACATTACGAGATCTTATGATGTACAGTCCAAAATCACCGAAAAAACTCTATTATCAACTTGTTAGTACATACGTAAACTTATGTAAAGTCGTTTATGTTTCGTTGTTCTGTCTCGAATTGAGTTAAGATTAACAATTTGTGTTTTGTATGATTTTGATGATCTTTTTTATAGTTGTCCATACCTATTGATGAACTAGAGAATAAAAGACAGGTCAAGTGTGTTTGGGTCAGTAAAGACCTCAAAGTACAGGTAAAAGATTGTTTACATGCTTTCGTAATCGATTATTGGGTGATATTTACCTCAATACATGAAAATACAACTTGTTTACATGCTTTCGTAATCGATTATTGGGTGATATTTACCTCAATACATGAAAATACAACATGTTTACATGCTTTCGTGATGGATTAATGGGTGATATTTACCTCAATACATGAAAATACAACATGTTTACATGCTTTCGTGATGGATTAATGGGTGATATTTACCTCAATACATGAAAATACAACATGTTTACATGCTTTCATGATGGATTAATGGGTGATATTTACCTCAATACATGAAAATACAACATATTTACATGCTTTCGTCATGGATTAATGGGTGATATTTACCTTAATACATGAAAATACAACATGTTTAAATGCTTTCATGATGGATTAATGGGTGATATTTACGTTAATACATGAAAGTACAACATGTTTACATGCTTTCGTGATGGATTAATGGGTGATATTTACGTTAATACATGAAAATACAACATGTTTACATGCTTTCGTGATGGATTAATGGGTGATATTTACCTTAATACATGAAAATACAACATGTTTACATGCTTTCGTGATGGATTAATGGGTGATATTTACCTCAATACATGAAAATACAACATGTTTACATGCTTTCGTGATGGATTATTGGGTGATATTTACCTCAATACATGAAAATACAACATGTTTACATGCTTTCGTGATGGATTAATGGGTGATATTTACCTTAATACATGAGAATACAACATGTTTACATGCTTTCGTGATGGATTAATGGGTGATACTTACCTCAATACATGAAAATACAACATGTTTACATGCTTTCGTGATGGATTAATGGGTGATATTTACCTTAATACATGAAAATACAACATGCTTACATGCTTTCGTGATGGATTAATGGGTGATATTTACCTCAATACATGAAAATACAACATGTTTACATGCTTTCGTGATGGATTAATGGGTGATATTTACCTCAATACATGAAAATACAACATGTTTACATGCTTTCGTGATGGATTAATGGGTGATATTTACCTTAATACATGAAAATACAACATGCTTACATGCTTTCGTGATGGATTAATGGGTGATATTTACCTCAATACATGAAAATACAACATGTTTACATGCTTTCGTGATGGATTAATGGGTGATATTTACCTCAATACATGAAAATACAACATGTTTACATGCTTTCGTGATGGATTAATGGGTGATATTTACCTCAATACATGAAAATACAACATGTTTACATGCTTTCATGATGGATTAATGGGTGATATTTACCTCAATACTTAAGAAATAAAAGATTTTACTGTGTTTGCACAGGCTTTTGCAAAAAGAGGAGACCTTTGGGAGAACTCGAGAGCAGATCAGTACAAACCCGAGACCGAGAGCTTGGGGTTGCACATGCTCGAGAGTTCTCACAAACATCTCCGAGGTTTGCATACGCCTGTGCAAACACGAAAAACATCTTTATTGCATTTATAAAATAACAATAATGCGAAGCGGACATTTAAAACAAACGTTTTAATTTTTCCTTCAACATGTATTCATGACTGACTTGCAAACTAAGTTACTGACCAATCAACGCATGCGTTATATATGGAGAGACGTGCGTAAATACAGCTACAATAACGGTGAAATATATGAAAAATAAAACTAAATAATATGAAGAGACAAAAAAGACTTACATATATTTACAAAAAGTACAATTTATTGTGTTAAAAGTCAATTATCATAATTTACTTTTTATTAATGTTAAAAAAAGAACTTTTACTATCTCTAACTTCTAATGGGATTGTTTTGCAAAGATTCACGAAGGTTTTTCACCCATCGTACACGAAGGTTTTTTCGGAGTATTTTTTCTTTCTTGATAATTGTATGAATGAAAACGCTTTTAAAGATTCACATGAACATAATATGCTTTTCAGAAAGAACTTGTTTTGTATCCCGATAAAAATGGCAACGTCGGCGATCTTTTACGAGAAGCAAGAAAACATGTACGATTCAATTTTCTCTTTATTTTTGTAAAATCTGCCATTTTTACCGATACTAAATTTTTATAACTTTCCTTCAAGATGAACGACAGCTCGCTACAATTAAGGTAATGGACGTTTGCGATGGTCTTCGCCTGTGTTCTTTTGGTGTCGACTGAATTATAGCAGATGACAGCTTTCTCATTCTCTCTTTCAGAGTGTTAATGGTTTTAAGCTGTAAGATACAAGAGATTTTACACGAGGATAGCGATCTAGAGATGTTCCATACTTATGCTTCAACGCGCACTTATAGAATCGAGGTGCTATTTTGATGAACTTTTATTTTAATTCATCTCGACCTGAGTGACTGTTTTCTTTCTTGTCGTTTCATAGGAAATACCAGCTGACCAAGTACACGTCAGCGAAGATGAAGAATTGATACCGGTTGCGCATTTCAACAAGGTAGAGATTTAGTTGATTGGTGGTTTAATGCATCTCCTGGATGGAAAGCTCAGAAATTTGTTTTGTTTAAAATCGCTTCAAAATTTTATGCAATTGATAAGTTTCGTATGAAAAACTGACATATTTTACCATAAGTTTGTGAGTGAGTATTTTATTAACTGCTTATTGTGAATAGTTGGCCATTGAATACATATGTTGCCTTATGTATTTTCATTAGAAGAAAGGTTTCATATTCCAGTCATGTACATTTGTAACCCCAGTCGTTCCTTGTTCTCCCTTAGGATACCTATCAAACGTTTGGCACTCCGTTTCTTTTGAAAATATGCGATGTAAGTAGCCAAAAACATTAAATATTATCATTAATTTACTATAATGGAGTTTCCTTTGTATTTTTTTATCAGAAAGAGACGTTTTCAAATGCAATGGATCGAGTTAAACGGAAATTAGACATGTCTGATAAAGAATTTGAAAAGGTTTCCGTACTTGCGGTACGATTACTCCTGATTTGTGTTTTCTTATTTTTCTGTTTTTCTTCTTACGTTACAGATAAAATTTGCTTTGGTTAAGAGTGGAAGGCCAATATATATTCAAGATGGTAGGAAGATCTTTAGCATGTTTATGTTTTGTGTTGTACGCGCTAAGACCTGAGTTTTGCAACCATGCTTTGTGTAATGTAAGAATGATCATTAGCGCCGTTGAATGGTTGAATGTTAGCTGGTTTGACAAAGGGGGGTGGTCTAGGCTCCAGATCTGTTTCTGGGGCCGAGGTTAGGATTCATGTTCCCATCTCAACGAAAAAGAGAGAGAGGGATTTTTTCATGATCGATTTAGATTTTTTTTGACTCTGAAGATGACTACCGCTAAGGATGTAGAAACATCAGTCAACATCAACAACAACAGTCCTCAGGACTCAACTAACCTGGACAATCTACATCCACAAACATGTTAGATTTTCCCCTTGCTTTTTTGTGTTGTCGCTATCGACTACCAGATGGTTATGATGTGCCATCAAACCCACGCATCCCCTGGTATCCCCTTTTATCCCCTTGACATGCCTGCTGTGACAATGATACGTTTATCGTTGCCTAGCTGTTAACTTTGCATGTAGCATATTCTCATTAAATAACACATGGCCTTTCATTGCAAGTTTTGTGTTTTCCAACTGCATGTTTCTTATCTCTTAGTTTATTTTTTTATTGCGAAATATGAAACGTTTGACATTGGCTATTCGACATAAAGATGTTTTTCTTCTGAATTTGCGTATAAGGAGTAATGAGTATCAATTGTCAATGTTCGTTTAAACGTGCTATATTCATTGTTTGTGTAAAAGTTTCAAGTTAGTTTGATGATGTAAGAAACGAACGTTGAAATGAACATTAGAACTTTTTCACGAACTTTGAAATGAACATTTGAACATTTGCACGAACTTTGAAATGAATATTAGAACATTTGCACGAACTTTGAAATGAACATTAGAACATTTGCACGAACTTTGAAATGAACATTAGAACTTTTTCACGAACTTTGAAATGAATATTAGAACATTTGCACGAACTTTGAAATGAACATTAGAACTTTTCACGAACTTTGAAATGAATATTAGAACATTTGCACGAACTTTGAAATGAATATTAGAACTTTTCACGAACTTTGAAATGAATATTAGAACAATTGCACGAACTTTGAAATGAATATTAGAACAATTGCACGAACTTTAAAATGAATATTAGAACAATTGCACGAACTTTGAAATGAATATTAGAACAATTGCGCGAACTTTGAAATGAATATTAGAACTTTTTCACGAACTTTGAAATGAATATTAGAACTTTTTCACGAACTTTGAAATGAATATTAGAACTTTTGCACGAACTTTGAAATGAATATTAGAACATTTGCACGAACATTGAAATGAATATTAGAACATTTCCGCGAACTTCGAATTGAACATTAGAACTTTTGCACAACTTTGTCAGTATGTAGCTTTAGCTAAACAGAAAAGTAAATTGAAATCAACTGTAAACCAACACAATGCGACAAAATGGTCGCAAGCGCAGATTTGCTTTTACTTTAAGACTAAATATGATGTCGTTGCTCGCATTTGAGAGATTTGACAGGTTTTCTTAAGATACCATCCAATTTTTACTGCCAACAGTTTGTTTCCAGAAATATTTGTCATTAATTACAGATGGTAATAAAACTCAGGTTTTAGCCATATTTTATAAATGAAGCATGTTTATATTTAGTGTTCGATAGATAAAATCTTGCTGAAGAATCTTTTTACTTATAGAAGTCGATAAAGAAATCCAAATACAAGATTTTCGGCCTGCATCAACAAGTTAGTGAAAATAAATAGTTCATTACAGACATTTAGGGATAAGTTTTATGTTAGCAAATGCATAGCTCTAGCTAAGATTTTTGTCCCCATTTTGGTCATCACCATGTTCATCATGGTCTATTTGTCTATATGTGTGTCATTTTTTTGTACTTCGCAGTAAAGCTTCCTAACAATTCTCTCTCTCGACCATGGTTGGGCTTGGATCATGTTGACAAAGCTCCCAAGAAGTCACGTTACAATTACCTTGAACGTTCTATCAAGATCCATAATTGATCATGAATGTCCAGAAGAAAAATTATTTAAATGTATTTAAAATGCCACATTTTAGGCTTGTAGTAGAGATTTGTTATGACACTTTTCTATTTTAAGCAAATCTGGACATAATTAGATCAATCTAATTTGTTTCGATTCCCATTTGCTCAGTCTGTATTAAATAATTTTTTATTTAATTTTTCATTGTTTGACCTGATGCTTTGATGGGCAAATTAGAATGGTTCCAAATTGCTTGATGGGCAAATTAGAATGGTTCCAAATTGCTTGATGGGCAAATTAGAATGGTTCCAAATTGCTTGATGGACAAATTAGAATGGTTCCAAATTGCTTGATGGGCAAATTAGAATGGTTCCAAATTGCTTGATGGGTAAATTAGAATGGTTCCAAATTGCTTGATGGGCAAATTAGAATGGTTCCAAATTGCTTGATGGGCAAATTAGAATGGTTCCAAATTACATCTCATTTATAAACTACAGAGATGTGTTTTCATGTTTATTTAGATTCAAGTTATCAAATCTAAACATTAGCTTTCGTTTGACATGTAAACTTTGCATACATTTTCTGAACTAGTTAAACAAGCTTTGCTATCATTAAATTGGAATCGCCATAACTCATATTCCTGTTGCGTTAATTGAATGCATGAAAATGTTAACAAAGTTTACTTGTCAATAGTACTCATGGAATTTCCTGACAAAGTGTAAATAAAAGTCAAAGTTGCTTTGCAATTTAATAACACAAGAATTCACTTTCACAGACTATTGAACATTTTTTACACTGCCTAATTGTTTTCAAATACCAAAACTTCTATACAGTTGGTCAAGTGTTATTTCAATTGACTAAATCCCAAATGTTTTTGATTGAACAAAAACCTGGTATAATTTCACTACATTCTGATAGCCACTTTGCAACATTTTTCGGCACTGTCATACCATTATCATAACATTTTACCATGGCAACAGAACAATAAATGTCAGCCAATGAAAAATTATTACCAACCAGCCACTTGTTCTTTGCAAGATACTTGTTGAGTTGTTCTAATAATGCTTTCTTTGGACCTGCCGCACAATTCAACCAATCATCGATTGCCGCTAGGATTAAAGGCTGGCCGGGTTCATACAAACGAGGAAGAAATCTCCGAGCCAAATAACGTAGGATATTTGCCTCACCTAGTATAGGTGACTGGTCTGAAACTGTTGCCATGATGCTAGGTGCAAGTAGGTCTGAAAAATGAATAAAAAAAATCTTCATGTTGAAAAAAAATTGTCTGAGAAGTACATTCTGATTGAAGTGCACTAACCACCCTTCCATATAAACCGCCAACATAAAGAACTGTCTTCAGTACAAGAAGCTTTCTTCAGCACATTGTTTAACTTCTTTGGAAACGAGTTGGACCATGAGGAATGAACATGAGACAACAATGAACAATTCTGCCCATGATGTCTTACAAGAAAGTGCATCAAAATAGCAGACAACGGCGGTTCATAAGGTGATGACTTTATAACAATATTACACGGTACATTCTTCATTTTAGTCATTGTTTCCTTTGTCGCACTTGAAGCCTGAAAATTCATTTAACGAATGAAAGTTAGTAAAATACATCTATGCATGCCTTCGTGAGTTTCATATCAACAAAAAATCCAAACCTTTGTATCAAATGTAGTTTCGAGTCTCATAAACTTGGTGTTAAGCCCGATATCTTCGCTAATCTGCTCGACCTCCAGTTTCAATTTATCCAGTTCAGCCAAGACAGCTTTCTGACGTTTAAGGAGCTCCACAATTTCTTCATCTACAGTATTCTGCGCGCACAAAAAATGTTTCACGTATAACAGCATTCTGATAGAATTGATCTGAGGTCTCGACAAATCGAAATTGAAGTTCTTTAAACAAGAAATTCTTTCAATGTAAAAACATACCAAATCTTCTATAGAGTCTTCGTGAATGTTTTTCATTTTGTACATAGAGGATCGTTGCTCGTAAGCAACTTTTTCGTCGCTGTAAAAAGGTTTCATTTTGTACATTGTGCAGGAAGCCATTTTGTTATATTTCTTTGTAAGGAATCGTGAATGTAGCAAGTGGAAACACATTATTTTTTTGGGCGACAGCGTGTCATGGATTGATGATGTTGAGAAAAATTTGACGATTTTCTTGCTTTGAATTAAATTTTTCTGTGAATTTTCCCTTTCAACTCTACTAAAGTATTTTTACGAATAATGTGAGAAACATGAAAGATTTTAAAACATAGCAGTCTTTTGAATTCCAAACGAGTTTAGTCACGTGATCAGTTTTCACGACTTTAGATATCGTCCCGCCAAAGAAAAAATATGGTGGACAAAACATTTGCGATTTAAAAATCGTTGGACGACCTGGAAAGCGCGCAAAACGGGCCGGATTTGAGTTTACGAACTGCAGCTGTCGAAGAGGCACATACTGTGAAGAAATTTGCCCTGAAACATGACAAAAAATAAAGGAAAAACTCGCGTAGTGGGGAAAGGAAAAAGAAGTCGCAAAGCAAAGAGCGAGCAAAACGGAGATTCCATAAACTCTGTTGTGAATAAAGCGTCTTCGAGTTCTGGCAGAAATATTAAAACTCGCAACCAAGGAAAGTCACAGCCGCACAAATACCAATGTATGATCCAGAGTTCTTCGGATAGCGAGGGAGAACATTCAGATTACAGCGTGGAGTCGGGATCCAGTCGTAGCACCGAAATAAGCCACATATCCAACGAGATTTTGTACTTTCAAAACTGTCGCATTAAATCGTTTGAATTCATTGATCTTCCCGATGTCAAAGAGCTCAAACTTCCACCGTCAGCGGATGATTTGATTTTAGCAAATGAACACGTTTTAGATGCACTTGGCGTCTATGAAATTGTAAGAAAATTCGGTCGAATTCTACGCTTATCACCGTTCCGATTTGAGGATTTTTGTGCAGCGCTTGTTGCTGACGACAAGTCATTGCTTCTCGATCAAATACATCTTAACCTAGTTAGAAGTATAATTGCCGAAGACGAAGCAAACGGTTACAGTTTTGCAGCCAATGACGAGAAGGAAAGTATTAATTTATTTTTGTACTTTTTGGACAACTTCACTTGGCCTGAGATAGTTCGCAGCTACATCACTGCGAATGCTGAATTGAGCAAAGCAGTTAGCTTTGTAAATGACAGCAACTATCCTTATGTATCGGTGGAAAAGAAAATCACCGTACTTTGTTGCCTAACTGAGCAATTTCTTTCATCTAATGCTGTTCGAGAGGATGTCGTCAGCGAAGGGTCTTTTGTATCTGAAGATCATTGCCGTAACTGTTTGAAGATGGGCGATCTTCTCTGTTGCGAATCATGTCCAGCAGTCTTCCATTTACATTGCCTTAAGCCACCTCTTGTTGAAGTACCAATGGGAGATTGGTTATGTCCATTATGTGAAGGCAATAAAGTTCAAGGTGTCACAGACTGTAACTTGCCTAGAGATTCAACGAAGAGCTATCGACATGCACCAATAGGTGTTGACAGGCTGGGAAGAAAGTATTGGTTTCTCGTGAGAAGAATATTTGTGTGAGTAGAAGGATTATTGTTTAGTTTTGAGGATAGTTTGTTCATACTCGAGTTGGTTGTGTGTTTTGAAAAAATGAAAAAAGTCGGGCATGTGGTTAACATGGATATTTTATAAAGTAAATGGTTTGAAGCCGGGAGTATCGTTACATGTTTGTAAATGTGGATCGTCCAGGTTGGTATAGCCCTGAGAAGGACTGTTTTTGTTGTTGTTGACTGACGTTTCGACAACCTTAGCCTTAGGTACAGTGTTATTTTATATAACAGATACAGTGTATGTGTAAGCTCTGTTTAAATAATGGATTTATTCTCCTCTGGGATGGATACTGGATGAATTTGTAGCGGGGGAGGGGGGGGGTGCTTTAGTTTGGATTATATTTACGCAGATGGCAACTTTGTTAATGCTGCCAATCCATGTCAGACTTTCACTAAAGTCCATAGCTTTCAAAATGATTGATGTTTAATATTTGATATGGATATTGGACCCAACTAGTCCAAAGACTACGAAGGGTATGTACCCCCCTGCAGTAGATTCATCCCTGTTTCTCCCATCAATTCCATTTCTATTCACAGGGAAGGGGAAAATCAAACCTTTTACTACAGTACCACCTCCCAACTCGATGAGCTTCTATACTATCTTGAGAAGGACGGAGATGAACAAAGATTGCTTGCTGATTTGAAGAGCTGGTATTATGAGATTGCTTCACAAATGTCTATAACAAAACAACTCACTGACAGTTTTAAAGGTAACCAAATGGTCCAAATTCATCCATCCGCTATGAACTAAACTGTACAGTTAACTCCCCCTTGCTGATAAGCTATGGTAAAGTCTGTTTACCAAACTATTCATTTGACCTATATGCTTATGGTGAAGTTTATTTACCAAACAGTCCAGATGACCCACCCCACCCACCAACCCCCCGATAAACTTATGGTAAAGTTTGTCAAATTTTTTGCTTATATAGGAGAACAAAAGTCCGCATTAGACGAAGATTTACGACTTCATACAAAGACTGAGCATCAGATGGGAACTGTAACATTTGATGTCAAAGGTACCATTATATTTTAGTAAACTAGAGTTACCAACATATACCACCATTTACCATCATATCCCATGATATACCCCATTTACCATAATACAACATTTACCATCATATACAATCATATACCACCATTGACCATCATATACCACCATTGACCATCATATACCACCATTGACCTTCATATTCCACCATTGACCATCATATACCATCATTTACCATCATGTACAATCATATACCACCATTGACCCTCATATGCCATCATTTACCATCATATCCCATCGTATACCCCATTTACCATCATACCATCATTTACAATCATATACCACCATTGACCATCATATGCCATCATTTACCATCATATAACATCATATCCCATCGTATACCCCATTTACCATCATATACAATCATATACCACCATTGACCATCATATGCCATCATTTACCATCATATACCATCATATCCCATCGTATACCACCAATTACCATCATATACCACCATTTACCATCATATACCATCATATACCACTATTGACCATTATATACCATCATACAAATGTTGTTTGTGTTTGTGTTGTTTATATACCACCATTTATTAGGATTTCTATATTTCTTCTTCAAGGTGTTCCTAAGCTTAACATGACACCAAAGCTCAACTTCATTTCTGATGATTCTATAAAAGAAAAAATTGTCTACAGACAAGAAACAATGCCCAACTCTAATGCAAAGGACACCAACAGAAACGATGGCTCAATTGGAAAAAGCGACCCTGACACATGTAAGCCACTCGCACGTGGTAATCCTCACTCCAGTATTTTGATTAGTTCAGTGAGAATAACGTAAAATCTAACCAACTTACGTGTTACTTTCTACAGCGTCTCATGCAAATGTTGCGGTAAACGGCGATACTTCTTCCGTTGGAGAAAAAAACGCGATGAAAAATACAGAGGAAGAAACGTTAAGTAAAATGGAAACTAGTGCTAGTGATGGAAACGAGAACATTTCAACTAAGATTTCCGAGGATGCGTCTGCATTGAGTTTAATGGATACGGCAACTGCGAGTCGGACGGAGGATCTTACTGTTTCAAAGAATAGCGATTTGATTATTCCCGAAGCAAACAGTGTTGCAGCTAGTAAAATCATTCAAACATCAAATGCAAAAACTCCATTGAACAATGAAGGGAAATCATCGGCTGGAAACATCATCCCAACTTCAACTGATATAAATAAAGTCACGCCTCCGTCATCCTTCTGTTCTTCCGTTAAAAACTCCAGTTCTTCAACCTTAAATACGCCCGATTTTAAAGCGCCATCTTTTGGCGGAAAAACATCAACCACTCAAACAATAAATTTATCCACCAGCCAAAAAACTGGTTTGAAAAATCCTTTAAGCAATATAATTCCCGATTCTCAGGTGAAGACGCCAGGTGTAGCAACTCCAAGAGTCGTTACCTGCAACAAGGTCTCGTCCGCAAGCTCGTCGACCGTGGCAACTCCATTGACTCGATCCAATCCAGTCAAGCCAGACATAAAGAAAGATCCTCCCTTATTCAAGCTTGGTATGGAAAAAAGTTACGAGAGATATATGAATCAGTACACGACGAATGTGCTTGCTAAGAATAAGCAGCAATCACACGAGGAACGCGATCGAAAACGCGGGATATCCACGAAGTTCAGCCTATCCGAATATCTTTCCGATTACAACTACACTGGTGCAATTATCGGAACTTTGGAGCGTGTTCTTTTCACATTAAGATGCACAATTGTGGCGTTCGAGTCCTCTATACCTACAGCCTTCATGCATCCCATGTGGCCTTTACAACGGTCCACTTGGGTCAAGGCCGTTCACATCAGCAAGACTGTTGTCGAGTTTGCATCGGTCTTGGCTTTCTTCGAGAGTTTTATCAAACCTGTTGTCATGCGCAGTGTTTGTAACGATGCCCTTGGTCATCTTGAGTTTTTTAGGAATCTTTCGGAGCCTAAGACAGCTATTGTAAAGAAAGCAGTTCGCGATGAAGACGACGAGCAAAAGCATTTGGAGTTAGTTGGTAAGATTCCTTGAATTTTTATATTATCGTTTTCATGACGAGCTGTTAGTGTATGTAGGCGGAAAGAATGAGACTTCTTAAGAATGTATGAATGGTACTTTGTATGGCAAACAAACAGCAACGAATTGAGATGTTGGAAAAGTCGACTTTGATAATCAATGATGGATAATTTTATTTTGCCTTTAACGGCGAACCTCGACCACCCGTTTCCCGTTGAAGTTTGCTGTTTCACGAAATTTGAATTTTTCATGGCGTTTTTTGCATTTGTATTCTACAATTCGCATTTTCCCGGAGCTAAAATTCACGTTTTATTGACAATTTGCCCAATGAAGTTGTATGCTCAAATAAAAGTTCACCACTTTGCATGAAATTTGCAAAATCAATTACCGCTTGAAGGGTCTCCTGCCGTTCAAACTTAAACTTCAAGGCCATGATCACGTGACTTAACGTTATGCTAAAACTCTTTGATAACGTATTTATTATTTCTAATTGAGTAATCATTGCAATTGATATATTCCAAGAAAATATTCCCGCCATTGGTATTCGTTACCAGTGTCTTGCATAACGCGCTTCGCTATGTGTTTCCACTTTAGCTCACGGTCCCAAGTACTACTCGTGGCTTCCCAATCATCAAATCTGGAAGCACAAAGGAGAGGAGTATCGTATATACGGCGGAGGGGGCTGGGAATGGGTGAGTCAAAACCGGAAGCGGAAACTTCGTGGTCCAGTAACGAGCGAAGAACGTGCCGCGAAAATTGCAAAATTTGAAAAAACCTTCGACCATGCGTTGAAACGGAAATTAGGAAAGAAGCATAAATTGGCGTTGGAAGCGAAGAAAGGAAAACCTTCGTCCACTGGCTCAGCTCAATCACGTCCAGGAAGTAATGTGACTAAAGTTAAAGCATCTGGTGTTTCAATGGTGAATGCAAGGGAGGTTGGAAGTCAGCCAAACGTTTCAACAACAAGTAGTAATCAAGTTGTCAGCACTGCCGTTGTGTCCTCATCGTTGTCTACTGCTGGTGCCACTTTGTCTAAAGCTGATGCAACTTCGACTGTAGCTGTTGTATCTTCGTGTGCAGCCGTCACAACTTCGTCTACTGCTGGTGCCACTTTGTCTACAACTGTTGCAACTTCGACTGCAGCTGTTGCATCTTCGTGTGCAGCCATCACAGCTTCGTCTAAAGCTGGTGCCACTTTGTCTACTACTGTTGCAACTTCGACTGCAGCTGATGCAACTTCGTGTGCAGCCGTCACAGCTTCGTCTAAAGCTGGTGCCACTTTGTCTACAACTGTTGCAACTTCGACTGCAGCTGATGCAACTTCGTGTGCAGCCGTCACAACTTCGTCTAAAGCTGGTGCCACTTTGTCTACAACTGTTGCAACTTTGACTGCAGCTGATGCAACTTCGTGTGCAGCCGTCACAACTTCGACTGCAGCTGATGCAATTTCGTGTGCAGCCGTCACAACTTCGTCTAAAGCTGGTGGCACTTTGTCTACAACTGTTGCAACTTCGACTGTAGCTGCTGCAACTTCGTGTGCAACCGTCACAACCTCGCCTACAGCTGTTGCATCTTCGTGCGCAACCGTCACAACTTCACCTACAGCTGTTGCAACTTCGACTGCAACCTTCACAACTTTACCCACAGCTGTTTCAACTTCGAATACAGCTGTAGCAACGTCCTTTACAGCCATTAAAACTTCGACTGCAGCCGTTGCAACTTCGTCTACAGCCCATGCAACGTCATTTACAGTCCTTGCAACATCAACTGCAGACGTGGCAACATCCTTTACAGCCCTTGCAGCGCCCTCTGCAGCCCTTGCAACGTCCTCTACAGTCCTTGCAACACACTCTACAGTCCTTGCAACACCCTCTACAGCCCTTGCAACACCCTCTACAACCTTTGCAACATCCTCTACAGTCCTTGCAACACCCTCTACAACCCTTGCAACACCTTCTACAGCCGTTGTAGCTTCATCTGCAGCACAAACAGCTCAATTATTTCTGCAAACTACCATTTCCCAAACTTCGGTTACATCCGTCATTAAAAGTAAAATTGAAGATTGTCAAAATCTTAGCAATCCGTCGACAACTAAATCTACATTCAATACACACAATGCAGTTACTGCAAACGAAACATGCACTAACTCATCTTCTGTACAAGAAGTCAACGAATCATCAACTATCGTAAAACCAATGATCATGAAAAAAATCACGACTCCGACTTATTGTAACCTTCCTCCTGTCTCATCTACTCTTCCTGCTATGATATTTGATGAATCTACAGAAAAATCCACAGACTCGAACTTGCAACTTACAAAATTTAATAACATTCAAACTATAACGGACCCAAACGATCAAGACACGTCCGTCGAATCCTTGACGGTTGACCGTGCCACTGAAACGAGGAATGCAGAAAATAATGCAATGCAAACTGCTGTCGGTGTTGATAGTAAAGAAGAAAAGGAAAAGTCATCTTGTAGATCTGAGATTTCTACAAAAAATGAGTCGATGGAAGATGAAATGGATGTTGATCAATCGACATCTATTGTTGATACAAATCAACAAGACTATACTACAGCTTTATGCTCATCGCTTGCAGCAGGATCTATTGATTCCACTGCCGTGACTTCTGTTGTGGCAAGTTGTAATTTGGTTTGCCAAGCTCAAGTCAACACTTCTATAGTCAGTACACCTAAAATGTCAGTTGCTGCAACTGTAGCTCAGGTCTGTGAAACTCAAGTCAACATTTCTATAGTCAGTACACCTAAAATGTCAGTTGCTGCAACTGTGGCTCAGGTCTGTGAAACTCAAGTCAACCCTTCTATAGTCAGTACACTTAAAATGTCAGTTGCTTCAACTGTGGCTCAGGTTTGCGAAGCTCAAGTCAACCCTTCTATAGTCAGTACACCGAAAATGTCAGTTGCTGCAACTGTGGCTCAGGTTTGCGAAGCTCAAGTCAACACTTCTATAAACAGTACACCTAAAATGTCAGTTGCTGCAACTGTAGCTACGGCCTGTGAAGCTCAAGTCAACCCTTCTATAGTTAGTACACCTAAAATGTCAGTTGCTGCAATTGTGGCTCAGGCCTGTGAAGCTCAAGTCAACACTTCTATAGTCAGTACACCTAAAACGTCAGTTGCTGCACCTGTGGCTCAGGCCTGTGAAGCTCAAGTCAACACTTCTATAGTTAGTACACCTAAAACGTCAGTTGCTGCACCTGTGGGTCAGGCCTGTGAAGCTCAAGTCAACACTTCTATAGTCAGTACACCTAAAATGTCAGTTGCTGCAACTGTGGCTCAGGTCTGTGAAACTCAAGTCAACCCTTCTATAGTCAGTACACCTAAAATGTCAGTTGCTGCAACTGTGGCTCAGGTTTGCCAAGCTCAAGTCAACACTTCTATAGTCGGTACACCTAAAGCATCAGTTGCAATACATCCTCAAGTATCTGCCAGCAACTCTCAAGTATCTTCAAACAATCCTGCCATATCGGGTAAAACTGCAACAACGAGTACAATTCGCATAGAAACAACAGGTGACGATTCGACGAAGCTTACGCCCGAAAGTGTCCTCAAATTTATAGCAGACGAGTTGATGAAAGAGACTGATACTGGTAAGGCTTTATTGAACGGTGTTGCTGCTTCTATAACAACATCTGACGGTAAGGTTATTATCAAACCTGAACCATCCAAAACTGAAACGAAATCTGTCGGTCAATCGTCCGGACCTGTTCGTCTGGTTCTTCAAACAGTGCCCGGAACATCTGTGCCTTCAGGAGCAAGTACACCTTCTTCTAGAGTGCATATTCTAAAATCTGCCGCTCAGGTTGTTCATACCGGTGTCAGCCAAGGAAAAAAGCTAACTCCTATTGCGCCTGCGCAGCGGATAGTAATCCGTAATGTATCAAGTGGGACAACAAGAGGTACGCTAGGACAGACATTGGGTGCTCGTAATGTTTCTGGAACTAAAGTGATTCGTATGACCATCCCACGCCAATCCCCATCTGTTGTCAAATCACATGATGTAGCTAATTCCAAACCAAGCCTCCCGCTTAATGTTTCAAGCGTAAAAACATCAAACACTCCTCCGGCTACAACAACAACTCCGGCTACATCAACGACGTCAAAGCCTGTCATCGAGAATTATCCAATGAGACATCCTGTCATTAAAGATCCCAGACACTTAATCAATATGAATGTAAAGAAGTGGAAGCACCGCTGTCGTCGTAAAGGCATCTTCGTTCTCGATAAGAACGATGTACGTGCTTTGGCACGGAAGGGAGGCTTGAAAGAAGTCTCCGGTTTTCATTATAATACAAAATGGAACAGTCTCAATTATCCCCAGGACTTTCCTCGTCCGTCTTTCATTACAGCCTGGAGATATCGCACTCAGAGCATACGAACATTAGCGTCAGCGGTCATTCAAATGCGGTTACTTAATGCGAGCATGAAATGGGATGAGATGAATATCAAACCACCAAGAGGTAGCAGCAATACGCTAAGGACAAGCTCAGGTAAAGAAATTATTTAGAAATTATTTTATATAAAAATACTATAGTAAGACCGTGTAGGAAGGCAATTTATAACTTTGACATGCAACAATCTTTGGCTCTGGGATTGTTGATAGATAGAAATGGTACAAATGTGTATCTCAATGTATTGTTGATAGATAGAAACGGTACACATGTGTATCTCAATGGATTGTTCATAAATAGAAATTGTACACATTTTTATTTCAATAGATTGTTGATAAGATAAAAATGGCACACATGTGTATATCAATGGATTGTTGATAAGATAGAAATGGTACACATGTGTATCTCAATGGATTGTTCATAAATAGAAATTGTACACATTTTTATTTCAATAGATTGTTGATAAGATAGAAATGGTACACATGTGTATATCAATGGATTGTTGATAGATAGAAATGGTACACATGTGTATCTCAATGGATTGTTCATAAATCGAGAAATGGTCACATGTAGATCACGTGATATCTCATGATTTATCCTTTGTTCAGGCACCATTACGACAGAGATAACAGATCGTAAATTTATGTCAAATGATGGTTTGCGCGTGCAATATCGTGTACGTAAAACCATTAGGACACTCAGTTCACCTGTAACCATGGCAAAACCAGCTCCCGCTCCAACTCACACAAAGAGAGGAAGAGAGTTGAGACCTAAAGTGCAGTCAAATTATAGCTATGAGTCCGAGCCCGATGCTCCGTTGGTGCCCAGGGTTATCGAAGCTTGGTGCGCAGAAGTAAGTTATGATTTATATAGATAAGGTGGCCGGTTGCACGAAGCGTGGAGAGCTTTATCCATTGGATGGCAGAAATTTTCAAACTTGTAAAAAAGGTGTTTATATTTTCTTGCGACGAAGAAATTTTGTAATCTTCAAAACAATATTTTACTTCAGTGATTGCACAGTGAAAATCGTATGATTTTCTTTCATAAGAGATTTTTTGAACGTTCAAAAAAAATTTGCCATCCAGTGGATAGCGCTATTCGGCCTTCGTGCACCTCCCCCTGAAGTAAGTGGTGATTTAAATAGATCAGATTCGACTGCCATGTTCTTGTATTCAAATTTATTGCGGGGATATCCGTTTAATTTTATACCCAGTTCAGCTGCATTGAACTCATGTTAAGTGCGACTGGATGTATTTTGTGCAAGAGAAACTAGAATTCTGGGAAGTGCGTCATTATTGTGTGCATCCAGTTATATACTTAGTTCTGCTGTACTGAACTCATATAAATGACTGGATGTACTTTGTGATGGAAAAACTACTAGAATTATGGGAAATACGTCTTATTGTGTACATCCAGTTCTATACTTAGTTCAGCTGTACTGAACTCATATAAATGACTGGATGTATTTTATGTAGGAGAAGCTACAATTATGGGAAGTGCGTCAGTATTGTGTCCATCCAGTTCTATACTTAGCTCAGCTGTACTGAACTCATATAAGCAACTGAATGTATTTTGTGTAGGAGAAACTAGAATTATGGGAAGTGCGTCAGTTTTGTGAGAAGATTGAACGCGAGCGAGCATTGGTTCGCGAGAAACAACAACAAGAAGAACTAGCGAAGAAACAAAACGAAATGAAAGCAGACCTAGTTCGTCGTACGCAGCTACAGATACAGCAGCAACAGCAACTAATGAGGGAGAAACGCAAACTGCAAAAAGCTGGCAAATTGGATGCGAAAAGCGTTTCTATCAGCAGTCCGCTTACGTCATATCCTCATCAAACCACGCAGCGTGTTCTTTTTCCCAGACCACAAGCCAACCCCCCCGGTAGCAAAGAAATTTTAGCATCTTTACAACAAAAACACGATTTTTCTCAAGGTAAAATGAACTAGTGCAGTCGATGGTTTTTATTGGACTTTATGTAAGCTATGCCAAAGCATGTTTGTCCGGAGCACGGAGTACTACTGCCTTCACAATAATTTTGTCATGGAGAAAAAATAGGTCACATTTAAAGAAATATTTTTGGAGCGGTTTCTATCGTAGCTCTACCGTGTTATTGGAAGTTTCAAAACATGGGAAAACGATCGTGTGATCTTATGGCCATGAGCGGATTTTCTGATGGATGCAGGGGGGGTGCAACTCCTCTTAATAAAATGTTCATCCCTCTTAGAAACAATTCCCCCGCTCTCAATTTTCGTTGAGTACAGTTGAACTGAGTTTTTTGAACAATGTTTCAACTCTCTACACTACCTCTGGTGGGTGTAATATCAGATTGCCTCTCAAATTTACATCCTTACTTTGTCTTACGTCACTTCATCCCTAGCTCATTCCCAGGCTTTTAGCATTACCTCTGTAAAAAAGACGCAAATACGTCCATGCTCATTCCCAGGCCTTTAGCATTACCTCTGTAAAAAATACGCAAATACGTCCATGCTCGCTCCCAGGCTTTTAGCATTACCTCTGTAAAAAAGACGCAAATACGTCCATGCTCGTTCCCAGGCTTTTAGCATTACCTCTGTAAAAAATACGCAAATGCCTCCATGCTCGTTCCCAGGCTTTTAGCATTACCTCTGTAAAAAAGACGCAAATACGTCCAATGCTCATGCCCAGGCTTTTAGCATTACCTCTGTAAAAAAGACGCAAATGCGTCCATGCTCAGGCACTAGATCCCAGGTTTCTAGCATTACCTCTGTAAAAAATACGCAAATGCGTCCATGCTCAGGCACTAGATAGGCGTAATTTTTCCCAAATACTTTAAAAAGATGTTTTGGGATGACTTTTTATTTAGGCTCGAAGAAATCATCCCCTACAACTGCAGTTGTTCAACCGCAACCAACAAAATCACTCGCCCGAATGGCGGCCATGAGCCAACGGCTTAAACACACGTCGCGTGACACGGTAAAACAAGCGAAAAAACTGAAGACAGCAAGAAAAAGCAACCTTCAGACCTATCCTTTGGGATCGAAATTCTTGACCGTCGAGAACAGAGAAGAGTTGTCAAGGTAACACTAACCCTGTGAAAATCTGAGTTCCACGTGACCTCGAAATTTACAAATGTCGTTTATAATATATACGATCAAATAAACGTCTTTCTTGAAGCGCGGGTTTTTTCTCGGACATCTCTAATAAACGCCTTGTCTCTAATATACGCCTCCTTACATTACCATCGTGATAAAGATATTAAAGTCGATTGTCGCTTGTGCTTGGAAATCGTATATTTGGTCCTACTTTTCTTTTCATTTGTTCATACTAAATTGATAGACATGGTACGAACTTTCCTCTCTATTAAACGCCAGAATTTACTTAACTTCCCCATCTCGTTTGTCAAATCATTTACGGTGAATGAAAATTTAGAGGTTGGATGCATGAAACATGAAAAACTGGAATTATATACTTGCAAATAAAGTTGCATTAACTTTTACAGTTTTGCCATTTTCAAAATCTTACCTAGTCTATCAAAATTCCGCAACCCATAACAAATTGATGAAAAACTTGACAATATGAGTTGTTTATCAACTGTAAATTGTTGTTCCTTTCTGTTTTAATCATATATTGGCTTCATAGAACGATGACTCGTAATAAAGTAAATGGTTTGAACCCGAGAGTATCGTTACATGTTTATAAATGTAGATCGTCCAGGTTGGTATAGTCCTGAGAAGGACTGTTTTTGTTGTTGTTGACTGACGTTTCGACAACCTTAGCGGTAGTGATCTTCAGAGTCAAAAAAGACTCTGAAGATTACTACCGCTAAGGTTGTCTCTGAAGATGACTACCACTAAGGTTGTCGAAACCGTCAGTCAACAACAACAAAAACAGTCCTTCTCAAGACTATACCAACCTGGACGATCTACATTTACAAACAACTGTAAATTGTTGTTTCTTTCTGTTTGTTTTAATCATGTATTTGCTTTATAGAACGATGACTTGTCGTCGAGTTATCGACCTGATTATTGACAAGATTGAGCGGAACGAAAAAAATGAAGAACGCAGAGAAATGCGCAAACGATTTAAAGAAGCGAACGTCGTGTTGAAATTGGCGCAGTTAAACCGTCAAAAGTTGGACACGTTGCTGCAAAAACGCAAAGAAACGCTCAAGAAACAGATCATGCGAAAACGAGCTTTGCTAGAGAAGGATATTGCTCAAGAACTTCAAGGAGAACTGACGCGTAGAAAGCGAAAATTTGATCTTAGTGATGGCGAAGAGAAGATCTCCGTGTCGTGGAAGCGATCGAAACGTGACGAACCGTTGTATTGCATTTGTAGAACTCCTTATGATGACACAGAGTATGGTTTTATTGTGTTATAAGTATTGTAGGTTCTCGTAGTTTGTATATCATCGTTTTTTCTCACTCAGATTTTATGTTGGTTGTGATTTATGCAAGAATTGGTTTCATGGTAAATGTGTTGGGATATCTTCACGAGTTGCTGATGATATAGACGAATATATCTGCATGGAATGCACAACGAAACAGAAAACTGTTGAAGAAGAAGAACTCTACTGTATATGTCAACAGCCTTATGATGAAAGCAAGTAAGTTGATCTGAATCTACATGAAAATGAATGAATTTCGTGTTGTCTATATTGGATTTCCCCCGCCTGCGTATGAATACTGTTCATACATGCATCTTGCTTATCAAGTAAATGGTTTGAACCCGGGAGTATCGTTACATGTTTTTAAATCTAGATCGTCCAGGTTGGTATAGTCCAGTTATAGTCCAGAGTCATCCACTCTAAAGATGACTACCGCTAAGGTTGTCGAAACGTCAGTCAACAACAACAAAAACAGTCCTTCTCAGGACTATACCAACCTGGACGATCTACATTTACAAACACATCTTGCTTATCTTTGTTGAAAACTATGTGTTGTTCACATCATTCACATGATTCCCGAAAAAGTAATTACAGTTTAAGATTTAACTTCTTTCGTGAACAGTCCATAGTTATACTTACAGTCTGTTTACAATATTGCTTGCAACGTTGATGAACAAATTGCCGTACAAATTTCACCAGATGTTACCGTAAATACTAGCAAAAAGTTAGCCAAAGAAAAAACGCGAAAATGTCGTACATTACTGATTTGTCGGCATGTGAGATGCCCTAGGCAAAGCATGTAATATTTTCCGGGAAATAGATGCGGAAAGATAGTTGAAATTCTGATTCTAGTTTCTCCCTTATTGTTATAGATTTTACGTTGGTTGTGATAGATGTCAAGGCTGGTTTCATGGAGTCTGTGTTGGCATTACACAAACCGAAGCAGACAATATTGATAGTTATCTGTGTCCAAGCTGTAAAGACAGCGAAGATAACGAGGATCAAAGTACTCTGACCGATAGAGACTACGAGGCATTACGAAGAATCGTGCGTTCGTTACAGGTAAGAGGGGAAACTAACCCATATTTACCGTGTCTTCTTTTTCTGCTCGCTCACGAAATATTTGATGTTTTAGAACCACAAAATGTCCTGGCCATTTTTGGAACCGGTGACCAAGGAAGAGGCGCCAGATTATTTTGAAATTGTAAAGGAACCGATGGGTTAGTGGATGTTCACGTATAGAAAGTTTCATCTGAACTTCACTTATTCTTTCGTCGTCAGAAATTTATACTTTATATCTCGAACTGTTTTACTTGTTTCTTCTAGATTTATCAAAGGTCCAGGCAAACATGCAAGCTAGGGCATATAAAAGACTTGTAGGTTTTGTTGCGGATGTGTCCAAGATATTTAACAACTGTCGTTTATACAATCCAAAAGACTCTGCTTTCTATAGATGCGCTGAGGTCGTTGAACGTTTTTTTGTGCAAAAACTTAACGCGTTTAAAGCGGCAAAAAGTTAGCAAATTGTAGATGTATCGATAGTATTTATGAGTTTTCGCCTTGCGGATCAAATTCATGATTGTTGTACAGCTTATTCTGTGAAAAATCTTCATATTATATTCTTGACAATATTAATTATTATACTATAAATATATCATGTCATCTACATTGTATATTGTTATTCCATACTGTTCCATAATATCATCATTTTATCCCATATATCCCATACCTATCGTGCCTTTTGAATACAAGAAGAGGCTATCGCGGTAGGTAACGTTATTAACCAACTTTTTATCCACAATCTGACCTTTCCCAACAGCAAAACAAAACTAGTTCAATTGTTTACTAACATCATAACTGCTCATTTTCTATTTGATAGTAAGTACTACAAGAAAATGGACTGGGTAAGTGTGGGTTTAACCATCGCGTTAGTACCTCTTTTGTTTCAAAGATGGAATTCATGATCTTTTTAACTGATTCCAGCACACTTTTTTGGTGATGTTACCAACCACTTAATAACTACTATTGATTAATTCTGATGCCATATTGGGCAGACTATTGTCCTGTGTTTAAGAATAGAGCAATGTATTTTATAAGAGGGACTATAGAAGCTTTTCCACTGGAAGGACAAGAGCTGGTGCAGGTACAGGAGATGTTGAGGAGAAACATTGCTATGGAAGGAAACTAAATGGGGAACTATTGCTGTGGGAAGGTTATGTAAGTGGCGAATGAAGAAATGACTTGGAAATCATTATAGAAAATGGTGTTGATCCAATGCCAAATGAAGTAAACTTAGTTGGTTAGACCAGGGGTCTCCAAACTTTACAGCCAGAGGGTCACATGAACTTTCATCCAGCATGTTGAGGGCCGACGAATCGTATACCGCTGGTCAAAGAGCGAATATTTTAATAAAACGAAGTACATAACACAAGCTTCATTAGTCTCTCAATTTAGCTAATAAAAAAGGGGGGCTAAAATTCGTGATATAACCACTTTAAGAAAATATTTATTCAAAATTTAAAGGTTACATTTCAACCAAGAGTAATATAACATAACAAAATCACAATTAGTCTGTTCAGTTTTCTCAATGTGAGTGGTGAAATTGGCTTTCTTAAGTGTCTCTGCGGGCCGGATTGAGAGGCCAAACGGGCCGCATCTGGCCCGCGGGCCGTAGTTTGGAGACCCCTGGAAAAAATGAGTAATATGAACATAGTTTGTCAAGTTAAGGAAAAAAGTCTGAAAGAGGAAAACTGAAGAGATTCGAAGACAGATAAAATAATATGGAAGAACTGAGGCTTAAAACACAAGATGCTCTGGACAGACAAAAATGGAGAAAAATCATTGCTAAATAATCCATAAGGAATATAAGTCACACACGCAAATCTTTCTTCCCAATTATATACATGTTCTCAATCATGTCTATTTCTCTTTTAGACATGCTTCAAAGAAGTGGAAAAACAGCAAAGGTAATCGTCATCCACTAGTGGAGCAAATATTTGATAAAAATACTTTGGTGTTTTGCTACAAAAGCTTTTTTCATGTTTGCCAACTGGACTTAAAGTCAAAATCAAACATAGGGATTTTGTAATGTAGTAACATCGCTAGGCAATGTACTCGATCCTGCATTTATTATTTGTGTAGCTGTTGATGTGACCAGTGAATCAGCTACGCTAATCTCTGGTTGACATGTTGGTGGTGGAGACTGTCTTTGTTGTTGCCTCATACTGGGTTCTGCAGTAGTTGTGGATTTCATTTGTGAGATCAGTGGCTGTGATGACATTTGGCTTTTGCTGAGTCCCAACTGAGTCAGTATGTTCTCCATTGCTAACGTTAAAAAATGAATTTCTTTATGTACACATGTGAATGAAAAATTAGCACCGAAAGTTGAAAAATACAAAGTTTGGGGAATTCAGTAACAATCGCTTTGTTCATCTTACTTGCAAGGTTCACTGTGTTGGTTGTAGTTCATCACAAAGTCGAACAAACTACCTGGGGGGTTGGTGTTCAACTTCTCTTGGTCCTGAGCAATATTCAATAAACTATTTATGGTTGTTTGGTCCAATTCAGTTGCATCTGCCAATTGTTGTTGAGGTATGATTGTGTATAATGTTTGCCCACCGGCAGTATTTCCTGATGAGCCTTGATCATGTTGCTGGCCATCATTATTTACTAAGAAATGCATAAAATACTACATTTATATATATCTCATGTCATCAGCAAAAGGCTGTTTAATAAAATGGAAATATCATGTAAAGATTTTAAGGATTGTTAAATGCTTTTAACCTGCTTGTAAAAGATCAGTTACAATCACTGCATGCTGTGCCTGTGATTGTAAATTTTCACCAGATAGTTTAGATTGAATCGTTTGGGGGGTTTCCATGGAAACATCTAGTGAAGACAATAATCATTTTAAAATAAATACCAACAACAAATACATCATAAAAAATGGCGTTCTTTTACTTAGTTTCTTTTGCACTTTGCCCTGTTGATATCTTTCAGATCGACGCAACTTTTTCTGCAGTTGCTTTTGCTCGATTTGCAAATTTGTCATTTCAATTGAAAGATTGTTTAACTCCTGCTGCAAATCACCAATCTATAAAATACAAATCGCTACTTACCATGTTGTCGGTAAAGTGATGGCATTACTTTCATAAAGCATAATTATGTATAGACACTATTTTGGGATCAATAAAACATGTTTCCAATTTCTTAAAGTCTTGAATTGGTAAAAATTCTATTCCACACAGTATTCTACGATTTGCAACAGCAAAAGAAAAGGAATGTTGGATTAATCCTAAAACAAAATTGATCCATACTGGTTGTTTATTGATTTCTAGTTCGCGTCTCTTCTTAATCAACATGACTTGTCTTTCCAACAGTTTTACCAACAAATCGTTCACTTCCTCCAGTCTCGCTTGACGATTCATACGTGTAAGAGTTGTCCTATTGTACTTTGAGGAATCAAATTTATAGTCTACAAAAAAATGCCAAAACGCTTGTGTTCTGTCAAATTTCATTGATGATAATTCACATAAATCTATAAACATGTTGATTCCTTTGCAATAACACACCTTCTTCAAGTAATCCTCCTTCTTCTACAAATTTTGAGCGGGAATGACCATGGACAACAGGAAAGCCACTGTCCCTAACAATTCTTCTCGCTTGAGAGAAGAGTTCATCTCGTCGGACTAGTAATGTAGGATCTCTCAAACAGAGTTGAGCGGCAGCCTCGTTGATAACTTGTTCGTGACTATTAAGCTCTAAACTCTTTCGTTTCTTTGTGTCTCGTCCATAAATTCTAGAGTGTTCACGTATAAGTTGCTTTCGTTCTTCGTCTAACTTTTCCCAATTTATTATGACATCCATTGCTGGAAGTTTCAACTCAAACACATCGGCTTGTGCACCTCTTTTCACTCCCTTCGGCGGCCTTCCTCTTTTGGTGGGTAAAGTTCCATCCCCAGGTTTATCTTCTTCCATGTCATTGTCAATCGTTGTAATTCTGATGGTAGCTGTTGTTGGCAGAGATATGTTGGAGTTGTGGCTTTTTATCGTTTGAGAAGCTTGTTCTTTGTTCCATATTTCTATCCACGAAGGACCGAGGTTGGCCGAGCTTGGAAATACTTGACATGACTTTTCTTTCTCAGCCCAAAATTCGAGCAAAGCTTTTTGCAGTCTTCGTATGTGCAAAGGCTTCGTATGCATGCCAACCATTCTCGTAATCTCCTTAAATTCATCATCAGTTGCTTCGCAAAGCTGATCAATGTCATCCCCTCCTTGGGCTAAAAACCTTTCATAATAATCTGCCAACTTGGCCCTTTCGAGAAGAGAGTAAAATGTACTAACCGCAGTCGGCTTCTGAGTGTTTTGTTCGTTCATTTTTTATCCTAACCCTACCCTGGTAAATGAATTTCTTCGACAAAAAGACAAATTGTTGTGTTACTTGCCCTATCTCCCTGCTCAGTTTGTCGTTATGTGATTGGTCAATATCTCGAATCCGTGTATATGATTGGTCATTCACATTTCACATTCAGTAATGCTGCCATTTCAAACATGCAGGAGACATAGAATCCTGACGGCGGGCAAACTTCGGGAATTAAAACAATACATTGTCGCTTATGAATACAGTACCACACTATCTACGGATGGATGTACTTTGCAAACGATAGTGGATCTTATTAATAATATTTGCATTGGTGAAACTCAGTCATCTTTTTGGTTGTATAGTAAATAACTATACATAGGCGCTGTTGCCGAGATGGCAAATCTTATATATTTGTTGTCATGATTGGAATTCGATCGAATGCCCATTCTCAAGGTTTTGTTGAATTCGTCGAGAGATCTTCTCGTTGTCAACAGAAGAATTGTTCTCAGTTTTCTTTATGCAAAGCCATTAGGCTGAAATTTTCGCCGAAAAATGGTGTGCATCAAACCAGTACAAAATGGTTTGAAAACATATCATGCAAATTGTTTAGATGTTGTTCGCGGAATGATAAAATTACTGCTGATATTTTTAAAGGAACTTCTGAAAGCTTATTTTCTGTGTCCTCGGACATACTTCATCTTAATGCAGGTGGAGTGGATGCCTTTATACCTCGTAGAAATGCTTCTGGTCATGAGACATCAGATTTTCGTCTGAAAATTGTAAATAACTGTAAATACCGTCCTGTTCTTAAACCATCACAGAAAATCTGTAGTAATGTTGTCTATTGTGAGCCTCATGGTGCAAGATTTAGTCTTCAAGAACCAGCAGTACTTGTTCTACCGTTGATTTGTAATGTCAGTGACATCAACAGTATTTCGTGCTTATCTAGTGATACAGACATTGAGGAGGTTCCAGTTTGGAAACCCATGAATCCAGAGGATTTTACCATTTGTAACAAACACATAACAATATGTACCACTCACTTCAGTTTTTACTGCCATCGCCAACAAACACTATCCAGAAGCAGCTAAAATGATTTATGCTGATGTTGGTGGAACTCTTGAGGTTCCCAATGTTCCTGGTGTTAAAGTTATCTTTCCTGCTACAGCTATTAAATATGATATAATGGCTACAATAAAGGTAATGTATGCTGATGGTCCATACGATGTCGATCATGAGGATCCAGGTAGCTTTGCTTTGGCAGCACCAGTTATTAAACTTGGCCCTGCAGGTCACAAGTTTAATGAAGATAGCATTGAATCAGTTGAGCTTCAACTTCCGCTTCCAAATGGGAAAGAGATTGTTGAAAACTTTGGCCGAACTCATTTGACCATCTGGCAGTCAACCACTGCTGAACATAATGATCTTGAATGGGAATGCCTTCACACAAAATATCGGATTATCGAAGATGAAGATGATCGTTTGTGTGTACGTTTTCCCGTTGCCCATTTTACATTCTTCAGAGTTCTGTGGAACATCTTAGACTCGGCTCTTCATGAAGCAAAAATTGGCGCTTCATATTTCTACCCAAATTTTGAATTCTGTATCAGTTTTCAGGCATTCATGTCCGCCACTGATTGTGATGAAACATTTGGATTATGTTGTCTTTGTTTCAAGAATGGGGCATCTGTTCAAAATGTTGGTAATTTTCCTGTGTTTGTTGGAAGTAGCGGCCTCAGAATGGTTAAGAGTGGATTACTACAAATAAGGTTGATATAAAATTTCAATCTTTTGTTTGTGTTTGAACAATGCACCTCTGAACATACTTTTTGTTAAAGTGCACATAATATGAAAATTTTTGCTATTTAAATTATATTTTCGTTGATCAGAACTTTCATAATGACAATTGACTTACTCCGAAAGGGTATGAAAATTTTTCTATTATAATATTGTTCTTTGCATGAAGTCCGAAATACACGTCCGTGACGTCACATTGTGTAGTGATAATTTCAATTTTCTAGTGTATTTTCTGCATGGCCCACAAAAATTGACGTTTCTCAAGGCCTATGGCAAAGTTTTGAAAAATAGAATTGCTTTTCATATGATACTTCTTTATCAAGTGTTTATTGATATAATATTATTAAGGATTTTGAAATTTCGCGGCCACTCGTGCAATAGAACATCGCTGGTTTTGAAAATTGGGCAACACAAAAATTTCAATATCTAAAAAATGAAAAGACGCGGGCGAGAAATTGTTTTAGAAGGACCATTATCATTTCAAACGTTCTCCTCAATGAATATGATTTACGCAGCAAAGTTTTCGTTTCGTAGGATCTTCTTGCAATCGACAAACAACTTATTTGACAGTAGCATTTAGAACTTCGATGTGTAGAATAACACAATGGTCGATTTTTAAATTTCTTTAGAATTGCATCGAACTTATTCGAGGCGAATAAAGATTTTGGTGAAGAAGCGTTGGTTCAAAGGGAAGTTTTCACCGGCCGGCCGTTCAATAAACAGTTTGCTTGCAAGTTTAAACATCTAAGGAGAAACAGACAAAATACTATTGGGAAAATTTTTGTGGAAAGAGTTCTTGATGATAATACCATCGAGTCAATGTTTGATTTCGTCCTAATGTTGGTAAGTGAATTAAAAAATGTCCCTTTTTTTTTTCTTTAAATTCTTTAATGCACGCATGAGGAAAAAACTTCTTTTCTCTCTATAAAATCATTTTTGAAAGATTGCAGAAAGACAAGGTCACAAAAGCATAGTGGGTTAGGATTAGATGAGCTTTAGCCGAGTTAAGGATTAAATTGAGTAGGTTTTTCATATTTCTCGTTGACGTTAAATTTATAGCCAATTTTTTCATATTGTGAGCCTGCAGTACTTACCCGTTAAACAGCGATATGAGCTTCCCTCAAAGCGAAATTTGTACCCTCTACATAGCTATAGTTTTAAATAATGATTACATTGTCAAAGTCTTTTGTGAATGTTCTATAGCCAACAAACGGGGATACTGCGATTCAAGAGACTGACGGTAAACGCTCTCTCCCTAGAGCCAATCATGTGACTCATGGGTCAAATTGGGAAGCTCAGCTAAGTCAAGAATTAGCGAGTAAGTTAAATTCAGTTTGTGTGTGTCATTGTTTTTAAACAAACGCGTTGTTTTGTATAACAACAGCCAGATTTGCCTCGTTTAGATATGTTTCTGATGTTATTAATTGTCTTTGCATTCATTGCTTACAAACGTGACATGAAAATATTTCTGTTCAATCTTACTCCAGATGTATTGAGCATTAAAACAGAACAAGATCTTGGCGATGACATTTGGAAGGACGTTGCTCTGGGGCTCGGCTACACTGAACTGGAAATTGATCTGAAATTCAAAGGTGAGGACGAGCCAATCGCTAAGTTGCTGGACGACTTCAAAAAACGCGGGGGAAACGCGAACGATTTTATATCTGCCATGTATAAGGTTGGACGAGAGAGAAATCTGGAAAACTTTCGGAATAGATCTTTATCGTCTGGCTCAGAGAATGAAATAGAAGATGATCTGAGGGGTTTTGCTGGTAATTGTTAGATGTTATCTTGAAGTACTTGGTGTAAATTGTGTTGAAAGTTACTTAAAATATTTTGAAAAGGTTCAAACTCACCTAGTGGAACTTCTTCATCAAGCGGAGTGGTTTTGCCTCCTGCGCGTAATGGCGATCGGAAACGAAGGCTTCCGCAATTTCCCGATGGTCCAATTCCCACTGACAAACTTGATCAGCTGGCCGCTCATCTACACAACAAATGGAGGAACCTGGGACGAGCCCTAAACCTCGATGAGGAAGACATAACAGCCATTGATAAAAATCATCACGAGGCTAGTGAGAAGGCGTACCAAATGTTAGTCACGTGGCAAGAAAAATTTCCCGAAAACAATTTCGAAATTCTTCACCAGGCTCTTGGAAAAATCAACTTGAATAGGGTTGCTAGAAAGTTGTATGATTTAGTTTCAGAGTAGTTGTATTAATCTTTTATAGTCATATTTTTTTACTTTTTTAATGTCTACCTTAGGAAAACTGTAATAATTTGTCATAGTCCGTGATCTGTGCCTCAAAAATATGCTTTAAAAATGAGTTTCGTTGGACACCTCAAGGAAGGACGAAAAATTTTCAAAATAGATAGAAAGTCACTTGTTTTTTGATATTCTTTTTATTGTCACTTCTAAAAAGTTGCAGTTTTTTAGTATTTCGCGGTTGAATTTTAAATTTCCTCACTCCTATAATTTCGAAAATCGCCATTTTTTTGTGGCGAACTTCATGTAGCATACACAACATAGCTTCATTTAAAATTCATACATGAAAATAGCGCCAATGTTTTGTTAATAAACATTGTTGAGTCATGCTCATAAGCCATGTGCGTAGTTTAGTTTATCAATGTATCCGTTTCCACACGGCTAAGAGCCAAGGAACAGTTATTCAACTGATGAATACTGCTAAAAATGAAAGAAACGACCAACACCAAAAGTCCTTCTCAGAAGTCAAGACAGCACTTACCTTCATCTACAAACATGTAACGATACTCTTGGGTTCAAACCATTCAAAGTCGTCAAAGATGTTTATATCTTTAACTATCGTTTAGTGGTTAACGATGGACATGAACTTTTTGTTTCCAAATACGACCATTTAGATCATATTATTCAACTTCTCATTTTTTTTATGTTTTTTATAACTTTTATTGCTAGTGTTGAAAATATAGTGGAATTAATTATTAAAACCTAGATGTTCGTTGGTATAGAAAGTATGTTATAAATGTCCGGGGATCGCGGTGTGGAAGGGGGACTGGGGAACATAACCAATGTTTTCAGAATTGAAAGAAACAAATTGCTCAGGATTCTCTTCAGTCAGATCCAAAATTATAGCCATTCGGTCAAAGTATGTGTCAAAAAGTCCTTTGGAAACAATTTCTTAATGATTTGAGCAATGCGTTTCTCAAATCTCAATGATTCTCGGGAGAGATTTACACAAATATGAAAAAGAGATTGATATATATGTGTTCTATAAGAACAAGCCCCTTGAATTCTTGATTGTCAATACAGGGGATGGAATCGTGGATGTGCTAAAGAGCTGCGAGAGGCTGTGTGTTGTTGGAATTATTCAGTTTGTCAATTGTCATCTGTCGCGTTTGCAGTTAATTCAAAAAAACGACTTCACATTTTATGCATTTCGCAACGCAAAGATTGAAGGACGTCAAAGGTTTGCAATTGTTTCGTTTATTGTTTGAATTTTTGAGAAATTGGCGGTTTTTAATTCATTTCAAAAACATCTTCATTCATAATCATTTTTTCATTCTCAGATGAGCAAATTAGATAGTTTCAAGCGGTATTACTCCGAAAGGAGTCCATCTTTTGACGAGATTGACTGCATGGATCCAGCTGCATTTTACCAAGCCAAAAGACAATGGGCAAGGGACAAGGCAATTAATGCTGAAAAAGTGAAGATTTATCGGGAGAGAATGAGAGATTGTTACCAAAGAGAGGAAGTTAACTTCCAGGATAACTGCAAAAAGGAAATCAACGACTATTGGCAGGCATTTCAGCTATTCAAAAAAGATGGTAAGGATATATTGTTGATGTGGATAAAAGTAGGATATGGAGGGTCATAGTGGAGTAAGTGGGTATCTTCTATGCTTGGCAAGAATATCTTGTGCATATGCTGTTTATAAAAGATTTGACACACAATTCCTGTGGACTTGGTAGATTATCAAGTGGGGCCATACACTAGTATCTTGAAGGTGCAATTTCGAATCTCATCGAAGCCACATGTTTTCCATGTGGCTTAAACATGTCAAAATTGACAATGTAATGCTATTGTGATGATGAAAGTTTGTGTGAAAAATATTATTTACATGGCCAAATTCTTTTTGTCATTGCTTTATGTCATTCAGATAAAAACCACTGCTATTTAAATCCTTATACATATGACGAATGTACAAATGCATTGTAGCTAATTTTAACCAATCACATTACAGATTGGGGCTATACCGATGGCGGAAATGTGAATGCATACAAGCAAAGACACGAGAAGTTTATTGAAAAAGCTGTCAGAGAACTGAATTCTTGAGAACTTCAACATTAAATGGTATTTTATTTATTTGAATGATTGAATCTGAAGCTGATATCAAGTATGATTTTTCAAATGTGTTATAACTTTAAAACATTATAGAATGGTTGGTTTGCATTGTTTCTGTGAGGGTTGAGATAAAAAATTTTCATTTCAAATTTAGTGAAATATGTTTATGAATCTGACTTTGTTTCTCTCAAAAGAAAGAACTTGTTGATAAATGAGAAACACAACTTGTAACAGCTTATGTTTTCTTTGCAAGTTGCAAAACATTTGGAGTCATATGGCTACAATCAGAACATCATACATTAAGTATCTTAGCCAGCTAGCAAGTTTTAGTTTTGCTATGTAAATTTCGGATCATTGTTATTTTTCTTGGAAATCTATTGTTTTCACTTTGAATTAAATTTGAGAAAATTTCTATAGAAGGACCAAATTAGAATGCTTACCATACTTCAGCATATGTGTGCTTTATAAACTTGTAATTATGCTCAGCATGCCCGAAATTCTTTTTAACCCCTTCATCAGCCTCTACTCAGACAGGCTACTTTGAAAGCTTCAACTTGTCGGATTTGTTTCATTGATCCGGATTTGATTACTTGATCACGGTCAAGTGTGAAATATCATTCATGAGTGGAAATTAAACACCATTAACACCAGCTGAACGCTCGCA
Source organism: Xenia sp. Carnegie-2017 (assembly GCF_021976095.1). Lineage (NCBI taxonomy): Eukaryota > Metazoa > Cnidaria > Anthozoa > Malacalcyonacea > Xeniidae > Xenia > Xenia sp. Carnegie-2017. The sequence continues at coordinate 19,562,239 of NW_025813486.1, read as the reverse complement.
ACAGGGGGTCTGGGCAGAATCAACGTCACATGCACAAACATATTTAAATGAAAACATTCAAATTTATGTCAAGCCCACACAGATTAAGTGAACGATAAAAAACCGCCGACGTAAAAGCCGTTATTAACGCCAGCTTCGTTAACATTTACGAGTTGAAACGTACAAGAAAAGCACTAATTTATGGTTGTTTGGAAAGAAGGCGCATTACTTTGTCTGTTGATTGTACGTTGAGAAATTCGAAGGAAAAATTTCCCTGTCAGTGTGGAGTCTCGAGTCGATTTGTCAAATAAACTTTAATTTGAAGTCATGGGCAATTTATTAATGTTCTCGCTCGACCGTCTTTCAAATGCCATTTCCTCGCCACATCATATTGTTATGATCGGTTTGGATGGCGCTGGTAAGACAAGTTTATTGTACAAAGCCAAGTGGAAAGAGCTCGTTAAAGTGCATCCTACAATGTCATTTAATGTGGAGTGTTTGAATATTACGAAGAAAATCAAGTATAAGATTTGGGATATTGGAGGTCGTGAGTCAAACAGACCTTTATGGAAGGCTTATGTTCGTCGCAGCGAGGCTATCGTGTTTGTTGTAGACAGTACGGAGTCTAGTCGCTTCGAGGAAGCTCGTCACGAACTTTTCAATTTATTGAACTCGGAATCAGCACAATTGAATTCTCGTGTACCGATTTTAGTTCTGGCCAATAAACAAGACTTGGCTGGTGCTATGTCTTGTGACTTGCTTGCAAGCGAATTGACGTTAAATTCGCTAAACGAAAGACATCTGTGGCACATTGAGCCGATATCTATTCAAGCTGGAGATGGATTTCTCCAAAGCTTAAAAACTTTGGGCAAAATGATAGCGCAAAGCCGCGGTAAGGAGTCGTTAGAGGATAAAACCCCTAAAATACATAGAAGAACTCTTATTAAAATTCCAAAGAACAATCACGAACTCTTAAATAAGGACCACGAAGGTATTCTTGTTTGATAGAAAACAGAGAGATATTAGGATTTAAAAGATTGTAATCAAGTATTTTTAAAATTCCAAAGAAAAATCACGAACTCTTAAATACGGCCACGAAGGTATTCTTGTTTGATAGAAAACAGAGAGATACAGGATTTAAAAGATTGTAATCAAGTGTTTTTTTATCAAAGAGATAAGAGTTAGATATTAAATATGCAAAAGCGATCAAGTACAAAGTACTGTCTACAAAGAATATATTGGCCCGCTATCAGTCTTACAATGACAGATGTAGCGTCTAGTATTTTGAATAAAATATGTGCAATAAAATAAGCAAGTTCACGTAGCTAAATGTATTAAAACGATTAAATATAATTTTTCTTTTTGCACTGTGTATATTTTCTCAATAATCAGTTTATGGGAATGTATAATAGGTATTGTAATTTCAAAGTAAATCACTCGTCACACTGTATGATATTAATGCTTAAGTCTGTACTTATTCCTTGGCTTGGCTTCAATCGTGGGCAATATATAGGATTTTACGAAGTATAGGATATTTATTGTATCTTAAGATAACTTTATCTGAAAACATGTTGTCATAGGGTGTTCTTATCTGACGTTAAACGTACAGTCTATATAATGTGCTACGTTATATGTGTGAATCATAATGGAATTTTGCTAAAAGTCCTCTTAACAAGTGCGAAACTCTGAACTTTGACATGGCAAAGTATTGTAAAATCCATGAAGTATTATAACCAATAATCCTGATTTAAACTAAAAGTGACATATTAGCATATTAGAACACATAGAAGTATTTTGGGAACGTTTACATGCCTTCTCCGTTTCATAGAATTGCTCTCAAAATACGTTAAATGTTCGTTTCCCTGTTAATGTGTCTGCTTTGCGATTTGTGAGATGGTTTCATGGTATTTGGCAGTAATCAGATAAACAGCATCTTTTGTACAGCATTCATGTATATTGTAGCTTTAGTTAAATAAGGAATCTTAAGCATGTTGATGCGGTTGTTTTCATAACAAAATATCATTGCTAATAACAAGAATTATAAGCAACTTAAAACTCAGCTTTATCAAGAAGTGTTTATGAAATCCTAGTTATTTTATTAATCTCCCTGAAGACGGAGTGTTAAAGGTTAATAATGAGCATTACGTTGACGTCAGCTAGTTATACTGTAGACGTTATTCGTTCAACGTCATTTCTATATTAAACAAAACACTTCGAGCTGGTTTTACGTATATCTCTCCGGCAATGAGACCGCACCGCCCGATATTATTGTGCGATAATACTTTCAATTTGAATTAATCTGGAATTAATGTACTAGGCAAATGTTTGAGTTGCGTGTGAGGATTAGGGAAGAAGAAAATTCACGGATGATTTCGGCCTCCCCTAAAAAATGCTCTGTCTTATCATGGACAAACCATTTCTCCTCTTCAAGGCATTATAAACAGAAATGGTGAGATGAACAACGCGTATAGAAGTAATAAACTCGGCTATTAAAATACAAGCACAATGCATCAAGTTTCTTTTATTATTCCCCCAAACAAGATATAATCAAATTTTGTAATCTACTGGAAAGTTTATACCAGTATGAGATCTCGATTTGCTTAGTTGAAGAGCAGATAATGCGCGCGTATGTATAATAATCATCACGAATTTTGTAGTTATTGAAAATCATAATGTTAATGCTAAATTTAGACCATACATTGTTTTAAGCGTTTTTATTTTTCTTGTGCTCTACCCTCAATCCTTCCCCACCAGAAAAATATACCTACAGACTGATTAAGACAAATAAAGATTTCACCAGTAAATACGTCGGGCGAAGACTGGTCCCGTCACAAGTAGTGTGTTGCTACGCCAGCGGCATTCAGTAATACATCTGAAAATACAAAGTAAACTTTACTTCATTTCTGGTTTCTGTTTTTATCCAAATTAAACCAAATTTTTATTTACTATTTCCTTTGCCAATGAGAAATGAACCAAAATATGTTATAATATTTTGGGTGTTTTTTTTTTGTGTTATCGTGCTCACAGACAAACACAGAAAGCACAACTTCCGGGCGTAGGTTATAAAAAGTAATAATTAGTAGATAGTTGCCATCGTCTAATTAATGGCAGATGTATCTTTTACCTGTGTTATCTCAACAGAAAGTGATACACAAACAAGCTTTCAAAACATATTTTGAATATTTTTAATATGTGAAACAATTCGTTGGAAACTGTGCGAACAGCTTAGAAAAAATTATACACACATTTCTACATTTTAATCTAAATAAGTAAAGTTTAAAACAAAAATGTTAACATGACATCATTTCTGAGCAGATTGAACTTTTCTTTAACACTTGGCATTCTCTGAGCAGGAGAAGCTGGGAAAAATATCGACAATATTATGGATTTTATCTATAGAACTTAATAATGAAGCATAGTTAACACCAACCTTATGAGCAACCAGTACAAACTTTCTTGCATTTCGCCAACATGTATGTTGGGTTAGATTTACATTGGCCAATTTTTGCCCAATAATTGCACTGTTTTTCACTCGTCACATTTTTACAGTCTAAATATATGATCAGAAAATATTAATAACGTTTATTTGGAATGAAATTGTTTGGGTTTTTTTCACCTCCGCACAAGCCACAAGAAAATTTACAATGTTTCTTCATATAAGCTGGATTTTCTTGACATTGTTTGTTTGCTGCCCAAAAGCAACATTGCCACGTATCGTCTTTACAATCTAAAGAGTAAAGACAACAAGCGTATCTTAATCTCGTGAAGAAAGTTTAGAAGAAAACTAACCCCAAAAACACAGAAAGCGGAGGTTATAGAAAGTAATAATTAGTAAATGTGTTGCCATTGTCTAGTTAATGGAAAATGCATCTTTTACCTGTGTTATCTTAACAGAAACTGACACACAAACAAGCTTTCAAAAGATATTTTGAATATTTTTAATGTGTGAAACAATTCGTTGGAAACTGTCCCAACAGCTTAGAAAAAAATTCCACACACATTTCTACATTTTAATCTAAATAAGTAAGGTTTTAAAGAAAAATGTTAACATGACATCATTTCTGAGCTTTTCTTTAACAGATTGAACTTTTCTTTAACACTTGGCACTCTTCTGAGTAGGAGAAGCTGGGAAAAATATCGACAATATTATGGATTTTATCTATAGAACTTAATAATGAAGCATAGTTAACACCAACCATTTGAGCAACCAGTACAAGCTTTCTTGCATTTCGCCAACATGTGTGTTGGGTTAGATTTACATTGGCCAGTATTCGCCCAATCATTGCACTGTTTTTCACCTTGCACATTTTTACAGTCTAAATATATGATCAGAAAATATTAATAACGTTTATTTGGAATGAAATTGTTTGGGTTTTTTTCACCTCCGCACAAGCCACAAGAAAATTTACAATGTTTCTTCATATAAGCTGGATTTTCTTGACATTGTTTGTTTGCTGCCCAAAAGCAACATTGCCACCTATCGTCTTTACAATCTAAAGACAGCAAGCGTATCTTAATCTCGTGAAGAAAGTTTAGAAGAAACTAACCCCAAAAAAGTCTCAATTGTATATACATCCGCATGCAATGTTTTCTTCTCCAACTTTGACTTTCAATGACTCTCAGCATCTTTCCTTTTAGGTTCAAAAGTACTTACTGCTGTCATTTTGCGCATCAATAATTGAGGCTGCTTGAACACTGCATCCCAACATTACCATGAATATCAAAGCATTAAAGAACGCCATTTTCTCAAGATATTGTATCCTCACAAAATAATCGCTTTAAAATTGCTTCTGTAACTCTTGCAGACTTCTCTTTCTGGTTGGTTTCTGTGTTGTAACATGGTTTTATAATAATTACAAAATGAATATAAATATTCATTTTGCTCTTAGTTACATGATTGGCTAAGAAGTCAGTAAAGATAGAGCTGTTGTTGATATGTTTCCTGTACGTGCACTGGTTATTATCTTTTGCCTCAATTGTACATTCTGCTTTTCCGGCTAAGCTCTTTTGAAAAGCATTCCGTTTTGAAAGAAATCAGCCTGGCATAGCAGAATGACCCCTCTTCCAATTAAAATAAAATTGATGGGAAAAGTTAGAAAACATTGTTTGGATACAAACTAAAAACGTCTGAAGTATTTACAGACAACGTTCATTTTTTTGTTGTGCACATTGTTGAACAAATAACCTTCATCAACTACTGTCATCAGCAGTATATACAATGTCTTTACAATGTCTTTACACTGTCTTTGCAATATAAAGATAGTGAGCGTATCTCAACCTCAATATATTTTGAATGAAACTTATCTTAAAAAATTCTTGATTGAATACATCCGCAAAGTTTTCCTGCCCCGATCTATATTTTTAACTTCCCAAACTTTTACTCTTAAAGACTCTAATTATCTTTCATTATAGATACCAAAGTACTTACCACTGTCATTTTGCATATCAATAATTGAAGCTGCTTGAACACTACACCCCAACACGACCATGAATATCAAAGCATTCCGTTTTGAAAGAAATCAGTCTGGCATAGCAGAATATACAAACATGATCCTCTTCCAATTAAAAGAAAATTGATGCGAAGAGGTAAAAAACATTGTTTGGATACAAACTAGAAACGTCTAAAGTATTTACAGACAACGGTAATTTTTTTGTTGTGCACATTGTTGAACAAATAACCTTCATCAACTACTGTCATCAGCAGTTGAAGCACGTTGTTATTAATGAAAGCTACAGTTATAACAAAGCAGTCTACTATAAGCTTTTTGTTCTTCCGCCATCAACTAAACATAGTTTATCATTAATTTCAAATTACAAATCATATGACACGCAAACTTATCATCAAAAACAAAGATCTATCGATCAAATTTTGTTGTAATTGTGACCTCGTATGTACTCTCCGCGTACCTGTTCTTAGATTGTTATAAATCAACACGCAAGCTTGATTCAGGAAAGCGTGAAGAAATAGTTATTGAATGTTGATAGCTAAAGTTTGAAATAAAATAGTAGAGATGACGATCATTTGTTATGTAGAAGGCGGAACTCATAGAATCATTATTGTAATTTGAAGTTTCGTATAAACAGCCATTAATTACCTTGACCTCCACATTCTACCGATAAGAGGAGATACTTTTGATGTTATCAGCGTGTAATCATTCGTGAAACAAGAACCCAGTAACAGACAATAAGTCTTGGCACAAAATACAATTTGTAAAGAATAACAAGTAGTTACCGGATGTTCGTCCATTTGCAATTGGCTACATTAAAATACTGTCGACAAATCAAAGCTTTAAAGCTTTATTTTTCTCTCTTTTTCTCCTTTGTCTTCTTTCTTTACTCTGTTGCAAAGAACGTATTTTTTTGGTTATAAGGTATATTTTCATTGATGCTGTGTATATGATTGTGACTTTTGACCTTTGTCGTTAATGGATATTTCAGCTATTTTTAACACAATGTCCATTAAAAATTCTTATCTCTAAGACTATTCAAGTTTTAATGTTAATGGTTGTGTTCATTAGTAAACTTTGCTGTAGTTGCAAGAATATCAAACATTATATTCAGGCCTATATTCTGCACTCTGCGCGTACCTATTTTTTGCATACTAGTGGCGTCCATGTACGCAGTCTATAAGAGATTTACATTGTCTCCAAACCAACCCTGTACGCGTGTTACAGAATTCATATTATGATTCAATTTCATGTATGTCTGGATCTTTAATTATTTCTGATCATGAATTTGTGTGTCATATTGAACGAATAATTTTCATCAACCACAGCCAACAACTGAAGCATAAACAATTAAATAAGTGCGTGCAGAATATCCACAACAACTGTTTCTTCACTTCTTAACCATTCACGAGGCTGTGTGCTTTAAATAGACATAATCCTTTTTACTGTCACTTCCGCCAATTATTAGCTCCGTTAAAAGTTTATATTATATCTACAGAAGTATGTAAGGCAAGATTCAGCGTCTGAATAATAGTTCAAATAGAAGTTTAACTGAACTGGCGAGCAATAGAATTGCATTTTGCAGTCTGGTCGCACAATGTGACAAGAGGCAGTTTACATTTGGCCGGCAGCAGGGTTACTTCAAGAGAAGACTTCGAATTACAATAATGACTCTATGAGTTTCACTGGCTACATAACAAATGATCATCATGATCTCTACTGTTTTATTTCAAACATTTCGCCATAAACATTCAATAAGAATCAATAACTATTTCTTCACGCTTCCCTAAATCAACCGCTGTTGATTCAAAACAATTTAAAATAGATACGCGGAGAGTGCGTATTAAAGAAGTCTGACTTTGATGTTTGTTACTCTTGCAAGTCGCAATTAGAACGAAGTTGATCAATGAACACAATTCAGTTCATATTATTACTTAACATCACAAACATCTAGCTTGAATAATCATAAAGATAAAAATTTCGACAGACATTATATTATATACGTCATTGTGTTAAAATAGCTGCATAACGGAAAACCATCATTTCTGATAAATGATCAATCAGTTCTGTCTCCTTCAGTTTATGCAGGCTTATAGTCGTTTCCCTTTAGAGTTTCCAAAGCCATTAACAAGAATCGGAATATGAATTTTGCCGCGGTTAGCACTTTAGAAACACGTGGCTTAGGCATGAGTTAAGCTCACACCTTCGACAATAGTTTCTCATGATGAAAATATCTCAGCTAAATGCAGCTTATGAAGATTTTCATCGTCTCCAATCCCTGTTACAGAATTTATGTTCTGAAATGTATTAAAATACTTAGGCTTGTCATTATTCATCATCAACAACAAAATCATTTCAGTAAAATCACACTGTCTATGAAATCTTATTTACAAGAAAGGACCAATAGTTATTATTTTCATACACAAAGCAAGTCATATAGCCAAGAAGTGTTATCTTTATCGTTGTGAGATATTTATCTCTCGTAAAAACATCGTTTACAGAATTAATCGTCCACTCATAATGTCTTGTTCTTAACAATTCTTGGCTTCATTAAAATTTTATATTAGAGTACATTTTATTCATACACGTACATTTTTCAAATAAGTACAATGTTTTATGAAAAGATTATATAAAATCACGGAACAAGCAAAATTACATACAATTACCGAAGTATGTATGACAAAGATTGACGCCTGAATCTTTTATATCAAAAGTTTAACTAATTGAATTAGCAAGCCGTAGAATAACATTCCACAGTCTTGTCGAGCAATGTGTCTTCGGTGGGGCAACTCATTCAGATTGCATATCTGTAAATGCAATGAATATTGTTAAAGAAAGACCTCATGAAAACTGTTCAAAAAATTTAAAAGAGAAGAAGAAAAGGAGAGAAATAAAGCTCAAATTAGCCTTAGCAATATTTAACCAAAGCCAATTCCACAATGGTGAACATCCTAAAATACTTGTTATCCTTTACAAGTTGTATTTTGTGCCGAGACTTATTGTCTGATATTAGTTCTTGTTTCACGATTGATTACACACTGATAACATCAAAAGTACCTCCTTTTATCGCTAGAATGTGGAGGTCAAGAGTAATTAAGACTGTTTACACGAGACTTCGAATTACAATAATGATTCTATGAGTTTCGCCTTCTTCATAACAAATGATCGTCATCTCTACTATTTTATTTCAAACTTTAGCTATCAACATTCAATAACTATTTGTTCGCGCTTTCCCGGAATCAAGCTTGCGTTTTGATTTATAACAATCTAAAAACAGGTACGCGGAGAGTACATACAAGGTCACAATTGCAACATTGATTGTAATTGATTGATAATTTGAAATTAATGATAAACTATGTTTAGTTGATGGCGGGAAGAACAAAAATCTTATAGTATACCTGCTTTGTTATAACTGTAGCTACCATTAATAACAACGTGCTTCAACTGCTGATGACAGTAGTTGATGAAGGTTATTTATTCAACAATGTGTACAACAAAAAAATGAACGTTGTCTGTAAATACTTTAGACGTTTCTAGTTTGTATCCAAACAATGTTTTTTACCTCTTCGCATCAATTTGTTTTAATTGGAAGAGGATCATATTTGTATATTCTGCTATGCCAGACTGATTTCTTTCAAAACGGAATGCTTTGATATTCATGGTCGTGTTGGGGTGTAGTGTTCAAGCAGCTTCAATTATTGATATGCAAAATGACTGTGGTAAGTACTTTGGTATCTAAAAGGAAAGATAATTAGAGTCTTCGAGAGTAAAAGTTTGGGAAGTTAAAAATATAAATCGGGGCAGGAAAACTTTGCGGATGTATTCAATCAAGAATTTTTTAAGATAAGTTTCATTCAAAATATATTGAGATTGAGATACGCTCACTATCTTTTTATCGTAAAGACGACAATTGGAAATGTTGCTTTTGAGGATCAGGAAATCAGTGTAAAAAAAATTCAGTTTATATGAAGAGCGTTTGTAGATTTTCTTGTGGCTTGTGCCGGAGGTGAAAAAAACGATCGTGACTAAAAACCACACGAGTACATACGAGTGACATACGAGTACATACGAGTGACATACGACTATATACTGGTCACAAATAAGAAATAGCACAATTCTTTAATAATACATTGTATTTGCATTCACTTTTGCTTGTATTTGTTTGGACTCTGTGGCACAGCCGTGACTAGAACGTTAATGGGGGGGGGTGTATATTCATATATTCAGTTGTGCCCTACTGATTTCTTTTGAAATTCAAATCACTTTCAAAACAAAGATCCAGACATACATGAAATTATTCATTCCATATTCTCCACTAAATGTTAACAAAACATATCATTGAAACTTTAGTACAATTGTGTAAAGATGTTTTTACGAGAGATAAATATCTCACAACGATAAAGATAACACTTCTTGGCTATATGACTTCCTTTGTGTATGAAAATAATAACTATTGGTCCTCACTTGTAAATAAGATTTCATAGACAGTGTGATTTTACTGAAATGATTTTGTTGTTGATGATAATTATGACAAGCCTAAGTATTTTTAAACATTTCAGAACATAAATTCTGTAACAGGAATTGGAGACGATGAAAATCTTTATAAGCTGCATTTAGCTGAGATATTTTCATCATGAGAAACTATTGTCGAAGGTGTGAGCTTAACTCTTGCCTAAGCTGTATGAATTATAAGTGCTAACCGTGGCAAAATTCATATTCCGATTCTTGTTAATGGCTTTGAAAACTCTAAAGGGAAACGACTATAAGCCTGCATAAACTGAAGGAGACAGAACTGATTGATCATTTATCAGAAATAATGGTTTTCCGTTATGCAGCTATTTTTACAAAATCACGTATATAATATAATATCTTTCGAAATTTTATCTTTATGATTATTCAAGCTAGATGTTTGTGATGTTAAGTAATAATATGAACTGAATTGTGTTCATTGATCAACTTCGTTGTAATTGCGACTTGCAAGAGTAACAAACATCAAAGTCAGACTTTTTTAATACGCACTCTCCGCGTATCTATTTTTAAATTGTTTTGAATCAACAGCGGTTGATTCAGGAAAGCGTGAAGAAATAGTTAATTATTCTTATGGAATGTTTATGGCGAAATGTTTGAAATAAAACAGTAGAGATCATGATGATCATTTGTTATGTAGACAGTGAAACTCATAGAGTCATTATTCTAATTCGAAATCTTCTCTTGAAGTAACCCGGCCAAATGTAAACTGCCTCTTGTCACATTGTGCGACCAGACTGGGAAATGCAATTCTAATGTTCGCCAGTTCAGTTAAACTTTTATTTTATTCAGACGCCAAATTTTGCCTTACATACTTCGGTAGATGTAATATTATAAACTTTTAATGAAGCCAAAAATTGGCGGAAGTGACGGTAAAAAAGATCGTGACTCAGCTTCGTGATTGGTTAAGAAATGAAGAAACAGTTGTTGTGGATATTCTGCACGCACTTATTTAATTGTTTATGCTTCAGTCGTTGGCTGTAGTTGATGAAAATTATTCGTTCAATATGACACACAAATTCATGTTCAGAAATAATTAAAGATCCAGACAATTCTGTAACACGCGTACAGGGTTTGGAGACAATGTAAATCTCTTATGGACTGCGTACATGGACGTCACGTATGCATTTTAAAAATAGGTACGCGCAGAGTGCAGAATACAGGCCTGAATATAATGTTTGATATTCTTGCAACTACAGCAAAGTTTACTGAGGAACACAACCATAAACATCAAACTTGAATAGTCTTAGAGGTAAGAATTTTTTATGGACATTGTGTTAAAAATAGCTGAAATATCCATTAGTGACAAAGGTGAACAGACACGGTCATATACACACAGCATCAATGAAAATATACCTTATAACCAAAAAAATACGTTCTTTGCAACAGATTAAAGAAAGAAGACAAAAGCGAAAAAAGAGAGAAAAGTAAAGCTTTAAAGCTTTGATTTGTCGACGGTATTTTAATGTAGCCAGCTGCAAATGGACGAACATCCGCTAAATACTTGTTATTCTTTACAAATTGTATTTTGTGCCAAGACTTATTGTCTGATATAGGGTTCTCGTTTCACGAATGATTACATATTGATAACATCAAAGGTTTCCTCTATTATCGGTGGAGGTCAAGAGTAATTAATGGCCGTCTACTCGAGACTTCAAATTACAATAATGATTCTATGAGTTTTGCCTCTACATAACAAATGATCATCATGATCTCTACCATTTTAATTCAAACTTTTAGCTATCAACATTCAATAACTATTTCTTCACGCTTTCCTGAATCAAGCTTGCGTGTTGATTTATAACAATCTAATAATAGGTACGCGGAGAGTACACACAAGGTCACAATAACAACGAATTTTGATCGAAGGATCTTTGTTTTTGATGATAAATTTGCGTGTCATATGATTGATAATTTGGAATTAATGATACACTATGTTTAGTTGATGGCGGAAGAGCAGAAATCTTATAGTAGACTGCTTTGTTATAACTGTAGCTTCCATTAATAACAACGTGCTTCAACTGCTGATGACAGTCATTGATGAAGGTTATTTGTTCAACAATGTGTACAACTAAAAAATGACCGTTGTCTGTAAATACTTCAGACGTTTTTAGTTTGTATCCAAACAATGTTTTCTAACTTTTCCCATCAATTTTATTTTAATTGGAAGAGGGGTCATTCTGCTATGCCAGGCTGATTTCTTTCAAAACGGAATGCATTTCAAAAGAGTTTAGACGGAAAAAGCAGAATGTAAGAATACCCCCCACCCAATCACGTAAAATTGAGGCAAAAGATAATAACAAATGCACGTACAGGAAACATACCAACAACAGCTCTTTCTTTAATTTCTAATTAGCAGCAATTTTAAAAAACACTTGAGAAAAACGACGATTTTTTTGAGAGCAAACATGTTCGACATTATCAGAATGCCATCTTCAGTGCAGAATGGTTAGTGTTAAGTAATATGATACGTGATATGAATAAATTAATTACAATGAATAGGATTATGATTCAGTTACTAAATATAAAATATTTACAAAAAAGGAAAAGAAAAATAAGTATTAAGAACTTATAACAAAAAATATTATTATAAAGTAAATATAGTGTTGTAGTGGTGAACTTGGATATTTAAATCGGGATTAGTTTTATTAATGTGTAGAGCTTCCTTGATTTTGAGTGAGAAAGTGGATTGATCAGTGTCGATGATTTTAAAACAGGAAGGTGAGAATTTGTTTTTTACATGAAGGAGAGGCTTGAAGATGTTTGTAGATAGTGGAGTTTCTGTCTGTGTGAGTATGTTCCTTTATCCTGGTAGATAATTGGCGAGAAGTTTCACCAATGTAGCGGGAATTACATCCCGCACATGAAAATTGATAAACTACCATAGATTTGGAAAGTTCGGGAAGTGGGTCTTTAAACGAAAATAAAGATTTTATTTTAAAAGGTGTGAAAATAAGTTTAACGTCAATGTCAGTGCAGTAGCGTTTAATGATTTGTGGGAGTTTGCGTTGTGTGTGTCGTGAGTAATCACCAATGTAAGGTAGTTTGAAATAACGTTTATTGTCAGGTTGTTGTATATCGTTAGTGTTAGTTGTGGCGTTAGATGAGTCAGTGCTTATCTTGTTGTCCAAATAGTGCTGTATAGTGTTGTTGATGAAATGAAAAGGAAAAGAATTACGTTGGAGAGTGAATATTAGTTTCTTTAAATCACGTTGAAAGCCGATGTCTGTGTTGTTAAGTTTCCGTGCTCTGTCGGTCAGTGTTCGTATCAGTCCAATTTTGTAATTTAATGGTGTGAAACTAAAAAAGTTAGTCAGTAGTCCTGTATAAGTTGGTTTGTGGTACGTAGAGGTCATACAGTTTTCATGTGATTTAGTTAGTAAGATGTCAAGAAAGGGTAACTGATTGTCTTGTTCGGTTTCGTATGTAAAGTTTATGTTTTGATGTTGTTTGTTGATGTATTCGTAAAAGAGTAATGCTTCGTCTTTGTTATGAAAAATACAAAAAACGTCGTCAACGTATCTGCGGTAAAATAAAGGTTTGTTGTTGCTGTAGTTATTTAACCAATTTCGTTCGTGAAAACCCATGAAAATGTTGGCTAGAATGGGTGCCAAGGGTGAGCCCATACTTACCCCATCAATTTGGTCGTAGTACTTACCGTTAAATAAAAATGAGTCTCGGCCGTAGCGATGTTAAACAATAGTTTTAGTTCTGTTCTGTTCATTTTGAATGTAGGGTTATTGGTAAAAATTAAATCAATAGCAATGTCTATGGTTTCGGTCAGTGGTATGTTAGTAAAAAGGCTTTCAACGTCAAAAGAAATAAAGAATTTGTCATGTGGAGCGTTAGTGTTAAAAGATAAAAAATCATCGACAAAACTAAAAGAATCTTTAGCAGAATGGTCATTAGGTATTAGGGGTTGGAGTAAAGAGCTGAGGTATTTGGCTAATTTGTAGTTATACGAATTGATTGAAGAATTTATAGGTCTGATAGGAGGTATGTCATTGATATTGTTTAATTTATGAAGTTTAGGTAAACCATATAATCGAGCTGGCTGTGAACCTCTAGGGTACATTTCTTGAAATGATTTTTCGTTAATAGAGTTCTTTTTCTTTAAGTTACGTAGCAGTCGTAATTTTGCTTCACGGGAATGAGTCTCAGCTCTTTCTTTACTGACTTCTTAGCCAATCATGTAACTGAGAGCAAAATGAATATTTATATTCATTTTGTGATTATTATAAAATTATGTTGCCAACACAGAAACCAACCAGAAAGAGAAGTCTGCAAGAGTTACAGAAGCAATTTTAAAGCGATTATTTTGTGAGCATACAATATCTTGAGAAAATGGCGTTCTTTAATGCTTTGATATTCATGGTAATGTTGGGATGCAGTGTTCAAGCAGCCTCAATTATTGATGCGCAAAATGACAGCAGTAAGTACTTTTGAACCTAGAAGGAAAGATGCTGAGAGTCATTGAAAGTCAAAGTTGGAGAAGAAAACATTGCATGCGGATGTATATACAATTGAGACTTTTTTTGCGGTTAGTTTTCTTCTAAACTTTCTTCACGAGATTAAGATACGCTTGTTGTCTTTAGATTGTAAAGACAAAAATTGGCAATGTTGCTTTTGGGCAACAGATAATCATTGTCAACTACATCCAACTTATATGAAGAAAAGTTGTAAATTTTCTTGTGGCTTGTGCGGAGGTGAAAAAAACCCAAACAATTTCATTCCAAATAAACGTTTTTTTAATATTTTCTGATCATATATTTAGACTGTAAAAATGTGTATAGTAATGAAGAGTGCAATGCTTTGGCGAATATTGGCGACTGCAAATCTAACCCATTATTCATGTTTACGAATTGTAAGAAAGCTTGTACTGGTTGCTCATAAGGTTGGTGTTAACTATGCTTCATTATTAAGTTCTATAGATAAAATCCATAATATTGGCTATATATTTTCCCAGCTTCTCCTGCTAAGAAGAGTGGAAAGTGTTAAAGAAAAGTTCAGTCTGCTCAGACATGATGTCATGTTAATATTTTACTTTAAAACTTTACTTATTTAGATTAAAATGTAGAAATAAGTGTAGAATTTTTTTCTAAGCTGTTCGCACAGTTTGCAACGAATTGTTTCACATATTAAAAATATCCAAAATGCGTTTTGAAAACTTGTTTGTGTATCAGTTTCTGCCAAAATACTTGCTTATCATAATATCTTATAACTTCTGACAAGAAGTTCTATTTGTCTGTGAGTTTGATAACTCAGAAAATACCGAAAGTGTAGAAGGCTAAAATCAAACTATTTCCGACACGTCTCGGCGAAGTCTTACATATACCGGTGAAGTGAAATCTCAATTTGTTTCTGTTTGTGTATTGGTGTTTTATTTTTTTTGGAGAACTTTTCATAAAGAACAAGAAAAAATAAAATCGTTGGCTCCATGTATAGTCTGAATGTAACACAAACAATGTGATTTTAATAATAGCAAAATTCGTTCGTTTGGACATATTATCTGCTCTTCATTTTAATAACAATAATCCAACTAAACAATTTGAGATCTTATGCGGGTATAAACTTTCCAGTTGATTACAAACATTGATTGTATCTCGTTTGGGGGAATAACAAAAGAAACTTGATGCAATGTGCTTGTATTTTATTAGCCGAGTTTATTACTTCTATGCGCGTTGCTCATCTCACCCTTTCTGTTTACATTGCTCTTGAGCGGAAGATCTGTAGTTTCTATACCTAGTAATTTTTTGCTGTCAAGTGCCCAAAACGTTCTAGTCGGAAAAATTCGCAACAAAAGAGACATATGCTAATTTCAAAGCCTTTTCTCTCATGTTTTCTCTCGTATCTGATAATGTGTGTTTTACATTGGTGAAATAATCCACGAGCAGGCAGCTTTAAGATTTCTAGTCTTGTGAGACTTGAAAAGACAAAGAAAATGGAAGTTTCTTTTGTTCATTTTTCGGTTTATACGGCTTTGTCTTGTTTATACTTGTGCTTATATCTATCATCAATGCTAACGATCCATGCTTCACCTATTGTCTTTGTTCCTCATTTAACACTTGTGTTTGTGGGTATTTCACTTTGTGTGTTATAACCATGAGTGTTTTCAAGACTTGTCTGACAAACGACAACACCTTCTCCTCGTGTCATCTTTGGCATTGCATGGAAGCTGTTCTATAGTTATAAATATCAGCCATCTTTTTAATTATATACGGGCTGAGAAATCCAGTTTTAAACCAAACATTCAAAAAGGGAATACCACGATATGAACGGTTGAGAATCTCAGATGATAAAGAGGAAAGATTGCAACGAAGTGAGTGTTATCACAAGAAATCTTAACATAAGTACAGACAAACAAAATAAAACTATGACGTTTAACATGCTAAAATATTTGGTCGAAGTGCCATATTAAAATACCAAAATATATACGTAGGAAAAACTGGCAGTTAATTCTTTAATATTCGACGGACGTATTTAGTCAGCGATGATCGATATCCTATTTTTTCTAGAGTCGTCAAAGTCGTTGTCAAGATGCTGCAAATGGAAAAATAATATTATCCTTTGACAAAAAACATACTTCTTCATCCTTGATGTCAATTCTCTGACTGACTTTCCGTATTCGTCTATCTCGCTTCTGTTCGAGTAGCATTGTTTGTTAGAGCCAATTTCTAACAGCCTATCGATTTAGAAATTATTTGAGAGATTTGGGATAAAAGGAACTAATTGCATGTTAACTGACTGGCACTTTTATAACATTTAGTAATGCTATAGAAGCTAGCACAAATCAGTTAACACTATGCTTGCTATCGTCATGACATGTTGATATGGATGTGCTTCTTGCGTTCCGATTTAAATGTAACATTTGAATTTTATCTAATAGAAATATTATATATTCGAAAAGAGATATTGCAATATGCTGGCAGAGTATTACAAAATCTCAGTTCAATTCGACGTCTATTTAAAGTGATTTCGTTTCAGCTTTAGTTGTTTACTTATAAATATTTAGTCGCTATATTTATTTTTGCATATAACAGACACTGTCATATCATTGAGGGATGTTATAACAGTGTCTGCATATGGCGATTGAAATAATTAATTTCCTATTAAATTTCCAGCATTCGGCAAATAATCAAATCACAAAATATGGACAGCCATGTTTTATGATGTTAGAACTATTAGAAGGGAGGAAAACGTATCAAAATCTTCAAGTTAAACTTAAGTGCTTAATGATTGAAAAATCTGACTGCATGCAATTTCATGAAGCATCGAAGTAAGCCTTTCCTGCAAATGATTGCAGCTTGCACTTTAGAGTTGTCCTTCAATGGAGGGTAAATCATGAGATGCATCATAAAATACGAATTTCGAGCGAAACTAACAATAGATCTTCTGCAAACACTGGTTTATAAAATATCCAAGCTTCAACAGTTTGTATGATTATATTTTAACAACTATTCTTGCAGTTTTGCATCGAAACAGATACAGATTAAGACTGCGTCACCGCGGTATGTGTTCGTTTGTTTCTTTTTTATTTGTTAAGCATTTGTTTATTTTTCATATCATTAACTCGTTAGTAAGTATTTTTCAGATGCGGAGGACGAAATGATCAGAAAGAGGGAGTCAGGAGTTGTAAGTGTGTTTCTTCATTCGTCAAATCTATCAGTTTTGTTGCTTCTCTCTCTTATAGAAGGACCTAGTCTAGAATGGTGAATCAACGTTTCTTAAGGAGTTTCGGTAAGTTTAACATATTAAAGTATTAAAAAAGGAAAATCCTTGACTTCGATTCTTCGGTGTTTGCAGACGATCAATAAGAGAATTTAATTATGGAAGGTGTAAATGTCATACTATCATAACAAACATGGACATAAATAATTCCAATATTCTAACCTAAATTAGAGAGTTCCCTCGCTCTCTAATTTAGGAAAGAAGTTCTTCAAAAAAATTTGATGTATTTCAAAATAGACTCCTGCCACCTATTTTGGAATAGCTTTGCACAAAATTTCACGAAGCATATATTCAAAACACAAGCATTTGTTTTTTTTTTTGTATCTAAAATAAGATCCTATATATCTAACAATGCGTGCTTGAATCAGGACACCAAGTATTCTAAACAATGGTAAAGTTTCTATAGTTTCGTAAGTGGGTTTTTTGGCTGTGGAGAGTATTAAATGTTAAATTCCTTTAAAATCCATTGTTTTCGACCGGTTAAGACAAGCATTCATGAATTTGTAACCTCGCCATCAATTGGCGAATTCGCGAAGCTGTTACGAATGACGATTTGACGTTGTCAGTTACAGTACCAAAATAACCGAATTTCAAGAAGCACCATCCATGAGCATTGAGCATAGGCGCACGAGACGGGGGCAGCTGTAGAAAGTTTGATGATTGAAAAGTTGGGCAAATTTTAAACGTTGGTCTGGCGAAAATATGGCGGAACCTTTACTGTGAGTCGGGGAAAATATTTATTGCCCCCCCCCCTCCAAGAATTGATAGCTCCCGTGTATATGAATCCAAATTACACGCGAATGAAAACTTTACCCAATAAGGTCTTTCATATCAATTTAGTGATTTGCAATTTATGCCAAAATGTCAAAAAACACTTCATGTTTACCAGGATATACCTACACTGTTACGCTGTAATTGTTGTCAAAGTTAAACCATGTGAAATCACCATGAAATCTGTTATAGGTGTTTGCAAAATAAAAGGATTTGCGATAGAATTTGCGATAGGATTTGCGATAGGTGTTGTTTGCAAAATAAAAAATGCATGTTGATGAGTGTAGCTTTCTACTGAAATATTGTAGTAATGATAATAAAAAAGAAAGAAAGTTGAAGTTATTCAAATTATGGTAGGAAAAAACGACTAAATTGCCCTTTCTAATCTACTACACACACCACCACACCCCCCTGACACATACATAAACTTATTGTATTAGTATGTCAGGGTTTAAAAAATGTAATATAACTAATATTTTTCCCATTATATCTTCTGCTCTGTATTAAGTATCGCATTATCCATTTATTCAGCTTTTTTTCTCGTTTTTTCATGAGACTTCGTGTATTCTATTCTAATTAGAGAATTATAGAAAAGCTTCTTCTGAATTTACTCATTTGCTCTTTTCCCTTCTCATCTTATTCGAGTCTTCCGAGGGGTTGACTCTAAATTTTGATTTCACTGGCTGCGTGGAGATTGTCCCGTCTCGCGTGTAGAGATTTTATCAACTTCGCTCCGTTCTGTGTGATCATTCGTGTCTATTTTTCTTAAAAAATGTCAGTTTCAGATTTAGACATTTGTAATTTTGCATATGAAGGCAGTTTGCTCAAACTGCAGCAAGAAATCTTGGAAAAGAAAAATTTAATTGCTATAAAAGATCAGGTATTTTTGAATTTCAAATGAAATTGAATCATTGTTCATTTAGCCTTATTACCTCGTGTGGCAAAGTTAGATTATTCAAGATTCTAACTATGATTCTAGAGTGGTCGTGTACCTCTACACTGGGCAGCCTCAGCTGGTCATATTGATATAGTTGATTACCTGCTACAAATGGGAGCATATGTGGATCCTAGGGATGAAGTATGGATAATTTACATGTAGTTTCTTACTTTCTTCAATGTTGACAGTTATTATGTGCACTGAATTTTCTTTAGCTAGATTGGACCCCACTAATAATTTCAGTGTCTGCTGGTATGAAAGATGTTGTACAAATACTTATAAACTATGGTGCTGATGTTAATGCGGTTAATAAAACTGGTCAATCACCAATACATTATGCAGCATCCAAGAACAGACTACAGGTTTCACCAATAGTTTTTTATTTGTTCATAAATGAAATAAAACTGTCATATTTTAATTTTTCTTGTAGATTGCAGAAACATTACTGGATCGTTGTGCCCAAGTAAATGTTTTCGATGCAACAAGTGGAGGTACACCGTTACATCGAGCATCGTCTAGGTAAAATTTGATGGTTTATCATTTTGTTTCAACTAGTTTTATTACTTTTGAGGGACTATGTCATAGATATGCTGTTAGTAAACACAGAAGAGGAATGGAGGGATGTTTAGGCTTTGGTCATGAGAATGAAAGTGACTTCAATTCAGCCATTGTATTAGAACATATTTAAGATTTAAGACATACTATGAATTCATGCCTATAAGCCTTGAGTGTATACATGTTTGCAAGTCTTTTTTTATATGTTGACACGAAGTATAATTAGATTTTTATTTATCATAGTTTTGAAGGATATAAGGTCCCCACTACTATAGTGCTGTGTGTCAATTACTGTAGAAATCCCTCATCACGTAAAGATTCATTATATTCATGTTTTATGCCCTAGTGTTAGAATTAACATTTAAATTGTTATACAGGGGTCATTCACAAATGGTTTCTCTTCTATTGAAGCACCATGCCAACCCAGACTGTGTAGATCTCGAAGGAAACACACCACTTCATATGGCTTGTGAGGAAGACAGAACTTACATCGCTCAACTATTGGTAGAAAGCAATGCCAATATGAGTCTTGTTAATAAGGTTGGTTTGAAAATACTCATCTTCATTTATAGGAAAAGCTTTGACATACTTTCATCTGATAATACCAAATTTTCTTTTGATGCATTAGCAATCATTGGAGTACAGTATTGTATTTCCATGTTCCTGTTTATTAGGAGAAGAAAACTGCTTTGGAATTAGCCAGCAAACAGCTTGCCAACCACTTGAAGAGATTAACAGAATAGTTAGAAAATTGAAAAATTTCATGCAAATTGGACATTAGAGTATTAATTAACTTTAAAATCTTTTTGCATCTAAGAGCCATATTCTTTTATTAGTTTATTTGCAATACCTTGCATTTCTCAAATCATGGATATAAGAAGATTGATAATTAGTTTGGGGGGGGGGGTTCATATTTATACATTCATGTTATATGCTCTTACTATCCATCTACAGACGCAGGTGTCCCAAATGCATCTGATGGTAGACATGCATGGTCTGTAGATAATATTTTAATAATGATGTGTTGTGGGTATTCAATTCAGTATAGAATCTGAGTGGACGAGAATACATTAATGTATGCAGGATGTATAAAAAAAGTCATTAAAAGAGCTTTTACGCGCACGGTCAAGCACTCGTGGGTTTAGCGTAGTGGTAGGCATTGATTCTATCACCGAACATTATTTTCTTTTTTTCCCCACCCTGTAAACATATCTCAACTTCGAGAGCTAATCTAGATGGTTGATATTTTATCCTTAAATATTCCTTAGAGATTTCCATTCAATGGCGATGTTTTTATAATACTGTGACTTCAAACTAAGTCGCTCTTGTGTATTCTGACCACCTACCTAATGTCTCCACCCACACAAACGAAAATATAAAGAGACGCGTTTAAAATTTTCTATTGCTTCATATGACAACGCTAACCCAATTACAATTATGTCAAAATTAATAAAATAAGTTTTAATAAAAAATTCATGATACATCGCGCACATTTCGTCGAGCAGCTGTTAAAGAAGATTTTGTTATCAAGAGGCCATCAAAACTACAGAAATTCCCTCGTTGATTATGCATGCATATTGTAGTTAGTTGCTTTAAGTATTTCCTGTAGATTGTCTTTGTAATATGATATAAATTGTCTGATTTAAATTTGGGTATGCTAGATCCGCTTCAGCAAACAAGTAAATAATTCGACACCATAAATATATGAAAAAACGTGTGGCTTTGAGGACGAGATACACCTGCGGTATGGATTCAAAAGTCGATGAACTTACGAAAAAGTTTAAAGAGTTGAAAGAATCTGCTATTAACAAAGGCTGTAAAGAGGAAGATGTTGTTCGCTTTCTTCTCAAAAAAGCTGGGAAGTTCGAAGAAAGCCAAAAGGCATCATCGAGCACACCAAAAAGTCGTTTTAAACTGATCTTTTTTATGCTACTTCTACCCACATTCCTCGCTACAGTAAGCTATTACCACCTATCAGATAGTTTCGATAAAACGTCGCCATGTACAATTGATAACAATGTTTTTGTTATGGAAGCTTCTCGCGCTATTGTCGACTGCAAAGCGATGTGTAAAGATCTGACAGGAGTTCCAAAAGTTTCTGGACTCACAGCAAATGAGTTTGTGGAGAGATACGCGTATAGTAGCAGACCTCTGGTAGTAACGGACGCTACAAAGTCATGGAGTGCTGTCAAAACTTTCTCGTATGAGTTCTTTCGACGTTTATACACGAACTCTCCGAATGCATTGAATACTACAGACGAAGAATGCCAGTTTTTTCCCTATAAAACTGAGTTTCATTCGCTTCGTGAAGTTTTCAAGATGTCGAAAGCAAGATCTCAGTTCAAACCAAAGGCGAAACCGTGGTATATCGGCTGGTATGTTTTTTCATACTTAGCGTATGTTGGCGCTGTCTCTATGTTTTTGTTTTTGACACACCGCACTGAATATCTTTTGTAGCTCAATAATGTTTACATATTAAACTATCATATCGATATAGTTACCAAAAGGCAAAATATATGTGACGTTGGCAATTAGAAATGGAAGTGTTTACTTAAGAACGTTTTTTAAATTCATCATTGAAAAGTCATCAGCCTAATACTGGTAATAACAAGTCTTCTATACAGAAGACAATATGTTGGCTTAAGTTCATATGAATGTTCTTCAGCATACGTGATAAAGCGCATGAAAACCAAATTTTTAAAATACAATTAAGATTTAATCAACAGTTTCCTGTTCTGCTGCTGTTGTGAAATTTGAGTATCGCCACGTATGAATTAAGCTCCGATTAACCTAATTTGGATAAATAACTGTTGAATAATTAGCAGAAATAGTAACATTCTAATCGTGGTGAATGATCTTGATTACCTAGGAGTAATTGTGACAGTGAAGTTCGAGCAGAACTCAGGAAACATTACAGTAAGCCATACTTCATTCCATTGGATTCTGAACACAGTGAGACTGATTGGATTTTTATGGGTGGCGTTGGTCCTGGGGCAAATATGCATGTAGGTATAATAAAAAGAGGAATAGTTCAATATTTTGCACCATCACTCATTGCGTGAACCAGAAATACAGAAATGTGTCAAAATATTTTTGCTCAACAGGGACAATGTTATATGTCTGTTAATGTTGATTGTCCTGGTGTTAACTTATTGTTGAGTATTGACTAAAGTTTGAACATCCTTAGCAGTAGAGATTTTCCAATTGAAGTGAAGAGTAGGTGAAATATTGGTCAGCACTAACATCAACCAACAGTCCTTCTCTGGACAGCACTGGCTTGCAGTATTGACACCTTAAAACATACAACAACACTCTCACATTCAAACCATTTGCATTAAAAACAAAGTTGAAGCTTGTTAGTTGAAGTCAGTTTAGTTGAACTTATATTACATCATTGATGTAGTTGGACAGTGTAGAGCGACCCTCGTGGCAGGCTCAGCTGTCCGGACGCAAGACATGGACTCTATTTCCACCACCAGAATGTGAGAGTGTCTGTCCATCCATGTTGAATGTAACCATTGAAAAAGGAGAAATTGGTATGTTCCTATGTTTATCAAATTATGCTTATCCTGTGTTACTCTGTTTATCCTGTCTATCCCATGTTTATCCTGTTACTCTATGTTTATCCTATGTCTATATCCCATGTTTATCCTGTGTTACTCTATGTTTATTCTATGTCTATCCCATGTTTATCCTGTGTTACTCTATGTTTATCCTATGTCTATACCATGTTTATCCTGTGTTATCCTATGTTTATACTAGACTTATCGAATGTTTGTCCTTTATTTATCATAAACTTATTCAGAGTTTATCCTATGTCTATTCTTGTTATCGATTGTTGGCATATGCATCCAATAGCGATGTCAATGACAAAGCTTTAACAAATTCAAGTATTTTACAACTTTAAGTGAGTAAAATGTAACACATTTTTGAAATATATTTACACTTTAGTTGTAATTGACACAAATACTTGGTACCATTCCACGACTGTTGAACCCGGAGACATCAGCATTACAATTGGATCAGAATTTGACTGAACAAACATGTAGAATGGAGAATACAGAAAAGGCGAAAGTCCTTTTTTATAAATGGATTTGAGGTAGCAAACACTGTCCGTGACAGTAATAGAATGACATGTGCAACTTTTGTGTTTTCTTATTAGAAAAATGTGTTGGCAGTATTGTAGATCGTAAGTACATATATGTAGATTGATATTTATTTAATGTAAATGCAGAGTGAAGCTCGATCACATAAAAACATGTGTTGCAATATTTCAGTGGGATCTTTAATTCCACAAACGAACATCTACCTCTAAATGTTACTTATTAATACATGTCAGCCATTACAAGTATATATGGTTGTTCTATGATGAAAGTCCGTGAATCATTTCTTCCTTGGTTATGAAATGATTTGTCTTGTTTAATAGTTGCATAAGCGAGTTTATGTTATGGGACCATTCATTTAAGATATCATTTGCCTCTTTGTGCGGTTCAAAGCTAATTGTGCCGCCCGGTCGATCTATTTTAGCAAAGACCACCTTTGATGCCACCAAATTTGACAAAAACTCCTCAGTATCCTGTGAATATGCAACCATATTTATTTAAAAAGAACGTACAACTACTATAAGATTAGGGTTAGGGATCAATTTTGCACATTTGTAGAATATAGAATTGTTGGAGACAGAAGCAATTGCTTTGTAAACAGTTTTGTGTTTCTATTGAACTATCCGGATATTGCAATACCGACTTTGTAGAACTGACTTATCTGTCAAACAACAGTAACACAATTGTCAAAGAGAATCCCTTTGAAGTTGCTATGAGTTTCACAGTCACAATATTTGTTATATGATTACATGAGACAGCATAAATAACCAAACTTACAGTTTCCGTCAGACTTAACAGCTCCGCCATTCGTTTCATAGTTATATTAGTGTAGTACTTCGCTATGATACGGATGTTCTAAACGATAGCAAACATTGTTGAGGAAGAGTGACAACTGCTTTTACAAATTGCTCACTTTGTGTAATGTTTAAGGTGAACAATTTCTAGAGGGTTAAACTTAAGTTCCAAAGTAAAGGAAGTTCTAGGTTTTTCATTGAAATGCTTCTTTCTAGACAAACTGAAGAGTAAAAAGAAACGGTTACTCCCAAACATGCTTACAACATTAGCTAATGGACCTGTGTCCTTTCCTCTCTAGAGAGTGTTAATACTAAATATTTCTGGCTGTCAAATCAATAGCAAAAATTTTAATTTCATCTTGAATTTTATAAATATATATCATCTTAAACTCAAACATACGTGCTCAACAATTCTCTTTTTGAAATCTTGCCATCTCTTTGCACCAATTTCATTTTCTGAGAACACATCTGTTGCAAGATGATCTGGCAAGCCATGACACAGTACTTTCTCGTATTTGTCAGTGATCTCAGCCCAGTTCATGAGCTCAGCCCTTGTGTAACATTTCAACAATTCTCTAGGAGAAACAACACATGTTGGTCATATTGTAAGAAGAAAGCAAGAGACATTTGTGATTGAATTTAAATTTTGAGCATTTACATATTCGAAAGATTTTACCGTATTGGAAAGTAGGCTTCTCAAGTAAAAGAGAAAAGTTTTGAGCAAACAATTGTAGGAATAATTGATGTCATAGTTAAGTGTGATAGATGGCTAAAAATGCACAATCATCAGGAGGTTGAAATTCCATTTAATGCAGGGGAGTGAACCATTATCTATTACCATTATTAAGTATACAAGGAAATACATTTTAGTATTTTGAAAATATATTACAAGATTTTCAAATCAATACAAAACAATATTTTCAATTCATCAGATTTTGAATTTACTGAAAATGCAACATCAACATGGACCTTTTAAATCACAGGTCATAGGGAACATACTTGTACATTGGAATTTGATCCAAACGTTTCTCCTCTTTCACACGAAAAGTAAGGTCAGACTGCTCATTATCATATGGTGCCAAGATCAGATATAACACAACATTCTTTAAAGCCTTTATAAGAATAATTGTAAAGTCACTTGATTCATGAGAGGACATCAATAAAGGGAATGGTGTTTTTGTTCACCTCTTGCCACTTTGAAGGTTCCTCTTGAACTGCGGGTGTATTATAAATAGCGTAGTAATACTTGCATATGTTCAAGTATTCTGAGTCATGCTGTGCCAACTCTATCATCAGTTTGTAGTAGCGAAGCTTTAACTCCTACAAATACATAGATTGCTACTATGATATTTATATGGTACCTACTGTTGTATGACCTTTATATGGTACCTACTGCTAGTATTACCTTTATATGGTACCCTGTTGTATACCTTTATATGGTACCTACTGTTGTATGACCTTTATATGGTACCTACTGCTACCTTTATATGATATGTATATTTATATGGTACCTACTGTTGTATGTATGGACTGCTTATCACCATTATGGTACCTACTGCTAGTATTACCTTTATATGGTACCTACTGTTGTATGACCTTTATATGGTACCTACTGTTGTATGACCTTTAAATGGTACCTACTGTTGTATGACCTTTATATGGTACCTACTGCTAGTATCACCATTATATGGTACGTACTGCTAGTATGCTATGGTACCTACTGTTTATATGGTACCTACTGTTGTATGACCTTTACATGGTACCTACTGCTAGTATCACCATTATATGGTACCTACTGCTATGGTATAAGACCTTTATATGGTACCTACTGTTGTATGACCTTTTGGTACCTACTGTTGTGACCTTTACTGGCTAGTATCACCTTCATATGGTACCTACTGCTAGTATAAGCTTTATATGGTACCTACTGTTGTATGACCTTTACATGGTACCTATGACCATTATATGGCATGGTACCTACTGTTGTATGACCTTTATATGGTACCTACTGCTAGTATCACCATTATATGGTACCTACTGCTAGTATAAGCTTTATATGCTAGTATGACCACCCACCTTTATATGGTACCTACTGTTGTATGACCTTACATGCTACTGTTGTATGACCCTACTGCTAGTATCACCTATGGTATACTACCACCTATAATGGTACATACTAGTAGTAGGACCTAGCATTATAGTATGCTCTTTGTGCAATACAATTTTTACAACTTTTGCAATTTATCATTTGTCTTACTGGCTCATTGTTATTTTCAAAAAACTTCATGCTGATTTTCTTGCTAATTATCTGAGCACGGATATAATCTTTCTTGGCTAAACACAGTCGAATCTGCTCCAAGATGAAATCAACTTTTTCATTCCTCTCCATGGAGCCAAATGTTTCAACCTTAAATGAAAGGGGGGGAAATACAATGTAGTTCTCCTCGAATGTGTAGAATTTTCACAGACTTGTAAACACCTGTAATTCTTGAAGGATATCAGCAGCCTCTGGAATAGAAATTTATGTAAGTAAAGACAAACAAACATGAAATATAGAGGTTCATCATAAAAGTTCCGTCTTATATTTTGCCTTAAATTCACAAACCTGAAACATTGCCATCTTGTTCTTTTAAAGTCGCTAATATCTTTGTAAGTCTAGCTCTCTCTAACTCTACATAAATCTAGAGAGATGTATTAGATTAACTTCAGACCAGTACAAGGGATAACCAATTGATACATTGTTATAAACTTACCTTGCCCGCTGTAACTGTTCTCAAGGTTTCGATGTATTTTAATTTTTTTTCCCTATCTGGAATAAGTTCAACATAGGTAAAAGCCTCCTGGATCATTTTCATAACAGCTTGTTTTAATTGATTGCGACGCTTGGTCAAGATGAGAATATGCTCATTAAGTAGCTCCCATTCACTTTGCTCAAAGCATGTCTTGACAATTGCCACAAGTAAACGACTTGTGGATGCAAGATCAGCCCCCTGGATTTGAAAGCGATTTATATTTAGGTGTTTTGCTATATGACAAGTGACAGCATGGACAGAGACGAGCAAATGACTTTCGACGAAGACATTAAAAATATAGAGTCTTCAAACTTTATTCAACTTACCAAACGAGTTTGCTTCTCAAGAGATAACAAGCTCTCAAGTGCTTCGTGTGTTTTGCCTTCCTAATGTACAAAATAATTAAATTGTAGGCTAAATATTGGCAAAGTGCATACTCAATCCACTCGCTGGCTAATTGGCAATCACATCACAGCTTCACAGGATTCAGAGCCCTTCACTCCCAACAATCAGTACATATTTATAACACACTGAAGATAGTTTACAAGAAGATGAATCAGGTATTTGTTTTACCTTTACTAATGCTTCACATTTTGGCAAAAGTTCCGTCACATTAGACGAGAAATCCACGTCCATTTTAACCACATTTCCTCTTGTGTCTGTTGCAGTCGCCATGTTGGAATTTATTTATGATCACTCCAGATTCTTACACAGTCCAATAGATCAAATTTTAGATCTTTTTGCCTTATGCTTCTAGGGCGTAAGCCCGCGATAAGACTGAAAGGAGCGTGGCAATTTCAAAATATTTCGTTTGAAATTGGAGTCGAAAGTTTTGTGTCTAAAGAGTTTCTAAAGACATTTATGCAGGTAAGATTATACAGACGAGAATATTATAGCATTAGACTGCTTAAAACTCTTTTCCAGCCGACAATTTGAAAAAATATAAGAT
Source organism: Xenia sp. Carnegie-2017 (assembly GCF_021976095.1). Lineage (NCBI taxonomy): Eukaryota > Metazoa > Cnidaria > Anthozoa > Malacalcyonacea > Xeniidae > Xenia > Xenia sp. Carnegie-2017. Next base: position 19,533,657 of record NW_025813486.1, on the reverse strand, counting down.
AGAACATACACTCCAAAAAACACCATCATTTCGACACTGTTCGACTTAATGTCAAATTCATTTCATTGTCAGTGGTACTTGGCTGTGAAAATCACTGGCGAAAATGTGCATTTGCACTAAATTAATTTTACGAACCAATCAAAGCAAAACATCTTAAAGGTCGTAAAGTTAAAGTAAATGGTTTGAACCGGGGAGTATCGTTACATGTTTGTAAATGTAGATCGTCAAGGTTAGTAGAGTCCTGAGAAGGACTGTTTTTGTTGTTGTTGACTGACGTTTCGACAACCTTAGCAGTAGTCATTTGACTCTGAAGATGACTACCGCTAAGGTTCTCTAAACGTCAGTCAACAACAACAAAAACAGTCCTTCTCAGGACTATACCAACCTGGACGATCTACATCTACAAACATGTAGTAAAGTTAAATTGCTTTAAACAAAAGCCATAACAATGGCTGGCATAAGTTTTTTCTAAGTAGGTTTTTTTTGGCGACATAGTTCTACAGAACAGCATTTGCAAAGTCTAACTAGGACAGATTTAACTTTGAGTGAGGGGGATGGGGGGGTGCTGACGTTGACTAGCAATCAACTACACCCTTTTATTAAGCTTTAGGGAGCCTCTAAAGCTTTCAAATATTCTTGAGTCCTGTACAAATGCAGGACTTAAAGCGTCTTATGGATCCTTTGTTGTCATTTAATTTTACTTCATCACAATACACAAAGAACAATAACAATCTATTTGAGTTTTGTGAATTTTTGATATTACAACACAATGTACATGTTGTGGTCCCAAAGCAGCACAAATGCATGTTTTCACTCTTTAAAGATTTAAAAATTGGCTATAGAAATCTTAAATGTGCATCGAGCAATTTTAGAAGTTTACTAGACATTAGCCACTTGATCTTAGCATAACTTCTGCTTATTTACAACAGCTTTGATGTAGTTATGCTTCTTAAGTCAATTTCTACTTCGTTCTTGGTCTTTCTGTAATCTGTATGATGGGTACATAGCACGACTTCTGCATGTATTTATCACAAGTTCTTGAATGTTGCATAACATCTTCAAACTTCATTGGTGAAACCCGAAACTTCACTTGTGTAGGAGTTTTAAGAATCCATTCAGCTTGAGTTAATTTAAAGGGCAAGGAAGTAGGTGATTTTCCCCACATTTTTGGTGACAAAAGTTTTACAGAATGAGCTAGACAATCTTAAGTTCTTCTCTTTGAATTTGGACAGATAACTGCATTGAAAAGATGACCCATATTTGCTGCTCTTTCATATTTTTGTCTATGACTGTTCAAGTCAGGGAAAGGTCATGGCAAATAAAAATGTATTAGATTTTGACAATGTTTACCAATGTTTTTTTGGTGGGGGGAGGCGACCCTCCATTACAAACTTTAGGGGGGGGCAAACCCAACACCCATACGCTTCCTACGCCTATCTGCAAGACATAGACATTTCCGGCCAAAAATACCAACACTGCTAAAAGCAGTTATCTTGTTTTGGCTGCATGTGTGGAAGCTATAGTATTGTAAAAAAATATCTGACGGTATTGAAAAATACGAGCCAGTCGTTATCAATAACTTGACGTCCGAAATATACGTACGCTGAAGTTAAAAATCAACAGAATTAATAATTTTTTCATGCATATTATTGATAATTGTTTTAAAGATAGCAACTGCCATGGCGAATGGCTAAAAATGGCAATTGCTATCTTTAATTTTTAGATTTGTCACCTCGACAAAATCTTTATTTGACTGACGTTTCGACAACCTTAGCGGTAATCATCTTCAGAGTCAAATGAGGAGAAACGTCAGGTTAGTATTTGTTATCTGGTTCTTACGTCATTGCAGTTGTGCAAAACAAATATGGACTCGTGAGTTTTTCAAACACTATCAAAATCGCACGTGTCCGAAGGACGAGAAAGTCTCACTCGTCCATCTTTTTTTCTAAATTGCACTCGATTGCCTCGAATGGAAACCATGCTATTACGTATGCAAATACTTTAATCTGATTGGCTGAAAAGAAGCGAAAGCCAAACAACAAGCACACGCTTCTTTTCAATTGAAAAAAAACATGGCGGCAGTTGTTTCCACAGGGAGAATCGACTCAAATTCAAGGATTACAAACAAATGCGAAAAATACAAACACAAAAGTATGTTTTCGTGGTGAATGTTTTTAAAAGTTGGGCCACGGAACGAGGTTTTCTGAAGTGACGGAGAGGATTCACGTAGTTTTACAAACTATCTCATACGTCAAATGACTCTGACTCTTTTGACTCTGAAGATGACTACCGCTAAGGTTGTCGAGACGTCAGTCAACAACAACAAAAACAGTCCTTCTCAGGACTATACCAACCTGGACGATCTACATTTACAAACATGTAACGATACTCCCGGGTTCAAACCATTTACTTTAAGTATATTATTAGCAAGTAAAAGCATAGAATTGGTAATAGTAAAGTTTCTGTAGCAATTACGACAAAATATGTACTCGTGAGTTTCTTAAAGACTTCAAATAGCGCTCGTCCTTTCGACTCCATGCGAATGCAAAATTTCCAGTGCAAACACGAAAATCATCTTTTATCTATTTATTTTATAGAATAGCAATGCGAAACAGATAAATTCAAAACAAATGTTCTAGTTTTTGTTATAACCTGTTTAATTTGCAAATTTTCTTTAATTGGTTTAATTGATTGAGCCAATTGAGCACAGACTGGTTTGCACCATTGAACTAAATGTATAACTGGAATGCTACCTTTATATAATCATCATGCCTGTGCCTGTACTTTCATGAAGGCAAATTTTACCCGCAAACCCGCCATTCTGGATTATCGTCGTAAGTGAAGTTTTTTGGGTCGTGCGTGGAAAGGTTGGGACTGGGACTAGTTGAATTAATGGCTTCAAATTTTGGCGGGAGGTAGCCTTCCAGCTATATTCAGTTCAGTGGCATGCATAATTGATGCCCCAGTCCCCGCACGATCTTCTAGCATCCAAAGTAATTGTTTTTAAAAAGTTATCAAACAGCATGGAAGTTTCGTTCGTGCACGTAATATTATTTTGCGAACAGTTGCAGCAGTGACGGTTGATTTTTTTGTAGCTTCAAAATTTCCCGCCATTATAGGTAATTGATCTATCAATCAAAAGCCCCCTCCTGTGAGTTATCGTTCGCTGATTGGCTGCCCGCTATGACACTTCCGTCGAAAAACGACTTCGTTGTGATGACATCGGACTATTATGAATGAAGAATGGAAAGATTTCGTTTGCCATTTGGATGTGTGTGTTTGTTTTTCACCTGGGGTACAATAAATTTTGAATAAAGGTAAGTGATCTTGCAAGTTCATGAGAATTGAGTTGAGGAAGAGACTGAATGTATGGATTTTTATAAAAGCTGTATTGTTCCTTATTTTATACCCAAGGTCACTTGCTTGTAAAACAATGCGCTGCATTCAAAGCCATTTCGAACTTGTCGACCAAACATTGCAAACCATGTTATTTTACTCTTGTTACAAACATATGTAGAAAAAGAAGTTAGTTATGCCTTTCTTTCGAGATAAATTTCAGTAAAAACCACAATAGTTAATAAAGACAAATATGCAATGTGTTAACATTGGTTTCGTTAACACATTAAAGATAATTTGATTATCGTGTCGTAGGATTGTATGTTTGTGCGGACGTGCATTCAGTAGTTACTGAAGTGTTCCTGTATTGCACAGTGTAGAAATACATGCTAAAAATATCAGCACAAATTTTTTGTGCAATTAGCGAGGGTCGATTTTTAAAGGTCAATGCGCGTATTGTACGAAATATACATGAAATTCAACAATAACTATTGTATTAAATTATGAAGTCATTTTTTCTGACGAAACACCTTTAATTTCACCAAATACGACCTCCTAATCGCAACCGGAATCGTGTTGAAGTAAATTTTAAATTTAAATCTTTCCGCTGCTTCGCACAATTTACGCGAAAGAGATTTTCTAACGTTAGTTGAATATTTAATTGTTGAATTCCTTTCAGTTGCGTAAGTTCTCGTTTCTATATTTTGTATAAATGGTTATTGAATTGATCAACACGTTGCAGGATTGTAAGTTGAGCCAAATCCATTTCTATCGCTTGCCCAGCGTGTTTAGCCTGACGCATTTAACTTGAACCATGTATCAATAAGGCCTTGTTTTCTCTTGTGTACGTAAAACTAATGGATCAGTTGCATGCTGTTGAAGATGCAGGAACACAACATGCAGTTACTGCGAAATACTTACTTTACGTAGTTGAGATTGCAAGGTATTTGTCATTACGTTACTGTTGCAACGGAGAATTTAGGACTGGATTGAGTGAGAGTTATTGAAAGACGTAGAGCATGATAAATGCGTCCATTGTCCACGGTGTTCAAAGCGGAATAGGTCTATCGCCTCCGGGGCTATGAATCCTTTTCATTAAAACATCTCTATTACATGGGAAAACGAGAAATTTGACGAAATGGTAAAATGTAAGTGTGTGGATAGCACTGAGGAATACTTAATTTGTTAAAATATCACTCTCATGCACGAGTACTTCCTTCCATATCCTAGTTTTATTTTACGTGTTGTCTTTCAAAGATATCCGATATACAAAATGTTCGGTTAGCGATTGCCGTAATATCTTTGTGCTAAGCATTCGCTCTCCGAATTGACCGACTTGAAATAAAGAAAAGAAATTTGCTGCGCTGTTTGTGTTGATCATGCATGTGACGTTTCCGTTAGTTCCTGTACGCGACATTTTGAATTTCTCTTTTAATTTTTCACTTGCAATAACAAAAATTTCTTTTCTTTCCTATTGTTTGGCGAAAAGCCATATTTGAGCAACAAATAATGAGCTAACTTAAATGTATTTTAATGAAAAATATCTTGGAATCTCTAGTCTCTCTTTCTAAATGACCTGTAATCTTTGTTGAAGCTGATTGCAAACCATTATCGCGTTTTATTTTTCATAAGGGCTTACAAAACAACAGTATTTCGATGTTATATCTTTTGAGGAAAGGATAGAAAAGACAGAAAAATTGGTATTCTTGCAATCGTCATCTTCTTTCGTTGTTTGGTCTTAAAGATTCGCAAACGTCGTAGATAAACTCCTAAATAAGCAAGACAGTTGTTTTTGTAGCCCATTTTGTCCGTGTTAACTTTCTCTCGTTAATATAAAAGATATCAATATAGTTATTCTACATCACATTATTGTTTTACTGCCTGATAGACAATAGTTTTATTCCAGTGTATATAAACCGAGAAAGCTCTTATACGTGATAAGATTTGTATCGGTAAGATTATAGCGGTCGAGAAAGTTATTTACTAAAGCGATGTCGTGTCTAAAGAACGATAAAGAAAGGCAACTTTATATACTTGTTGAATTTTGTTCATTTTACGTTCATTATCTATTGGATGATTTATGATCAATATTAGATCATTTTGTGGTAATTTTCGTTATAAAAATCTTTCATAGCTATAGTCATACGGTCGAAGATATATGTTTTTTCTTTCTTTCAAAATTATTGGAAGAAACGACGTTTAGACGTCATTCTTTAGCGTCCAAAGTTACATGATTGACGGCATCTTCTATTTACTTCTCAAAGACTTTGCAAAACGTTATAAGATATACATAGATTTGTTATATATAATGGTGTATTTGATTTTATTTCCGTTATGTTTATCTAAAATGTGTTTGTTTTTTTTCTCATAGCTATAGAACCTTTGCAAAAGTATTAACTTTAAAATAGTTCCAGTGTATATAGCTATGACTGAAATTGTCATAATATGCAATTATGTGCACGAATACATACATATAAGAGTGAACTACCACAAAAGAGGCTTCTCGAGATGAAATTCTAGTTTTTTCCTGTATGATTTCTCCATCTCTATCTATCTAACGATTTTTTATTGCATTTATAATTGAAGTATGTTTTTTTCCATGCAATACATAAAAATTACGTTGTGTAGCTATTTGTGCATTATATCGGAATCTTTGTTTGCCATTACTTCGTACTTGTAAATATGAACCAGTAAATCTTTCGTTTTCAAATTTTACCATATAAAGTCAGTCTTGTGTGATTCACGATTGACGCTATATATAATTTGAATTTGTGATAGAAGCTATCGCAAACAGACTTGTATAAGAATACAGTGCTTGCAATAAGCTGTACGACTTAAAAATGAATAAGCAAAATATGTATATTTATAATTAATGTGTAATTTTGCAGTATATTTGCTACTCAGTGTTATCATATAAATATTTTAGTTATATATAGAGAGAGAGAGCGCGAGCTCCATGTAAGTAATAGGGAGCTCAATAACAAAGATATAGTAAAAACATTGTATTAGTGAAATATTTTCTGCGCACTTTTGTCTTTGCAGTGTTTCAAGCAGAAAGGATTACCATGTGTCTAATGATCCCTTATTTGTGTTAAACATTGTGTAGAAATTACACTGCAAAATTATACGATCAAAGGAACTATCAGATGCATGAAAATATACGTATAGCTGGCTACATTATTGTACAGCAATGTGTCCTCACGTTTATCACCTGAGTTCAATAGCGACTCCTGACTTGGGAACAGGGCGTAGCTGTTTGTACACATTGTTCGAAATGCATTGTGGAGTCAACAGAATGCTCAAGCATTTACAAGTAAATGATTAAATGCAAAGTAAAAAATAAATTCCGAATGGACAAGACATCTTGAGATTACAAAATATGAATCAAAACAAGACGCGAAGTGGAACTGTAAATTTTCGACTTTATTTCAAAGTCCTATAAAGTTAAATAGACTCGAAAATTTACAGTTGCACTTCGCGTCTTTTTTTGATTCACATGTTGTAATCTCAAGACGTCTTTTCCATTCGAAATTTGTTTTTTACTTTATTTTTTTAAATTGTCGGCTGGACGAGGTTTTTGGTTTAAATACATGTACGTTGTTTACAATTCAAGTAATTGTGCTTCTTAAAGTGTTGCCATCTTAGCAAGGTGCACGAATAAAGTCATGATTAGCTTACATTAGTTATTTACACGCTCTCTGTAATTTTTCCACGTACATACACGCAAACTGACAAGCATATATGTACTGATCATGGCAGAGCTAGTAAAATTTACCGAGCTAACTATATTGTTATTTTGTAATTTAATGTTACCGTGAGATAATTTTTAATCTTTTTTTTGTATTATTCTGGTGCTTTTTCTAACATGACTAAGCCTAACAATTAATAACAAAACTTGCAAACATCTCTCTCTCTGTTTAATCAATGTTTATAGATGTGTACTGAGATGTATTTGTATTGACATCATATCAAATCCATCTATCTTGAATACAAAACCCTCTTGTTTCACACTCTTTATGTAATATGGAGAAGGTCAACATGTGTTTCTTGAAAACGTCTTGTGCAATTTTTATGGACGATTACAAACGTGTTTATTTGCCTTTAGGAACTTTTTTTGTTGATTTAGTTTCGTTGCAAAGCGATTTTGCAAAAAGAAATCCTGAATCCGTCGAATGATTATTTACATTTTATGTAACTTGATTCGATAATTTATCTCCGTGTTTAACGACGCGCGATTTTTCTCCCTACAAGATCTCAGCACGAGGCATCTTCAACAAACGTTTTAAACAAAAAAGAAACTTATTTAGCGCGCGGATTATTCAAATTTATGATGGTTTTGTTCGTCGATTGCCAAAGCGCTTATTTATGTATGATTCCTATTTAAGTTTCGTATTAAAACAACTTCAAGGTCATGAAGCGATAGCAAAGAAAGTGCCTTTGTTTCAAGCACATTTTTTGTATCAAAGTTTTCGTCATACCAGCTGGTCTTAAATCTGTTTACGCGTTAGTCAATTATTTTATTTTGCCGAAGAGCGTTTTCAACTCAATGTTTTTAAGATGCATTCGTTTCGATGTAAGATTATACATCTGCGAAGGCAATTTCTTGAATGTAATATTGTTCGGCTGTTTAGAGCAATATGGATCTTCTGGTCTCTAGTACAACTCACTGGCTTTTCTGGTCGTTTAATTTACGAAGTACTTATGTATTGATCTGTGCGGCTATCGTCTTTTGATATCAGGCATTGGCTCAACCATTGTGTTACTGGTTTCATCTTTCGATTTACTTTGTAGTCAGATCAGTTTACAAAGGTAATGGTGAAGGACATCAACATATGGAAAGTGTGGCTTTTTGGTACGTACTGGATCATAGGTTTCTTACGTCAGTTTTTTTATAAAACGAACGAACTTTGCTTAACGAAGCAACGCGTCGATTTTAAGCATGGAAATTTTGCTGCTTCAATGTAGAATTTCATCACCTACTGTTGATGAAAGGTTGCTCTTGGTTTGGTCAAAGAAGATGACAAATGTCTTCATTATGTATTATATGTAATGCAGCATCGCGTTGATTTTCTTTATTGTCTGTGCGCGATGTCAATGAGAAAGCGAGAATTGTCTTATCTGCTTCAAGAATAAAGATGTGCTTATGTTGGTAGTCATTACAAGGAAAATGAAAAAGATAACTCGAATTGCCATCATCTATAAAACATAAAATTTTGAATTTTTTGTTTTCGCCTTTTTGATTTTACTTTCTTTGAAATTTTCAGAATTCTCATTAAAAAATTCTAAGAAAAATTTGTGGTAAGTGTTCTTGATTCAAAACGTGGCTTCGTAGTCTGGCGGTATTAGTCGGCTCCAGGCGACGGCAACACGAAGATGTTCCGATTTGTAAAATGAAATATTATATTTTTGGCTGAATCGGGGGAATTGAACCCGGACAAGGAAGTCTTGTGCTCATAGCTGAACAGAAACAGATTTGAAAGTCTCTTACCTAAAAATCAAGCAATTTATTAAAGTGAAAACATCAAATACAATGAACGCCTTCTGTGTAAACACGACTGACCGGGACACTCGCACTTCAGAAATCTTTAATTAGTTCATTTACCCTTTTTTATTGTCTACAATAGTCTACGAACAGAAGCACGTGCCTCATATTTTAGCAAACCGTTTCAAAAACAATGGGCTAAATTGCGCATTTGAATTGAAATTGAATTTACTTCGGCAATTCGTGTTTTCAATTGTTGCGTATTTCTGCAATCTTTTGCATCGACATAAAGAAGATAAAATCACGTAATACGGAAGAATTAGGGGAATTTTTATGGTGAACTTTGCTTCCTGGCATGCCAATACATGTGGACGTGTTTGGTTAGGAAGCAAAGTCCACATATTGTTCATAAGAAACCCACATATTGCATATCACAGCTTTTATATAAAGGAAGCATTCATACAATCTACAAACAGTGTATGCAGTGTAAACAACATTTATGCTGTCTGGTATTCCTTACTTGTGTTTGTTTATAAATTGTGCGCGGGTACATTTTCTTGTCAGCGATGAATTTAAAGCACAAGAATAGAAGCCTGGTAACTTTTTTTGTATCGTATCTGCCAGTAGTGGTGTGTTATTCACAATATCAGACAAAGCTATCCACATTACAGCGCTCACCTTCGATAATCTTTCTTTTGGAATTTATGCCAGAACAAATGACAACGGCAAGACTGTTTTCATAAAAGCTGTATTAATTCAAAAGCAATGTTAGTTTTAAAAGGACAAATAGACCGTGTTAAAGTAGAGTGTGTACAGTTGCGATGTTTTGTAACAAAATGTTTAGTTATGTAATAATATTTGCAATCATTTATATCTTGATTTGACCGTTAGGTGAACTGATAGTTTAATCCTTTTTTCTATAGAAATTTCGGATTTCATGGACTTGTATGGACGTCTAGACACTTGATTTTGTTCGTGCGCTTGTGGATTTTTGAAAGTTTTTACCATTTAATCGTGGATATGTGGATACATTGGTTGATAAGTGCGCCGAGCTATATGGATACATGGATACATAGGTTGATTCGTGCACCAAGACTCGTGGATACATGGATATATGAATACATTGGTTGATACGTGCATCAAGACACACGGATACATGGATACATTGGTTGATACGTGCATCAAGACACGTGGATACATGGATGCATTGGTTTATTCGTGCGCCAAGATACCTGGATATATGAATACATTGGTTGATACGTGCTCCAAGAAGATTCTAAATTGTTATCTTCATTGATTTATTGCGGGCTGCAAGAATATTCGTCTTTTCCTCCACTTTACCGATCGATTTAGTGTGTGGCATTATGGGATGTATGCATTTTATGTGTGTAAGGACTGGCAACGAGTTACCTCCTGCTGTCAAATTTCATGACTTGAAAGGTCAGTAAGTGCGATTGATAACGTGCATGAGTTTGACATGAAGTGTTCACGCTTTTGACATGTGCAATGCACGTGTTCATGGTAACAGGGCCTTACTTTTACAACATGTGTTTGTTTGCCCGCATCAATAATTTTGAGATTAAATACGTGTCTTTCAACGCTGGCTGCCGGCGTGTCTCCAAAAGTTAATGAAAAAATGCTACCTCCTAGGTTTAAAAATGCTGAAATTGCGACCTCGTGGGTTTTAAAATGCTGAAATTGCTATATTCTAAGTTATGTAATACCGAAATTGCTTCGTTCTAGGTTGTAAAATGGGGAGATTGCTGCCTCATAGGTTATAAAATGCCAACTTATCAATCATGCCGATAAGTTTGATCTTTAATAAATATCTTTTGTAAAAGATTCATCTGGACTATTGCTCTCATATCATGTAAAGAGCCTAATTTCCCAGCGTCACAACATGACATGTACTTGTATTTATAAATAAGATATTACTCATCTGTAACTAAGTCTTTTTCCGTATGTTTTGAACTGTGCGACGAAGTAAAAGCTTCACTATTTAGACTAATCAGATTAATCACCTCTGTGTCGTCTTTTCTTCGTTCCTTTTGTAAGACTTCACATTTATTCCGTCTTGGTGGTATTTTAGATAGTTATTAATTCAAACTCGCTGGTGATAAGGTAATTTTGATGAAATAAGTTCAATTGTCCATATCTATTTACTTTTTTTTCGTATGTTTATTATGCTTCAAGAGCTGGAGTGTCGATCATAACAGAATAAAGTTTAACTATTGCACGTTATATGCCCCTCCTTAATTTTTGTATATTTTGTTTAGGGATTGTGTTTTTTCATATATTTACATGTTCTATGATATACTTACATGTTCCATGATATGCTTACATGTTCCATAATGTACTAATGATTCGCTTCGTTTTCAAGGCAAACTAAAGTTGATAAGCTTGACGATGTTAGTTCTTGCTCCGGGCAATCCACATTTTTTTAATTTATTTTCTCTTATGTGCCATTTTCTTGAATGAAGGGTTTTTTTCTGACAACCTTTACTGCACATGTTGTAAATTTAAGATGAAGTCAAGCGAAATCATTATTGCTGAATAAAACCGCAATTTAAGATTGAGGCTCGTTAAATGTAACTTTTTCTGCTCGTGTCAGCCCTCTTAAGCTTTCAGTCTCCACTTCGTGACGTCAGATCATCATAATTCGACACCAGTTCTACTGATGCCTGTTTTTGATAAAATCTGTAAGTTTTTTTTTATTTTTACACCTTCGTGTGGTGTAAATATCTTTTTATCAGAAATTCTAAATGAATAATTGTAAATTTACTGTCCGAATGCTTGGTTCTTTACATTTCTGGATATGCCTGTTTCAAACGGTGGTATTTTGAATGTGTCGAATGAAATAGCTTGAATAAGTGCATGCGAAATTCGACGTATGAAAGAATTAAATTCGACTGCTTTAATTGAGGTCGACCTTAACTTTAAATTCGACCGGTTTGGTCACATTATGTGACGAAAGTGCGACGTCTTTTCAAACGCTGAATTTTGCATGTGTCGAACACAACTTGGCTCTCGTGTTTCACTCACAACAAAGTCTGGAAGGAGATAAAGCGATGACGTCGTGTAATATCGCATTCGACGCCTGCAAAATTCGACGTTTGAAATGCACAGTGAAATTTTGCTTTTCGGTCGAATTTAAATTGCTTATTGTATTCGACATATGCGAAATTCGACGTTTGAAACAGGCCTAATGCAATTGTCTGCCTCGAAATTGTCTTGAGGTTTACTGTCTTGCGTGCGAAATGCCGCAGCTCTAGAATTTTCAATTTATCAACGCGGTTTTGTGATCTTCAGGAACGACGGAAATTATTAATTGAGGGGGTGGGGGAGGGTAGGGTAATATTCATATGTGCATTCTCTTTATTGAAATCTATCGAAATGAATTGTGGTTAGGGATTATAGCTTACATACAAGTATGTGAAGCTGAGTCTCCCAAATTATCAATCAACCGCCGTCACTGAGGTATGGCAAAAAGGGCATGTAGAAAAACTTTCACGCTTATTCTCTACATTGTCAAAGATATGATCGAAGGAATCAGTTTTTTTTTTGCATGTAAAATTTTTTAACGAATGGAGATGTCATGGGAAAAGTACATTAGAATGCAGCGCGTTGACAGATTCCATTATCTGTTTCAATGTTTTGCAATCTTGCAAATATTTTTTTTTCACTTCACAGTTCACGAGCTTTGCGTCCATTCCTTAATATCAATCTCTCGACGTCTTTTTTTTTAATAACACCGTGTTTTTAATGTCTTCTGTTTCATCACCCCAAGTTTTACATCATACATCGTCACCTTACAAATCGTGCGCGTTTATGGTAAATTTGTCGGAATATTTATGTTGATCCGTTCGAGAATTTAACTGTATGGAAATTATTCGAATCCTGTAAAAAATATTCATAAAATATAATCTATAAATGGTCTTTTTCTATTTGTTTCCCTCTCGTGTTTTTTCTATACGTCTGCACGAAATATAATTCAAGGTGAAAGTTAATTCCAGAAAGAATTTTTTCATTCCTTGATAATTGTCAATTTCAGATAGTGTGCTTTTCTCAATAAGTGACACGATCATATCACTCGTCTTCAGTTAGTCTCTGCAAGAAATGCGCTTCATTTGGCCACTTTGAGCAGTTATCTCTCTTATTCTACTTAGCTTCTATTTACATAAGTAAAGCGTTTTCCTGTTTCTTTATCATTTATGCCCAAGAGTTGTTTACATTTGTAATTTTTGAATCTGTTTTTAGGTTGCTAACACAACACTATCTTGCTAAATGCGACTTCAAACAGCTCAAAAACTACATGGTGTGTGAGGTGTATAAGAATGTTGAATTTTTCCTTTCTGTAGTGTTTGTTGCGTGTCTTAGTTCATCAGTATTTCATCGCTTGTGACGTTGTCATTAAGACATGACTCATTCCTATGTAATCGCGTTTTAAGGATTATTTCATTTTTGTGTTGTTTCACTTTCCTTGATTCGATTAAGACAAGATTGGTTGACAGACATGATGCTTTAAAAAATTTAAAACCCATTTCTTGTTGAAGAATTTTAGTCATAGATTATAAAAAACGTTTCTTCTGGTGAGCTGACTTTCCCATTTCATTGCCACTGACCACATCTTAAATGAACAGGGAACCATGATGCACTAGTGCAATGCTCGAATAATTACCGCCTGGGTATAAAAGGCTAAAACGATGAAGAAAAATCTCCTTTAGTAGCTAGTAACCCGTCTTCAATTAGACTCCACATGTGCTATGCATTAAAAATTTGTTCCAGTTTAAGAGTAACGAGACATGTCTGGAATATACATGTGTTCAAGAATTACAGTATTAAATATCTTTTCATCATTTAAAATGTCACATATGTAGATAATGTGGTGGTTGGGTTATTAGCATAGTTTGCGTTGTGATTGAAAATTTCTCTACATGAATTGTTGATGGCTACTGTTTTCCTCTTTTCTTCTGCCGAGCACTTTTTTGTTTTCTGCTTTCTCCTGAGAAGAAAATGGATTCGATGCATTTCATCTGCCCTATTTTCATCGTTATACAACGAGCAGTTTCTTCTCTTCCCTTGTGCAAATGTAAAATAATAAGACACATCGCCTGTCCTGTAGAATGTCGGAGATAGAGAACATTGTTAACCAACTGCTGCGCTTATGACAATGCTAACTGCTTCACGCCCTTCGTTACTGATAGTTTCTTACAGTGTCGTAGACATTAACTAACAATATGCTTTCGCTTGCAAAAACAACATCACACTAAAACATATGTGTTGTCGCTGGTGGACCCAGGTTAGGTACAAAAAAAAAGCATTAAAATTGTTCATTTTTAATTCAAAATACCATGACGACAACGCTGGTGGTTAGATAAATTAAAAAAAAAAGTATTCAAAACTAAAATATTTACCAACAGATTTGCAGTAAAATATTTTGAATTTGAGATATAATCGTCTTAATGTATTCATGCCTATCCTTGGATCGACTTCAACGTTTAGCACTGGTTTGTTAAAGACCCAAAATTGTCTGCAATAAACGCATAGAAGATTCTATACCTGTTGACTTTTCGACATCATCAACTCGAAGACTATCAACAAAACGTTATTTCGTCCTTTCATAGATAATCCCACTTGGACGTCAAAACGAGTTTATATCTTTAATGGCCTCTGTCTACTGCTATGCATTGAAATTCAGCCCATATTTCATGTATATTATTTTAGGAAATGCTCATTAAAATACTCTGTTCTTATTCGATAGGTGGAAAGGTGTTTTGACTAGACGTATGTGATGTTGGTTCTATTTTGTTTTGTCTAAAGTCATGATGTCTTTTGCAATAATCTGGAGGTGAGTTCTACACTTGTGATGTTACGAAACCGTCCCAAATGTGGCCTTGAGCGATTATTCAACTCGCTACTTGGGCAGGATTAAATCTTAACATTGCAATAAACTATTTTCTTTTGTATGCAAACCAGAAGTAAGACCATTAACTAATTCCTTATCATAATGAGCACTTCTAAATATGGTTATGGGACTTGGTTTGAACTGTATATCATCGATTCCATGTCATCACTTTATGGGCAGAAATTTAAAATTCCACATTATACACGCGGATGAACAAATAGACTGAATCGGTTGTGTCACAATTTTCACATAACTCTTTGGAACATTTTGTTTGCGACTTACCTAAATATATTTTCAAAGCGTAATTTCTAGAACTTTTCCCATCCACAAGTGCCTCTGGTGTACTTTTTTTATATCTTTAAAAAAAATTTTGTAAATTGCCAACAATGTCATCATATTCGTCATATTTGTCACTCGTCAAAGGATCGACATTAATTTGGGAGAAAGGTATTTAGTGTCATGATTTTTACCTGTAATTGTATTTTTGTGCGCGTTTCTACCAATTACAATCGAACAGCCATAAGAAGGAATGTTTTTATAGGAAACACCATTAGTTATTGTTTAGAATATAAAATAGTGAGCTTGCCAAATCTTTGCATACCTGTCCTCTCAATTACGAATAAATGAAGCTATTTAAAACATCTGATGTTACAAAACGCACGAAATGCAGGCACTGTCCGCGTACTCGGGCGGCTTTTTGGGTGTTGGTGCTACGCAAGTTGGCCCGCTTTCAATTTCTTTCAATGTACGAGCCTGTTTTGTATGTACATCCGCTTGTGTTTGTTATAAAATGCACTGTCATCAAATGGCTTTTCTAAGAAGGAAACCCGACAATGCAACAGCCTGCTTATATGAAGGAAATTATGTGTTTTAAAAAAATACTGTTGTAATACGCACTGCAACACTGCGCGCCTAACGTATTTGCAAACTTAACTTGTAGACAACAATGCTGCGTGAATTTTTGTGGTATGCGATGACAAACAGCCATGTGGGAATGCATCGTCTGGATGGGAATACGGCAGCGATGTTTAATACCCTTTAATGACCTCAAAGATGTGACTGCCAAATAACTCTTGCGTTTTCGCTGTTTTATCATAGGGCGGCGATTATAGGGTGTGACTTAGAAACTCACGTGTATTCAAACATTTTCTCATTGGTTTATATGTATTTTGCCACATGTTTTCAATCTTTAACGTTGTTCGTGACAAGATGGAGATTGTTGCATCCATAGATTGAGTAGTTCCCCCCGGGGTGATGCTCGTAATAAGATACTAGGCGATGTAAGCATAACCCATGATTCTTTGCATGTTCTACAAATGCTTGCCAATGTCGTTTATCATTATTGATGGTATTTTCTCAATGCATTGCGCTAAATTCAAAGTATCAAAAACACCGAACAGCGGATTTATGTTTTATTGTCTCAATTTTTCATCAAATTCATTTCGATTTCACTTACTCTGAGTTTGCACAACGGCCTCAGAAAATACATTTCCACGGCTCATATTTGAACGCCAGGTCTTCTAAGTAGGAGACGCTGCACGCTTATTGGGGATTAAAACGCATTATGGGCGTTAACCGCATGGAAATACTGTCTTATATTTTCGCTCGGAATGCGAAGTTTGTTTTATCGAATTGAACGTCCGGATTGCGCCCTAAACCGGACATCAATATGATTTTAAAGTGTTTTACTCCAGTATCCCGTGTTATTAAAACCGCGGTGTTTAAGATGCGAATGTTTCCAATGCAAATGATGGTGATAAACAAGTAATAGCGCCATGTTTTTTTGTGATAAAATTTCGCCGTGATATTTCACACGAGATATTCTAAATGAGATTGCGATCAAAGATTCGTGGAGTCTAACTTTGAACGACATTTTTTTAAATGATCCGCTTGCGTTATTTGTCAAGAACGAACGCTCGCAGAAAGCAGCCTCAATAATTGTTTAACTAAAGTTAAGGTTTGGTCAAGACGCACATCATACTGTAGCAATGGCCACCTTTATTATAAAATAAACAAACAATTTTAGCGTTATTTAATTTCCTTAATTTGAATTCTTCTAGAAAAACTATTTGCATGATATCTAAAACAGTTAGGATAATTGCTTCGACTTAATGACTAGTTCACTAGTTTTGGCATTGATTTGAAGTTCATAGCATAGGCGCGGTTTATGCTAATTTTGGTGCAGCAAGCTAAGGACGTTCCTGTGCGTATCAGTATTCAGCCATTGACTGGCATCATGCCATACACTTATCACAGTGTTGTGTAACTAGACCACTGCGAGATTTTTGATGTCACCTTTATTTTGGGTGCTGTGTGATAGCCATTCGTTGTAAGATCATCCTTGTTAGTATGTAGTGAAGTTGGTTGTGGTGGGCATGTTAACAGCAACGGAGTCTGCTCCAGCTCGGTGTTTAGACTAAGAGATGGCGCGGAAATGAACGACATGAGGTTTTGACTAGTTACTGATGTTGACACCAGTGGCGGTGATTGCGGTGGACTTAGTTGCTGGTAGTTTTTACTCGTTAGTATTTCTTTCGTTTGTTCGCTACTGCTAGTTGATGTGGTTGGAGACAAATCTGCAGTTGGGAATATGGATCCTGTAGTACTTGCTAAATATAACTGTTCAAAGTCGGTACCTTCGATATCAGAATAAGAAATAAGATCGCTCGTTAGATCACCAACGTCGTCAAAATCTAGAACATCATTTGCTTTTTACATCGCCGTCATTGTCACCGACTATTTTTTGGCTAAATGGCGTCTCTAAGTCGTTACCTACAGCTACTCCGCCACTAACCTCCACAGTATCGTCAGGTGAACTGGCTCGCGATGAGTTTGTTGTAGAGAATTCGGAGTCGGTGTTGCTCGGTCGTCTGTCGAAGGTTTCTTCTTCATCATCATCGTTGTCAGATTTTAATACTCGAAGTATGTCCTTCGCTGTTATTGTGCAATCGGTATGTTCCGGGCTTGATTCACCTTTCTGACGTTTTCGTCTCGGTTGGTACTTATAGTCTGGGTAATCATGTTTGTGTTTTAGCCTTAGCCTTTCGGCTTCGTCGATGAAAGGTTTCTTTTCTCGTTCGTCAAGGAGCTTCCACAGTTTCCCAAGAGTTTTGCTCAGCTCGGCATTGTGCAAATTTGGAAATTGGTCGGCAAGTTTGCGCCTTGCTGCCTAGAGGGGAAAAAATAGGATTGCATTTTTTTATTGCCAGGAAGATATTCTTCATAGCTTAGTCACCGCGCTTTGGTGACCATCCCATCTACTAAATATGTATATATGATCATTTCTCCTGTTGTATGTCACACGAATGCTTCGTAAATGTTTCCAAGGGGCGTTTTTACTTGGTAATATGTTTGCAAAAGCCTTGCTTTGAATTTCGTGCGAAATGTGGAAGGAAAGACTCTCGAAGCATAAGAAATTCAATATTTCCTCTTCAAAAGTTATTTAGTGAGGCGGTGCAAATGTTGAAAGCATCGACGTCTGTTTCCGCGGCCTTACAATTCAAGACGACGAGATGCACGAAATGATTTTGCTTTGCTTTTGCTCTCTTTGATAGACAGCGAAATTATTGCTGTACCAAGTTCATTTGAACCTATTCAAATCGCGTGAAGCATCAGCAATTTCTACATGTCAGGCAGTGTCACTAAGGTTGAATTTTTATTCGTTCTTTTGTGCGCTCAAGTGCCTAAGCAAATAGTCTTAAGGATAAGCAAATGTTTGAGAGATATTTGTTGAAATAAGTGAATAAATTTTACATTGTACCAAAGCAAAAGCATGCTTGCCGCGCAAGTTATGTAAATATTTTAAAGAAAACATTGAGTTCATTGGACGTTACACGTGTCCTATTTGATTCTTGTTACCTGTGCGTAAACCATGAAGGCGTTCATAGGTCGCTTCACATGTTGCTTCGTTTTATGACTTCCATTTACTCTGAGCGGTAGCGGTAAGAGACTCCAGTCACAACCCTCGAGTACATTGTTCACTGCCTTGGAGATAGCTGTATTTAAACCAGGCTCGCCTTCTACAGCAAGCGTACCATTTTGAAAGGCTTTATCGTCCATGATTGCTGCTGTAGATCAATTTGATATTCAATGATGTTCCTACCCGACGCTCTTCGTGTTTGCCTCCTCGACTGCTCAATTCACCTCACTTATAGACACATATATAGCTTAACCGCATTACATTCCTGATTATTTAATTGGATATTTTAGTTTCTAAATCACTTCCGTTAGAGCTCAATTTTTAATGAACCAATCACAAGCAGGAATGGCTCATATGACACCTCCAATGTTTACTTATTTTCTTTTTCTTGCTTTAAACACGGTCTCGTTATATCTATATAAACATTTTCTGTGTGCTATTTCCGATAATGCTCGAAATAGATGCGATGTATGGCTTAAGTAACGCGCAATATTTGACCGGTATACGACAATGAGATTTTAATTACTCGGATAGCCATGGGTATTTTGAAGAAAAACGAGCTGGAGCGAACGTAATGAAGTTAAAAGACGGAAATGAAGAGACATAACTACAGAAAATGTCTTTTTCTAATTTTAAAGATGAGAGCTCGCTCGGAAAGCGTGTTAGGGGGAGGGAGATTGGGCATGAGATCACTTCAAAGTAATAATCATCACAGTCAGAATACTCGCGAATGATTCTATCGTACGTACTTTTCCTATTTTATTAACTCCCTGCCGTTAGGGATTATCTCAACTCAACGGGTGACAATTGTATCTGTCAAGTTGAATTACCACGTCACTAAATATCCTCAGACAATTTCATCTAGATATATTCTTATTGCTGGACTTTCCGTCCTCGCGCAATACTGAGCGCAAATTATGCAAATGAATGCGCGATAGCTAAATGAAGGTCTATTGACATCAAACCCGTTTCGTTTATGAATTTTTTTAGTTCAAAAACAGGGATTTTAGCGATATTGTGCGGTGTGTGGGACAGTAAGCGTTATTTATAGCATTAGATATCGATGTTCGTGCCTTGGCGTCATTGCCATGACTTGTCTCGTGAATCTTGACGTTTTCCGCAAACGCTGACCAAATAAAGTGACATGTTCATTGCAACGTTTGGCAAGAGAACATGCAAGTGAGGAGTAGCGTTTTATCTTGCACGCTTACCATGTTGTATTATCACCACAGCATGCAATGTGTTGTTTTTATGTCAATACTGCTGCCGTATCGTTTTTCACTTTATTACAATTATGTTGCACCTTTCTACAGTGCTATACATAATTATTATATAACAGTTATTTCATTGATGTATAATGCTTATGCCATACCAATGTTCTTACGCATATTGTGCTATAATGGCGTTGAAATATTACGCTAACGATGCTCATAATAAATTCAGACGCATTTTGGGAAGGAATGCATGACAATCAGCTTGTTCCTGATTTGTAGTATCAGACTGAATAGCTGTTACATTGTAGAAAGATGAGAATTGAGAACAACGTTATATTGCATTTGATTTAACATTAGGCGACGTCGATGTGGTGAGGCACGCATTATTTAAGTTTGCGTTTGTAATTGTTAACCTATAAAAAAAATGTCCAAATTATATATTATGTAGAATGGTATTTTGTCATTTATGCAATCCCATGAGTTAAACTTAAATTATACGTAAATTTTCATACAATGAACTTCAGCTTGTCCGATAGAATATCATTTTATTATTATTTTTGAATTTGTTTTAAAACATAAGCAGTGTCTTGACACACCGTCCATTCGTCATGAACTGTATTTCAACCAATTTCAACGCGCCAACTGGAAGCATTTTTTTCCTAGTGCTTCAAAAGTTAGAAATAATGTTTGCGTTTTTTTGGTGTGCGTGATTGTTGAACTTAAAAAAATTTCATTTAGAACGCTGTGTGTGGTAAGTTTTTGTGTTCTTAGGTTAAAGAATAACAGCACTTCTACATTAAAGTATAAAGTACAATATAAATAGCATACTTTACTGCTATACCACTGAGAAAAAAACATTTGCCAGTCGTGGTGGTCATGAATCTATGGTTACCGTCATTTCCTGTTTGTTTTGAATGGTTAACAATAGAAATTCACCATGAAGATACAGACCATACGTGCGTCTGCGTGGTGTGGGTAATCATTAAAAAACGCACCGCGTGACTTAGCCTCGCATCTAGTGGATAAATAGTATGATCACGTACGATAATAGGGAGATGTTATTGTGAAGCTCACTTCACGGAAAAGAAATATGGATTTTCTTTTGGTTTTAAAAAAAAATAAAACCGCCTGGAGTGAAAAATATTCCTTACATGTTAATCATAAAGCAAATTAATGTTAACAATGCATTTAGTTTTATCTGTTTGGAAGAGTAGAACTGCACTTGTTGCGTTTAAGGTTGCACGAGTTTAAAAGAATTTACCATGGCAGAGCTTTGATTGAAGGGCGTAGTCAAAATATGTTTAATACTGGCTAAATTTGTCTGCTTAAGTGTTAAGGTTGAAATATATCGTCGCGTCTTTTGATTTGAATGAGGGAAAACGTTTCAATTCTTAATATATTAATATTAAGAATTGAAGATTTTATATTTATTTAGCGCTAGGCCGTTGTTTATACCGATGCGTATTCTCAATTTGAAATTTTATATAAATATTTTGCAGAATTCGAGGTAGTTTATCCTCTTCATAAGAATTCTTGTTAAATCACTTGAATATATTTAGGTATTCGGTTCCACTGCAGGTTCGTCTGAAGCAAAATAGGTTGAATGGCTGCTCCGAATATTCGACGCCGTTTCAAGGGATTTGGGGGTCGAACGAAGTATTTTAGTCTCATTCAATAATTTCAGGATATTATCCAGGGAGCTACAGTCTGCCCAGCCCTCCCGCTTCCGACGGTCCGGCGCTGCTCTTCGTTTTGGTAGGAGAGCGTTTTCTTTTTTAAATACGACTGGCTGAGCAAAAAGAATTTCTTGTCAAGAGGCCAGTGATTGTTTTAAACCATTTTAATTCGACAAAAAGCCATTTAATATTACCTTCTATCAAAAACAATTAGTATCCTTGCTACAAGTTGATGCAGAAGAAATCTACGAACTACTATATTTTTGAATGACGTGTTACGAAATGGCATGGTATTTTGAAAGAGAGCAGAGGATTTAAATTAAAAGCTCGAGTATGTGTAATTCGGTAAATTGATAAAAAACACCTGTTGACGCTTCCCGACAGCTCAATGCATCCAATTTGCACGCAACGTTCAAATTGAAGATGTTGCATCAATACTGTTGTGTTTATCAAGATTGCAGGAAAAGATCATAAAAAAAATTTTACTTCCTTCTCAGTTTTCTTTGAGTTCTTCTTGTTTGTCCAAGTTTAGTTGTTTTTTTTCGTGAAATCAATGTTGACAGTAGCCTCAAGTATTAGTTTGTGTTATGTTATAATTGTTCATCAAAAGATAAAAAGGTACAAGGGATGTAACAACATTATATTGAAGGATCTTAAGGAGATTTTTATCGTATACTACGCCAACATGCATCATTGATCCTTGATCTTTGCATAGAACTCATAAGTCTGCCATGTGGACGTTATCGGTATTGAAAGGCATGGATGATTTTGCATGTTTTTAATATATTTGGGCTAAATTTCAATCGCTTTTATTATTCAAGAGTTGCACCTATCACATTCTGAGCATTTCACGAAATGAAGCGACAAGTAAGAACTGAGACGTTTTGTCGCCGTACACAAGTTGTTTATCAAGGTTCATCAAGACCATGATGTAAATTATTACGAAATATTTGTCTGTCACCTAGAGCGCATTAAATTGTCTTATGGTCTGTAAATTCCTTTAACCTATCAAATGTCATTCGTTCGCTTGATGCGCACATTATGCAAATTGAGGAAGCATTATATAACTGCCTTGCACGCACGAGGCTATTGCACGACATTTAGGCCCGTTTTAAACGTAGCATTTTACATTAGTCGAATACACTAGAAACAAAAGAAAATGAGATAAAATGAATGCATCCGACTCATGTTAAATGCGACGTATAAAACAGGCCTTGAAGTCAACCAAATTTTACTCATGCTCGCTGGCAAAAATACTACGAGAATTATTGACAAGTATTTTACATTTAATTTAAAACTTATGTCAATGTGTCGTGGCTCTTTTTGCAACGTGTTTTTTTTTGTTTAAGCCTTGTCTCCAAGTGCAATACCATATTTGGTTTAAGCTGTATATGCCATTTATATCATTGCTCCATACTTGGATTAGGCCATTGACCTTAACTTAAAATTTATGGACGGGGGGGTGGACCCCAAGTTTCAACTCGTCGTTTTTCCTTCGTGTACACATGGCTTGTGGTTTTTCTGTGCACATCAAAGCGTTGAGTGAAATTGTCCGGCAAGAGCGTTTAACGACATTGCGGTTTCATTTAATTTTCATTCCACGGTTGAATCAACATCTGTTTTTGTTAATCATTTGCCGGTATGCTGGTCTAATCGTTTGCCTCTTCTCTTCATACGATACACAGAACACTAGGACGTCGACATGTTAGCTTTATTGAAAGAACCTTAGTCAAATGCATACGGTTTTATCTTTTTGTTACGTCTATGCTTTTTGTTCAGCGTCATTGACGATTAAGCCTTTTTGCTTGGGGCTTTTTTCGACGTTTTTTTTTCTCGTTTAAAAATAGTTGCTACTCCCATTGTCGTGAGAGTCTGTTGTAAAATGGAATTTCGTAACATTAAGAAAATATGAATATTAAAATATAAAGTATTGTGGGTTTTTTTTTCGACGTCCATCTCTTTCATGAGCGGCTTATCTAGACAGGTGTTGATTGTTGCTTGCGCACTCAATTTCACTTTGTTTTTTCAACCAGGGGCTTAAACTTTTTGATTGAAATTTTCTCGATGTTGATGGGAACCACTGATCTTGACCTTGCTTCACAATCCTGTTTTCTAGCACTGCTATTTGACTGATAAAGCCGGATGCTATGGGTGGCACATGTCCTTATTAAAACTGTTTCATCATAAAAAACAATCTTACTTTCTTTAAACTAATTTTCCTGTCTTCACAGCTTGTATCAAAGGCACGCAACGTTTTACATATGTACGTCCTAACCCCGTTTCTCAGTCGTTCTTGGTGTTTCAATCGTAGGTTGAACGCATATTTGACAGGACGGAGCTCCATCCAAACCACTGAAACAACTCAATTGAGACAACTCGAAGAACTCGGTCGACTATATGAGAGGCAGCCTTTTTTAATGAAAGGTATACAAAATCGTAGGCAAAGATTTACCTGGCGGAAAGCGGATTATAAATGTGACAGCCCAACATAAGACTTTGAATAAAGCCATCACAAGAATAAATTAGAAATAAAATTAAAAGGTTTTTAACAAAGACGTTTCGTCTTTAACTTCAGATAAAATGGTAAAAATTTACACAAGGCTTTAGATATTACACCCACTGATTACACCGTGTAAAAATATATGCTTATATTTAAAGCGTCGTGCAAATTCTTATCATTTTATCTGAAGATGTGTTCAGTTAAAGACGAAACGTCACTATTAAAAAAACTTTTATTTTTATTTCTAAATCATTGTCGTGATGGCTTTTTTTAAAAGTCTTATGTTGGGCTATCATGTTTATACAGATTATACACACTATAATTTAAAATATAATTTATACGCTAGACAGCAGACACTACTATAAATCTTCATTGACCCAGATTAGAATCTACTGTGCTTGTCTATTACTCGTCGCTGTTTTTTAAATACATTTTTTATATTGATATCAAGTGCAGCGCGTTAAACTTTTAAATATCTCATAAATGGCAAACTGGAGCATTGATCTAGACGATCTCCTGGCTGCTTGTGTACATACACTTTCCTACCAGTATTCATGTGTAGCGTTAATATTCAAATATTGTACAATGCTTGAAAAGTTTTTCATTACAAATGTAATGTTACAAAATATCCTCAGATCGCGATAATCGGCTTTAATTAAATAAGGATTAAGATAAGTTTAAAGAGTAGATTTGATATTTAATCTTTGAAAGTATTCGCCGAATTTGTGCTAAACTTTTGAGCTCACATGACAAAAGGAGAAAATGTTTTTAATTCTGTAATTTATATCCTCGTTTTCTTTGTTTATAACCTTTCGTCCTTGTGCTATGTTTAATGAGGCAATTTTTACATCACTATATGAAGGATTTGCTATTAAGTTACCCTTGACCGAACCTTCATATTTCACAAGATACCTTATTTGATAATTATGTTTGGGATATATACATATAAACACGAACAATGTGTTTGAAACAACGTAGAGAGTAACAGCTGAAGATGAAAAGTGTAGTGTATTACATTCGTAGTGATTATGACATTGTGATCTTTTGCGGATTTCAAGGGATTATGTCATGAGCATTTTGCGGATCAATGGTCGGAAGTTGTCGCTACACGATCACCGTGGATCAGAGGGGCTGTGAGGGTTACATGTGAGTTATCCTCGTTGATGGCAAATCGTTATTTTAAAAAATAAGAGATTTTTACTCAGTTTGCACTGGCTTATGCAAGCGAGTACACTTTTCAACACAAACTCAGCCACAGACCAATCATTGTACGCATGAAACAGTTTATATTTCATAAATATACATAAATCTTGTATATCAAGTTAAAATAGAAGTTTTAATGTTTAATTGAACACAATTTCATTTGTATGCATAAAAACTTAAGCAAAACTCCGTTCTACGCGATATAAAAGTGACCACATTAATTTCATCATTCTTATTCTTTACTTCCAAAACTCATTAATTGAGTTGAATTTGTGTTTGAAGCATGGCTAATGCCGTATAATGTTGCCCCACTGGGATGAAAGTTTGTTGGAATTAAGTGTCTTTGCATTTGTGAAAATTTTGTCATTTCATAGCCTGGAAATCCGTGAATAAGGCTTCCAAATGCGTTTTCCCCACTTCGACCATAAACTTGTTCGAGGTATGGGGTACTTGAGGTGATATATGAGTACTCTGGTGATGGTGGTGGGGTATATTTAACACAGTGTCCTCCTCTGGTCTCCATATCCCATATTGTTGACATTATATCATCAAAAATCTCATCAGATGATGATTCGGTTTTCACTACTTTCTTTTGAACGAGATCGTCAATGCTCGCCGCCTTTCGTAACGGCACGTGTTTTGCGGACTGTGGGTCTACATTCGTTTTGAGAAGCAGGTAAAGATCGCGCTCCGAAATCATTTTTTCGTGATCATTGTCTCGTGCTTTGTGCGTTCTTCGTTTTGGTTGAAATTTGTAATCAGGATGGTCAGCTTTATGTTTTTTTCTTAGTCTCTCGGCCTCTTCAATAAAAGGTTGCTTTTCTTTCGTGTTCAATGAACGCCATAGTTTACCCAGGGTCTTACTGAGTTGCGCATAGCTGAGATTTGGGTACTGTTGCGCGACTTTTCGCCTTGCGGCCTGGGCGTAAATCATGAACGCGTTCATTGGACGACGGACATGTGACTTGTCGTTTATCTTGCGCCGAGAGCTTGAAATCTTGCTATTGGAGTCTGGGTCTGGTATTGAGAATATTTTGTTTATGGCATTCTCGATCGTGGCCATGGTCTCAGAACTTTGGCTCTCCTTTATATCACCTGAATAAGAAATGTTTATGTTGAACTAACATTGTTCAATGTCTATTTTATTTCTTTGTTGCCGAATCGAAAATTTTCTTTTAAAATTACAAAATTCTCTGCCGCATACATCTCTACTGGCCATGCAGCACTTAGTTACGCGGTTAAATGACTTTAGGCTAGGATTAGGGATTAGAGTTTTGGGCTAGGGTTAGCATACGGATTAGGATCGAATTTTTCATTTGATTTCGTAACGAGATAACTTTGAAACAGTTTAAACATACAAATTGTTCAAGATTTAATCAATTCTTCAATTGAGTAAAGCCTGCCTTTATGTCGAAGTCATTTCATTGCCGGACATTACAAGGCTGTTATTAATTTTTATTACTCTCTTCTTTGTCTTTGCTTGTGCGTGCATAAGATTATTTCAAAGAGAACTAAATATATCTATAAATAGCATGTATAATTTTACATCAAACAATGATTATGTATTCCGCATAAATTACATCGAAGAGAAATTATTCAAGAGAGAGTCTTTTGAAGTATTTGGGTATCTTTAAATCAGAACAAATCTTGTCATCTCTACATGAGAGTTTGCTTGATTCACACCAAAGGAAAGTTTATCTTTTTTGAATCTTTTTAGTGATGTTTTGTCCATTTGACAAAGGTCAATATCGATAGTCTTAATTACTCAGACGAGCTCACGAAATATCCTTCCTACCGAGAGGTGTGAACTCAAAGATTGGTAGATTTTAGCTTCACTCTAGCAATTCACTAAAAATGCCGTAATTCTACCCATCCGCCAATGAAAAGCTTCAATAACATGAGGCATATACAATGGAGGCAAAACAATATGCCACCCAAGCATAATGCATGCAAATTCTTTTATCATTCTTATAATGTTTTCGTCGTGATTTGCCCAGAAGTTTATAGGCATTTAAAAACGTTCTGCAAGCACATGTAGTTTCGATTGTAAACATTGTATAAACGAGCTCGGAAACAAGCACTGTTATGGAGTCGGTTGCTCCTATTAGCTCCGCCTACTGAAGAGTTTAATTGTCAAATTTTAGTGAGTAAATACGTTCTTGGTACTACGCAGCTTTATATTTAGTCTTGACAAGCATCTTCATTGCCTTTTAAAAGGTTACATTTCATAAAGCTGTAGTTATTCGTATTTCATTTGTCCTTTGCAGCGACAACGACCATTTCGCTGCACTGCATTAATTAAATATTTACAAATTAGCTGCTAAAATTAGTTAAGATTTACAAACCTTGACCTTGAGGTAAACTGTTTTGTTTCCCTGGAACCATCTTCGAGAGAACACAAGATACGATTTTTACCAATCAATTTAGGGGGTTGGATAGTGTAAGATGTGAGGCGTTCGCCGGTGTGATGATTGATTTGCTCAAATGTAGTTTCATATATCTTAACTCTTCAATACATTTCCGGAGGAATCTGATTTTTAGTTGAGGTTCACCAGAGGAAATTGAACTTCGATTGTATACGTCAACGTGACGTCATGGCTGGCTTGCTTGTACAAAACATGTTGATGAAAATATCTATCAACCTTCTTGCAAAGTTGGTTAGAAAATGAAATTAAAGCCTGTGTTTGAACTGTGCATGTCATGAATTTTCAAAATAATAAATCAAGAAATCCTTCCAGTTTGAGTAGAGACATATAATTTTTGTAATCCACTTGAAATTGGCAAGTCTTTTTAATAGCTAATTTATTAATTTATAAAATAACTCTGGGAGGCAGGATATTGTTGATTATGTCAACGCCAACTTCGGAGCATAATATCCTGATACAAAAATTATCATTTACGTAATCAAAAAAAAAGCAGAGAGATAATAAGCAAACAGATTTGATAATCTTGTGAAGTGTTATGGGTGCTGTTTATTTGTAGCAATAATGACTGGTTTTCGTGTTTACCGAGCCATCACTTTTGTGAACTACATGGTGCTGATACGAAACGATTTTATGATATGCCTTTCCTCACAGAACCAACGCACAAATGACACAGCTTGCCCACGTATTTGTTGTTTACTGTTTTTAGTTACCTGGCATGATTTTGAATCGTTTTATGATAGATCAAGTAATTAACAGATTCATGTAAGAAAACAGCTACATTCGTATTCCGGTTTTAAAGCACGTAGACTGACGTCTCTGTTTTTCACAATCTCTCAACTTTTAAGTCAAGTGGTTTAAAATACTTTCGCACAGTTTTCGACAAGGACTTTCGCCTCCACATCTTTGCCTGGCATCTGTACGTTTTTGCTGCAATTTCCCCTGCGTTGTGTTTGGAAACAAAAATTCTGTCCCAAATTTAGAACATGCAAGAACTTAAGTTTGTGCTTCGAACATTTGAATTCGTATTTTAACCAAGTAAAATGAATATGAATCTTTTTTATAAATATTTTATGACAAGCCGCTCTGTTATATTGTGCGTGTTACGAAAGATTTATGGACCTGTCAAGTTCTCAAGTTGATAACAACAATGCATTTTGTTGGAGATAATGTGAACTTGCATTGACATGTAATAATTAAGAATAAAACTCACCCTACGACAGATAAGACACGACATTTTCACTTCAAAATACTTCAAGTAAAAAGTTTTATCTCGTCTGCAGCTTGTGTTTTTTTTTATCTATGTTGCCCCTCTTGTCGTGTCATGGATTATCATGCTGCATTAAAATAACTTTTATTTCCAGATATATTGTGATAATTGACTTCTCTATGATCATCATTCAACGGATGGTATTTAGTACAAACCTCGCACGTTTATATGAATCTAAATATTGATTCACACTGCCCAAGGCATCCGCTATTAAAAATCTGAAGCTATTTTTGTTTAAACTATGAGTCAGCACAATTTCCCCTTTCTTTATTTCGTTGCCCTCAGACTTTGTTCTGCTTGTCTCACAGTATTTTAAAGTTAGTCAACAAACCAAGCCCTTTGTTTGAAAGCGGTAAACACCGAATGGTCGAATATATGTGTGTTTGTTCCCTGACGGATTCCCAAATCAACTACCATTCACATGTAAATTACGATATTTTTAACGAAATGTCAAGCAAATGTCGTTTTTCGATGTTCTTCTTGCTTTTCCGCCGTTAATTAATCTATATTTGTTGACTTTGTATTAAAACAACTATTCTTACATCTTAATTCATGTAAGTCAATGTAAATGTAAACGTAAGTTTCAAAGTTTATTTGATATACCTGGAACATATCAGTGAATTTCTTTGTTTAGGATTTGGAGTACGTACCACGTGATTGATGGCGTGTCGAGTATGTACCACGTGACTGATGGCCGTGTGGAGTACGTACCACGTGATTGATGGCGTGTCGAGTATGTACCACGTGACTGATGGCCGTGTCAAGTACGTACCACGTGATTGATGGCCGTGTCGAGTGTACCACGTGACTGACGTTTCTCTGGAAGAGATCAGCAAGAGACATACTGGAGATTGTAAGTTCTCTTTTAGATTGGTTTTTTTTGTTTGATAAAATTCGGAAGGCTTTCTCACGAAAGATGATTTTCAGGACAGTCCAAACAGAATACTCTACATTTCAAAACTAACTTCATATACTGCAAAAATTAATTTTGAATGCAAAATCGAGTTCCAATATTGCCCGATAGCTTACTCACCTAGCTTGTTTTAGTCATAATTTATTCTACATCTACTAGTTAAGAAATAAAAGATTTTTACAGCGTTTGTATTGTACGGGCTTATGCAAACCGGAAAGATGGTAGGGAGAACTTGAAAACAGATCAGTGCAAGTCTGTGGTGTCTATCACATATTTCAATCTAAAGTCTTTATCCTTAAAGATGTTAAGGCTTAAGAGGTGCAGCCTGTGTATATTAAGGGTATATTATGTCTTGGATGCCTCATTTACCATACAGAAAGACATCAATCCATGTATATCTCGCACAATCCATATACTTCCCACACATTCCATTTTAATCTACATAACGTTTAGTGATTTGTGTGCTCGACATTATAACAAAAGTATCTTTATAAAATAAACATGTATACCAATGCTGCTTACATTTGTTTACCTAAACATAGTTTAAAATGTAATGCCCTTTATCAACATCAATAATTTCATGTAACTGAAGTTGACCGTCACTTAGTGTTCTTAAAATGTCTTGAAACTGTCTACAGTGTTATTTTTTGTATTTTATATATTTTATTCGGAAAGATTTATTTGACATTAATGCCTGTCAATATTTAACATGAATTGTGCGTTAAACTTCATGACATTTAACATGATTTGGACCACGTTTTGCCTCCAAACATAAATAAATTGTTCTATAATATGTCTGCTATTTCAATTAATCAAATATATAAAGCATCTTTGCTATTTCATTATTTGATGTGCTTTATGATGAGACAATTCACAATTTTATGTAATCATAACTTGCTACGGTTATACAATTGTTATCTTCGCCAGTTAATATTTTTCTTGGTGATATATATATTTATTTATTAAACGTGGCGCATTCATTGTTTTCGGTAACTTTGTGAGTCAGTAAGTGATTACCAACCACCGTTTTTCACAGCAATTTAAATTTTTTCTTATTTGCATTTTCGTTTATTGTTATGCTCTGAAGGCTATAAATACGATTTCATCGTTCATTTTCTTTCGTAAAACATGTTTTTGTTGTAGTTCTTTCATGATTTCTCGTGTATATATAAGAGCGAAATGACGTTTTTGTTCGATTGTTGCTAAAATATTTCTTCTGAAATGCATTTTCGTTAATGGCGTGGCATCATGAAAGATTACGTCTTCCTTTGCGTGGTTCTTAGTTGCGTCAGTGATAATTGTTACTGCTGCTTTCGTGGTGACCATTGGTCCTGCCCTTCTTATTATCATGGCCACCAACCAACCAAACGCTTCGTCTTTCAATTAGGCTTCCTGGCTGTGAGTCACGAATATTCGTCGCCTCCGTTCTGCATGGTAAACACAGCACGCTATAAGGTGAGCGATGATTAATTGAATGAGTTGATATCTCAACAAAGTTTTCTTAGAGTAAGTCTGTACAAAGGAATTGTTATTCTTGAGCTCACTTAATAACCTCTTTATGCGAAGCGATGGGTAGTAAGACTGCGGCCACGCTCGACTTTGATAACGAACATCACCAGAATAAAGAAAGAAATGGCAAACCTTCTTCAAGTCACGCGTCGGAAGAAGACCAGAGCGAGCTGGGCATGGCTGTCGCTAAAGCTGTTACTCAAGTTCTTGAAAGCTCGGACTGGCGAGCTCTCTCCTTCCCTTTACAGGCAAACGCTGCAAAGCAATCTAAAGCAAAGAATGCTGTTAAAAGACCTATGAATCCTTTCATGCTTTACGCGCAAGCAGCGAGGAAGAAGTTATCAAACCTTTATCCAGATTTGAGCTATGCAAAATTAAGCAAGACCTTAGGTAGAATTTGGAAATCGTTGGATCAGGTTGAAAAACAACCGTTTATTGATGAAGCAGAAAGACTAAGACAAAAGCACAAGATCGATCATCCAGACTACAAATTCCAACCGAAACGACGCGAGAAGAAACGCAATCATTCGCCGGACTGTCGAAACTCTTATCACACGGCAAATAAAGTAAGCACAAGTGACGTTTTAAAAGCTTTAAGCTCAGGAAACCCAAAACATCAACAGGATCTCCAGAGTCATTGGGCACACACTATACAAAGTGGTATACCATCTCGTCCAAGCACTTTACAGCCTACAGACCCAATGCCTTCTCACAAATCATCATCGCCACCATGTTATGATGAACGACACTCTCCTACTTCTGTACAATCTAAAATCAGAGGAAACTCGTCATCTTACAGCCATCATAACGCGTCTCGTCATCCTGCTACTACAACAAGCGATCTAACGCCATTTAGTCCTCGTTATCTAGCCCCACCGCCTCCCTTACATCGTTCTAGTACTGCTAGCCTATTCTCGCCAACTGCATATCGAATGCCAAAAAGTCAGGTGCTGAATCAGCCACCTTATCAAGATGTGCATGGGTTTCAAGCTCCCCACCCTATGCAAAACTACCCCAGTGATTTATCGTTGGCTATTGGTAACTCGTTTCTGAAATGTTCACCTCAGCTTATTCGTCCTCCTCACTTAAATCCTCATAATGGAGATCTCGACGGATCTGGTAATCTATTGACCGGTGTGAATCAGATTTTAAGAGACATGTTTGGAAATGAAAAGAACAGTGTTATGTAAATAAAGATTTGTCATTCAGTTTTAACAACAAAGAACTTTCATTCGTTGACAAGTCGCATGAGACATAGAACGAGCGAGTTGCAAACGATATGGTCGCCCTTTTTTAGCTGCTTGACGAAAAATACTCCATTTTCAGCTTTTACAGAAGTTACATGAATTTGCTTTTATTAGGATGAGGACAACACATTTTTAAATTTTCTTCATTACAATCATTGAACGTAGACACTGTCGTCTAATTTTTAAATGAATTAGGTAATATTGAATATTGGCTTTAAGGAATGATAATTGACAAGTTTGAATAAGATTCAATTCCAAAATCAACAGTATATTTCATTCGTTTCCTTTCAAATTTTTTCACTTATTTCAAAATACATCGTATTTAAATTTCATAATTTTTCCACTTATTTGAAAATACATCGTATTTAAGTTTCTTAATATGTTTTAAGGTTGTAAATAGGCTTTGACACATTTGATTTGAAATTTTCATTGGATGTTTAGTTGATTGTGTTTCCCAGTGTATTTTAATTGTATACAAGCACTTGAAGTTAATCAAATAATATTGTATTAAGATGACATATTTGCTGTCGAACTGAAATCATTCCAACAACATGTTTGATAATCATGAGACGGCCATTTCCGAAATCATCGACGCGACGTTTAAAAAAAACACAAGCAACCTTCAAGAATATTACTAATTATGACATCAAGGATAAACATTATGTCGTAAAGTTATTAATCATCGGTATTTTCAACACAGCACGTTAACCTGGAGATGGGTGCGTGATTTTTTAGTATGAAACGTGAGAGTTGAAAAAATGTTGAAACCCTCAGTTGAAAGAATCAATTACAGTCATTGAAATTTTCCTCAGATATTATAAACCACAGAAATTTGTTGTTGATGCCTATTACGTCTTTAAGTCATTTCTTCTGTTCAAAGTCATTCGGCTCGAACGAATTGCCACGTAAAAAAACATACCCTGGAGTCATTCCTGAGAGATACTTGATTTAGTAAGTGTTTGCGTCACCCGTAGTCATCCTATCACACTCCATTCTATATAGACCAGTTGAACATCTGCAACAGGGGGGTGTGATGGCCGAAGTCGTCGAATCATCATACTATATCATAAACCTTTGGAATAACTCCCTGGTCGATGTTGAGCTTGTATAAGTTGTGGAAGTTAAATAATAATGATGTTGAGATTTTGGAATTGATAAAAGTTATTTTCAATTTGGCAGTTTGTGTAAATTACGACAGACTTACTTTACAGAAAAGTTAAGACTCGTCAATGCAGTTTTTCACCCCACACGTGACTGTCAACACAGCTCGCTTGTCTTCAGATTTAAGTAAATAGAAGTTTTGTTGTCGATATGTAGGAGGCTTGGTTTGTTCTCAAAGTAATTATATAAGAAAAGCAATTTTGTACTTGAGATAAAATGATTAATATGACAGGAACTCAAGGCCTACAATGTTTTTACTTCGAGACTTACTCCTGATTGGCTGTTTGCCTACATGTAATTGCAGGTATTAGCAGCTAATGTAAGTATGTTGTGCGGGGTCAAAATAGAATTAATACTTGTTTGTTGGAAAGTTGCAAGATAGAGGGAAAAGTCTTATTTTGAAATTTATAAATCGTTAGGCGTGCATCTAAAAACACATCGTTTGTTGCGTTGTGTTATTTGAGTAGATATAAAGATAACATATACATGTTGGTTGTTTTCAGAAAGGCTTTCTGAGACTGTATTGTAATCTTTTACAGTCAAAACATTTCCCAAAAATCAGACAACAGATTTGAGGGAAAAAGCTCAAATATTTTTCGAAAATAGGCATCAGTTTCCTTGTACGTGCGAGGGAGTCGTGGTCTATGTTTGTCCATCTAAGTTTTCTTTATTCAACGGGAAATCGTCCGAAATTATTTTGTGTTAAACAATACGGTTAGACTGATCTTCGAAAATCCAAATCCAACACCGAAGAAGCACTAAAACTCAATTCCTCATAAAGAACTGGTGTCAACTAGTCTTGGAGAGCTAATCATTTGTCGGTTTCATAATTAAGTACTGCGATTGATGAGGCGACTCAAGTGGCATCAACCGAACTCATAGGAATGGCGACTTTTGAATCGAATTTACAAACCAGCTCTGAGTTGAATGACGTTATTTCGAAGACCGTGATTCATGTTATGAAAGAATCGTCAGAACTGACCAACGACTTATCGAACTCGAAAAAACGCCGAAAACCAAACGAGAATGAAGTTCGTAGACCAATGAACGCCTTCATGGTTTATGCACAAATCGCAAGAAAGAAAGTCGCTGGAAAATATCCTAATTTAAGCTACCGCAAGCTGAGTAAAACACTTGGTGAATTGTGGAGGATGCTTGGAGATGAAGAACGAAAACCTTTCGTTGAAGAGGCTGAGCGTTTGAGACGTGAACACAAGCAAGCTCATCCTACGTACAAGTTTAAACCAATGAGAAAGAAAAAACAAGGCAACGCATCTCAATTCACTGTCTTTCCTTCAAATGAACCACCTAACGAGCATTTCAATCACTTACAACCATCACAGGAAAGATATTCAATTACGAATGAAGATAATGCCCTTACTACTGGTCATCTATTTAATCAACCTTTCAACCATGCAGGAAGTCTAGTTAACCATTGCACAGTTTCCAACAACTGGCCATTTCCACCACAAAATTTCCACCGCGGTACACCTGTTTTTCAAAATGGTACGCAAAATTTTCCGTTCAACGTGAGAAAGGATGACAGTGCTTACGCCTGTTCTCAAGATGGGCAAAGCCCTTACATGAAGTTTCAAGATGCCCAACATTCAACATCGGCCATTACCCAAAGAAAGTACTCAAAGCAATGAAACTTTCGCTCAAGAAACTTCTAACGAACTAAACAGTTCGCTGTTTCGTTATAATTTTCCAGCATCTTTTCCTTTGGAGAGTGGTATAATGTATAGCGAGCAGTACTTTCCTTCAAGAAACAATTGTTCGTTCTCTTTTTCACAACCTAGTTCTGCCCATCATATACCACAACCGAACGACAACGCTTACAATAGAGACTTTCTCAATAGCTCTAATTACAGGACGAGCGAGGATCATTGTATTGAACCCATTTCTGATATTATCAAACAAATTTGAAGGGAAAACGATTTATAGCAACCTGACTGTGTCATAAATAGATTACTCTCCTCGTATCACTTGTATGTATTTACAATTATAAAACCCAAATCTTTTATTGTTAAAGTACAAACATACTAGCTATGTATATTATACCGTTTAGTAAATATTGATATTGTCATTTTACACAGATTATTGATTTCCTATTGATCAAGTAGAAAAGTCATATTGGAGGAGCCACTTTGACTGCAATGTGAACGTGTTTCGACACATTTTTGCGTAACCGTTGAGATGGTTTTAACAATTTACATGTTTATTGAAGTATTTGATAATATAATTTGAAATCGTTTCATATATGAAAATGAAAAAATGTTCTTTTAAGCGATTTGATTATTATTTAAAATTGGAATTGAATCTAATCACCTAAGATAGAACTTTTAAAAATGATCATGGGTGAAATTTTATGGAATGTAGCGTTTCGCCTTCAGCTTTAGATTACAACAAAAGTTTTATAAAGTTCTATCGTATTTATATGAAAAATATGAACAAGCTATTATTTATACGAGTGTCGATAGAGCCGAAATATATGCCGAGCTCTCAAGCGAATTTATAGTTTGGACATGTACCAATGTACAAAGATTTAATAAGTACATTTAACATTCATTGATCATAGCAGGGATTAAACTAAGTTTAACTTTTGTTTTTTTTAAAAAGAACAAGGACTATTTTATCATAGCAGTTGTAGTACAAAGACATTTAAAGCAATCCTTTGTTCATTTTTTTCCATCATTTCGTAATAATCACAGTATGGTTGCTTCCTCGCGATAAAAACATACTTTGATGACAGTTATTTGTCGTGAAGGATGTATTTTTGATCAATAGTTATTTTCACATTATTATAGGTAATTGTTTAGTAACATCAGATGGTTTGTTAAGTGTGTTAAAAGTCGTCGTTGGTATGTTAATTTGTTAAATCTGTGTCATCGAGAAAGCTTCTTAAATTTGAATAAAATGCTTTAGTTAGTCAACAATTACATTGCTTGATAGCATTTCGGATTTTTTTTTGTCAGCATGTGTGATATAGTTGTATTCAAAATATCAAAATACCTTTAAACTAATCCGCTCTTGTTTGTACGAAATGTTTTTGTTGCCAAAATACTCGCGTTGCTCATGCGAAAGTTCTTCACTTTGTCAAATCTTATTTTGTTTGGACGGTGTGGAACTTAAATTCTAAATTTCTTTTTCAAAATAAAGGCTTCTCAAATAACAGTCAGGCGTTAGCAGGTCACTTAAAACACGTCTGAAAGAACCATATCGTCCATGTAAAATAATCTTTTAACTGCTTTGAGACAACTCTCGAAATATAAACACAAGTTGAGGTATACAACTTTCGACTTTGAAGCAAGATTTAAAACAGTTGTTATTGAAAAGAACTTCTCTCGCTCTTATAAATCGTATATATTTCTATGTTAAGTAACTTGAATTACATATTTTCACCCAAATGCCAAGCAGTCAAAATGTACCAAAAGATTATATTCATAATAAAGTGTAGTTGAAAAATATCAATTTAATTTAGCTATTTTAGCTGAAATAGTGGTACAAAAACATTATCTGGCGATGTATTATTTCACCTTATCATCATTGTGATGCTTTACTTTATAAAGTTGAGTAAAATAATAATGATAAAAATAGTGAAATCTCGATAAAGAGAATTCAGTTTACTTTACCATATAATATAATTGGACCAAGTCCCGTTTTTACATATAGGTTTCTAACTTAATTGTTGATCTCTACTAAGGCCTGATGAGGCAGTGTATACTTTCTTAATTTTTCTCACATTTATACATTCCGAATACAAACTTTTCAATGTGTTTATTATTATCGTGAATAGATTTTTTGGATTTTATTATAAATAAGAATTGTTACAAAGGACAAGGAAATTTCTATTTACATAAATATGCTTTCTTTCACAATATAAAAAGAATATATTTGCTACTCAATAATTGAAGTTGAAAGAGCATGACTGTGGTATATTTCTAGTATAGTCAAGTCAACTGTTTCCTTTCGACATAAATATTGATATTGACCATGAGAAGATGAAGTTTGTGTCAGCGTAATTATGCATTTACAAACGTTCTCTTTTTTATGTCTTTCATTTTTAATGCAATTAAATTTTCTGGAGTGAAACCAATAAATGCATAAAATGTGTTTCAATCGGAAACAATCGCTAAGGTTTGCATTGACTCAATTCTTGAATAAAAAACGTTGAAAAATTGTTCACTCTATAGCTTCTACACTTTAAGAACTAATTTTTCAAAAGTTTATAATAAAATTGAAACTGAGCATTCTTTTAATATTCAAGACACACATCACAATGTTTTGCAATAGATCCACTTTACTATAATCGCAACAAGTTTTGCATTAAAATTTGTCTTTCATGTGCTGCTGTATCGAATTGTTTCGTTATTATCAATAAAACCGTTTTTCACATTTATGTTTGCTATATATTTTCCACACATTGTTATTAAGGTTTCTGCAGTCCTGTGTCTGCTTCATGAGAATTTAACTAACGATCGAAATTGTTATACTCGTAAAAAGAACTCTCTTCTTGATGCTCCACTTGAGGAGACTGGTACGAGTCTATCAACATTTGTTGAATAAGATGTCTGTGGTTGTTCGCCTTCAAACAAACCACTCGTAGCTTTTTGAAACATACTGCCTGGGAAATATGCCAATCCCTTAGGAAAGTCTGGTCTTACCACTCCAGACAATGGTCTTTGTAGAAGGTTGTATTGGTTTATCAACCGGGGGGTGGTATCTCGTACGCTACCAGTACTGGTCATGTTGGAAATTAGATTCTTCCTTGAATCCTCATAACGACCACGTGGCTGTGATGGTTCACCCAGAACATTAGCAAACAGCCTTGTGTTGTCTAGATTGTCGGTTGCGCTGAGATATTGACTTATTCCAGGTGGGGTGGAAAAGTCAGGAATGGAGCAATAGGCTTCTTGTTTCATTGGCAGAACCCCCCCGGACGTGTAATGCCAAGATGGTGCGGCATAATGGGAATCGTGGGTTGAATTCATTCGTAAAGTTTCGCCTATCTTTCGGGACATGTCGTTTTTCAATGCTGGATTTCTTATCTGAATGTGACTTTCCTCGCTCTCTCCGCGCGGCTTTTTAGCTTTCTTTTTCGGTTGGTATTTGTAGTCTGGATGCTCAGAACGATGTTTTCGCCTAAGTCTCTCAGCTTCCTCTATAAATGGCTGCTTTTCCTTATCATCTAACATTTTCCACAATTGTCCAAGAATCTTGCTCAGCTTTCTGTAACTTAAGTTCGGATACTGAAGAGCGAGCTCTTTGCGAGCTGCGCGTGCGTACACCATGAAGGCGTTCATAGGGCGTTTAACATGATCTGTACCTTGCTCTCGCGAGAAACTGCTGCCTTCGGAATTGGCATGTTGCAGGCTCAGGTCCGTCTTTTCGATGACTTGATTCACCGTCTTCGATATGGCTTCGTGGAGTTTTGTGTTCGTTACTATTAAATCTGGTTGACTTAAAGATATTCCTTGTTTCATATCCATTTCGTTGTTTTTATTTTAGTTTCTTCGCTTCTCACTTTGGTCAGGCTTGATTTTTAACTTTTCTCGAGCAGCGTTGTACAATGAGCAGCCAAAACGTTGTGTTACGTACAAAGGGATCAGTTTTAAGCAAATGTCGTTTTACTAACAGCAATCAGAAACGGTGACCTTTCTTTAGTCTTCGTTGATTGATGATATTAGGATTGATTTGCTCGATCATAAAACGCACGAATCTTATTTAGTCCGGAAATTCTTTCTTTTATGATACACACTCTTTTTGCATTTGATTACAGGGAGGCGTTTTATTGGTTCAAATGTCGGAAACAGTAAGCACCAAGGAAGGCAGTGTAAGAACCCACGAGACTTCGCCTAAAAATACTTGAGGACTTTGTTGTTAACGTAATATGTGAATATTCCACTCGATTTTATGTCTTTCTTTCCGTTCAACTGCAATTTTCTTCACAAGTTTTTACATTTTCATTCATTCACAATTCGACATAGGTAGAATAATTTAATTGCTCAGTCTTCAACTGTGATATTCTTTTTCTTCTTGTCAATTATCAAAATATTTATTCAAAATGTTGCTATATCTACAATACGTTTCGTCTATCACATCTCGTGTGTTTCGTTCTTTGTGCTTGCTTTTAAACGCACAACAATTTTAATAACTGTTTAATAATAACGACATGACGTCTTTTTTTAAATGAATAAAATCTTTCAAATATTTGCGCGTGTGGTTGCAAAAGAACGATCCAGAATCAAAAGCTTTGCGATAAAATCATAAGCAGTATACATCCAAATGTTTTCTTTCATAATTTCAGCGTGTAGTTTATTGCTGTTCAAAGTAACAAACTTGAAGACAAATTTAAAGGTCAAACAAAGGCAAAATAAAATGATGATCACACAAAATAGAATATGACTTTGTTTTCTTTATCAACCTAATGTGGATGGGATGACGCAATTTATAAAGATCCTTCTTTTAATGCATCTTGAAGCCTTCTTGTCCTTTCCGTTGTTCCTTGGTGATGATTTTCTCGACAATTATTATGTTAAAGACGCACTATGTCAATATCATGAGTGAACATCCACTGATATTCCTACTAAATAAGTTGATCCAATATTTTAGGATCCTGTGGAATTTTTTACCTGATGAAAATTGAGTGTTGTAGTCAGCTCTTCTGATTTCTTGCTGTTTTAAACATGGCTATATGGATGCGCAAATGCTCACTCAAAAAAAGTGCTTGAAGTTTGTGATGAAACAGGTTTTTGTTGAAGAAAGAACAAGAGTAATTAGAAAGAGATGTAAAGCGATCGATCACAGTGGAAGTGTAATAGTTATTTTTTTCAACCTTATATAAAGGTGTAATCAATCATTCTCACGAGTCTTTGAAATGACAACAAAGAAGAAATGTTACTGCCCCTCCTTACTGATAAACACTTAAACACGACATCTTTTCTCGGTTCTATTTTTTTGCACTCTCAATTATCAATTTTGAAAGAAGTTATTTGAGGACGGCCGTGCATGCCTCGTTTTCGTCTGTATTAGTATTGACTTTACTAAGACCGTCTTTAAGATGCTATACTGTCTGAGAAAAAATTCTGTATATTTTTCCTTCATTATTGGACACACGATTGCTCAATTCAAACATGAATTACACAAAATAAAGTAGATTTATTGTATCGGACATGATCGCTTTGATGATTTTTATGAATTTGACGTGCTGCTCTTTATTATTACAGTCCATCATCAAATACACGTCACCTATCAGTGAATATCCACTAGCAATCCATTTTGTACACCTATCAATCTTGTTATCCTCAAATATCAGCTGATAAAGTAAATTGCGGTTTGAACTCGGGAGTACAAGAGTATCATTACATGTTTGTGGATGTAGATCGTCCAGGTTAGTGAAGTCCTGAGAAGGACTATTGTTATTTTTGACTCTGATGTTTCCACAATCTTAGCGTTAGTTATCTTCTGAGTCAAATGAGGAGTAAACGTGCAGTCAACAAATACAGCGATAATGATAAATACAGGTTGTCGAAACGTCAGTCAATATCAACACTATAACAGTCCTTCTCAGGACTATACTAACCTGAACGATCTACATCAACAAACATACAATCAAGTGATACTTGTTTTCAATCCTGATTATCCTTTTTCTGTGCCTGGTAATAACTTATTCTAACTTATTCTTTGCTACCATTATTTTAATTATTTTATCTTAATTTACTCTCTGCTCTCTTACACCTGCTCAATGACGGTATATAGGTATCTTGTAAAGGATACCATAGGTGATATTTAAGGATACTCAGGTGAAATGCAAGGGTAATGCAGGTGATATAAAGGGATACCAATGGTGATATGTAAGGTTACCACAGGTGATACGTAAAGATACAACAGGTGATTTGTAGGATACCTCAGGTGATATTGAAGGATGCTGCAGATGTGGTAATATTTACATGAATCCTTTCTTGTTGTAATGAAAACGTTATTCATAAACGATCACAAGGCAAAACACTGTCACTTTTCGATTGATTTATGAATAGAAAAGGCTGTATAGTAAGAGTACCAATTACATTTAATTAGTTTGAATTATAAAACGTGGGACAGCGTAGGCGATTTAGGAATTGCGCGGGTTGAGTAAAAAACTTTTATACTTTTGG
Organism: Xenia sp. Carnegie-2017; assembly: GCF_021976095.1. Lineage (NCBI taxonomy): Eukaryota > Metazoa > Cnidaria > Anthozoa > Malacalcyonacea > Xeniidae > Xenia > Xenia sp. Carnegie-2017. The sequence continues at coordinate 19,491,746 of NW_025813486.1, read as the reverse complement.
CATAAACAATTTTTTGTGCCATCTTCACGATTTTTTTTATGTTACTAGTTTCTGCTTACGATTTTCTGATTTAAGTGTATAAAGCTTTTCTTTTAGACACAAATTGCATCTCTTGTATCTTTTGCTTATGAAATAGAGCGTATCTCGTTGAAATGCTTCAAAACATCCACTTCAGAGTGGAAATTCAAAGAATGCTACTGCAAAACAGTTGTTGACAAAAGTCAAAAAGGAAAGGAGAAACATATTCGAGTCTTGTTGAGTATCGAAATAAGTCGACATACATGTTAGCAAAGTACCATTGGGTTAGTGGTAATCTTCCTATTTGTTGAAATGGGGATTTTCCTTCACAATAACGGATGAATTGTCCATCCATGCTATAGATCAGTTACAACTGCAAGTTGTTGATCTTGATTTGCGGTTAAATAAAAGTAGAGAGGTCTTTAATACGTTGTTTCTCGGCCATTGTAAGCTTTCAAATACACGCATCGATGAAAAAAATCCATGTGAATAATAAAGGAACAAACGCTGATAACAAAGAACTATTAAAACTACTAACTGTTGAAAGGCAGGCTAGTTAAGAAGAAATCGAATGCATATCACAGAAAAATTCAAAATTGAAGATGGCAACTCAAAATTTCAACAATTCTCACTACGACAACTTTACCGACTTTATCAATGATATCCACTGATAGTGAAGAACAGTGGTCAAATAACACATGTGGCTACCAATGGCAGCAAGATGGTGGTTAAATGTGACATTTGTGAATGGAATTATTGAATGGAGACTTTATCTTGTCAGCTCACGAAATTTTCAAATTTCATATAGAAAAATAATGTACAATATACATCTTTGTAAACTTAAAAGATTTGCTACATAAACAAACTAAGTTTCCTTTATTATTCTTCCTCATTTTCCAGAAAAAAACGTTTCTGAAGCTACATGGAATTTTACCCGTATTGTGCAAAATGAGATGCCTTGCGAATATAGAACGTCAAAATAAATTACTGCAGCATATTTTGCATGTGTTTACATTTCTTTGCACCTTAGAGATAAGTCCATTGGTAAAATTATCTTCTTTGGAAGTTTAAAAACCAATATTGTTTTTTTTTAAGGAAACATTTTGAATTTAAAAAAGAGGTGCTATAATTTACTTCGACGAACGTTGGATCCGCAACTGTTCACATATTTGTATTTCATTGCATGAAACCTCTTCATAATTATATTTGGTGTGGCTGTCACCTAATGGCGTTCAATAGTTATAATGATGTTTTTTATTGTTTTATAGCCGCTAATGTCTCCATTTGATTACCAATCTTTAGTATGAGGTGACAAACACAATCTCAAAAGCTATTTATCTTCAAAAGGTGTCTTAAACGATTGCATGACTTTCTTTAGAATCGTTCATTTTCCACTCTCTGGTTTCGTGTCTTCAATTGTCTTTGTCTTAAACATTAATCACCGTTCGTGCAATTGTGATGACGTCACTTGTTGCTATGAACAGACATCGAGTCCCTTCTGGCGACTCAGTGTCTTCAAAAAAGATAATTGCACAATTAGATATATTATATGCTGGTGAACATGCGTCAACGTTTGATGTATTTCATATCACTCTTACTAATATTCTGTATTTATTTTATATCGCTTTGTGTTGAACAACTTTTTGCAATACCCACATTGTCATTGAACAGTTTTGATGTTCATGGCGTCATGGTTAAAAAAGTTGGAAATAGCGTTCGAGTGAAACTAGCTCACTTACGTTTAATAGACCCGAAATTGTTTCCATACAAATGACGTCTTTGTCATACTATATAGCAACTGATATCAATAATAAACTAAATCGTTTGTAGCTGCAGAAAACAACCAAGCTTTTTACAAAACAACATTTTCCTTGTTGTCTTTTCACGCGAATGTACTGTCTTGCCGATTGATTTGATTCCAGCCTCAGTTAGAAAGTTTTACGAGCGTGAACGATGTGAACTCGAAAGTCCTCCGACTAGTATGATCCTTCTAATACATCGTGTACCCTAGTGTATATCTTAGAGTGCACACGGTGCACAAGAAGGATTATGCTTGCTTTTGGAGGTTGCATGCGAGGGTATATAATGTACCCTTGTGATCGTCTTTTTTTGTGACGAAGAGTCTGTAAGAGATATTTGATGTTGTCGTGGATTGTGATTATTTTGTTTTCATTCTTTAGCAGATTGTGGCAAAACTAATGCGCTCCACAATTATGGAAGTATATTACATAGATTTTAAAATGAAGTGTGTCATGCTATTTGGAGATTGAATTTTACTCCTGAGCCGATGTAGAATCCAAAAATTTTTACAAACACACAGACATAATAACCTAAAGAAAAACTCATGGTTGTTCGAAAGTCTGCTACTTATTAACGTGTCTCCCAACCACGTGACAGACGATCGATAAATATAGACTTGCTAACATGTATGGAAAATAATAATTCAAGGAATTTAGTATGATTTGTCAAGGTTGAAAGTATATCGTTTAATTAAACTCTAATTGATATTTTCCTGCGTTATTTCTTTCTTGAAAATATTTTGAAACGATGGAAACAGCAAGTCGATGCAGAAAAATCTACGGTCTGCGAAAACATGTTTTCAGAATTGAGTGAAAAATAAAATAGACAAAATTCTCTCTTTATTATAAGTGTATCCATGACTCTGCTGAAATACCTTTACCGAAATGTAACTACCCTAAAATTTCTTGTTCCTCTTGAATTATTCATCAACAGCATAAATTATACACGATACTTTAGTTACATTTCAGATAGAGTTTGTGATTAACGGTAACATGCTAGTTACTCTCTTGCCCAGGCTATTCACCTACCAACTATTCAAAAAAAAACACCCATGCGTTTTTGCACACAAACAAAATTATTTTGATCAATATATTTTGGAGTTGTGTATATCTTAGCGATTTCTTGGGAGTTATGATCTAAGAAGCACACCACCAGCAAACACTTTCATTTCTTTATTTGTTGCAGAATGCGTTTATAAATTAACAGTTTCAAAAAAAGTATATTTCACCTAGGTGTTTGCTGGTGCTAAAAAATTCCCGAACGCTCGACAAAAAAAAGGAAATTTTCTTCATAAGCAGTCTTACACATATATGGTCGTGTTTTGGCAAGGCATACGCGCTGGGACGCCTACTCATAATAGTTTTTGTTCTAGGTTATAAACACTTCACGATTTCCCCTCAAGCGCTCTCAGGAATCACCTCAAAAATGTGCAAATTGTTGTTAATGACATCCAAAATTAATGAGCTACTATGTGCTGCGCTGGGCATATAAATGCGGAAAACGGTAGTTCATCCAACAATTGTTAATGCTACCATTATTTAAGACGTACTCGGTCTAGATTTTGCTCTTTATAAAATACTTCGAACGCTAAGGTAAATCAATTGAACAATTGCAAAGATATCATCGTCGAGACGCATACATTGTTTACACCGGCTTTTTCGTGACCATTTGAACAGGAGACGGTGTGGTATTTAATTTTAGAAGTTACAAATTTACAAAACCATTGTGTTAAACGACTTCTTTCTTTCGGTATAAGCATCCTCATAACGAAAAATGGTGGAAACAGCGGACGTATTACCAATGTTCCAGCGTTCATGTGACTCAAACCCTGCCATTGCAGAGGCTATAACGAACATTCTTCACAGTTCTGACCTTACATCTCTCTCGGCAATGACTCGTCAAGGTGGCTCGTCGCTTAAGACTTCAGAAAAACGAGTAAAACGACCCATGAATGCGTTCATGCTTTACGCCCAAGTCGCCCGTCGAAAGGTTGCGACAAAATACCCAAATTTAAACTATGCAAAGCTTAGCAAAACTCTTGGTAAAATATGGCAAGTGTTGCCTGAAGAAGAGCGAAGACCTTTCATTGAAGAAGCCGAGAGACTTCGAACTCAACATAAACTCGAGCATCCAGATTACAAATACTCCCCGAAACGACTCAAAGGGAAAAAGCATCAATTGGCTAAGAAACAAAAATTCGAAAATTTAAGACCGGAGGAACTTTTCAGCATCATCAAGAATGAAACAAATTCTGATTCATTAAGGATGAGTAACGATCTCACCTCCGTCACAACAAATGGGCAGTTTATGTCTTCGACAACCAGGAATGGTGCTGTTCATGATCAGGCATCTTTGTATGCTAACCCAGCAATGTTCAAGCATTCGTTAAACAACATTGATTTCAATGGAGTTATTTCCAATCGACCTGGTTGTTCTGAACCGTCACTAACGTTCGACTCTGATGATAAATATTATCCTCCTCCTAAATACAATCAAAATTTATATCATCAAGGATTTAACTTTCCCGTTTCGCCATTTGGTTATTTATCGAACAACCTGAACAGAAATCATATTCCTCTCTCAGACTATATCTCTTCGCCTAAAGATGACACTTCAAGTCTGTTTACTCCGTTATCCAACACATTTGGTGATGGTTTGAGTTATTCTAAACTCGTAGATCCGATGGATAACATCACTTCAAGTTTTATATAAAAACTTCCAGTCTATTTCTAGTCTATAATGGGAAATTTTGCTTCATTTAATAGAGTCATCTTTATCTCAAGTAGATTTGACGAACATTTTATTCTTAACTACGGCTTTTGCAAAATGTGCTGGCACATTTCTTTGACGTTGTATATTATTAGATTGTAGATAATTCTATATTATTTATAGATATATACAATAGCTTTCCTATTTATGTTTACTTCTTCCTATAAAATGTTAGATGCGTTGTTAAATTGTGTTGTTTAATTCTTAGCAAAGTATAGATGTAATCGTGAAATAGATGTTAACTGATTGTATGTGATCATGTTTATTTTTTGCCAATTGCATTTTGTCTGCAATTATTCATAATGAATTGACGGAGAAAGAGTGTTTATTGAACATTTTCATTAAACTTCTACAGCTTCCCTTGTATTTTTAACTACTTCACAGGTTTCGCATGGACGCAAGCAAACAAAGTTGGTTTATTGTGATCTCCGTGTACATACGTATGAACTAACGCCCATACACTTCAACTTCTCGAGTTCCACTTCAACTTGTTGCCAAATGCTTCAGGTTGCTAGAAAATTTTGATAATTATTTAATATTTACTGCAAGCCAGTCAACATTCTTTGTACCCCTTAGCAACATAGAAAATGTGTTTACAATAATATTCTTAAAGTGCATTAATTAAAAAAGTAGGGTGTATTTTCGTGATGTTTGTGCACTCTAGATTTGTAGACTATAATGATAAAGTGTGTACTTGGTGAAATAGTCGTCTTTATTCATACACGTGGCTTCTGTTGTTGTCATCAGCCCTACAATTTTGCTAATCTGAAAACCCACAATTACATAAAACTACAAGTCAATGGAAAAGATAAAGCATTTCCATAGAAAACATGGTCACGCGGGGAAATATTTGAAAAAGTTTGCATTATTTTGTGTAGAGACAATATCCAAATAACAATATATGTCTGAAGAACACAGTTAACAAATAATTTGTTTTGATTTCGTTTTTCAATGTAGTCTTCTACAGTGATCTTGAGTCGTTACGTGACTTAAATATTGAATTCACTCTAACTCTTCTAAAAACATCACCATCCGTCTTTTTCAGTATGGTAAAATGCAAATATTCTTTGCATTTAACGAATCAAAAGTCTAACAGTTTCCAGTTATTCAATAATTTTGTTACTTGTAATACATTGTAGAACATTTGATGTTGAAGTTTCGTGTTTTCATTCCATGTTTGCAACATACTTTTAAGTATTGACGCAGAAACACGGAATATCATTAATAGTTTAACTAAAATGCTCTTTATTTTAAGTGCATTTCGAAATATATTTCGAAATAAAACGCTAAAAATATAAGTTAACACGTAAAAGACTTCCTAACAAGGAATGTTGTTGCACGATATACAAAGCCTTACGTATATATTGTCAAAGTATTCCTGCTATAATCATATTTGAACGGTAGATGAAGGAGTTTATTCAATACTTATTGTTATAATGAAGTTGATTCACATCTAACCAAAAAAGTACAATCAACCCAACCCAACTCACTGTAGTTATATAGTTTCGCAAATGATGTTTGTTTAATCATCTACCAGAGTTTTATTCACACGAAACTATAGTCAATGTTATATATGATCTTTTCCTAAGTCTATTTTATTTAAAAGATTTTTCATATGCGCCAAGCACAATACTAATTACATAAAAAGGCCTTCCATACGAGATGCATTCATCTAGATTATGTTTGTTTTTACGATACGAAACGTTTCCATGCCCAATAATTTCATGTTGTCAACTTCAAAAACACAATGTAACTACAACAAACCATCACTATTTAAAAACCTCAAGACCCACGCCATATTATAAATTCCCATGGACGAAAGTATGTACTATATAATCATTGAAGATGATTTTATAATAGCTTATAATTATAAATTGATGTTTTCCGTTGCAGCACATGCAAACGGATTTTGTCACGATATGCAGGCGGCCAGAAGAGCGTTTTTGTTACTGAGAAGTCACGAACGACTCGGTTGTTCCTCTTGTAAACGCTACACTTTGTGTATCTTGTCAAAAAAATTAACGGCGTATTTGTTCAATGCAAAAAAAAAATAAATGTAGAAAGGATTTTTAAATACTTACCGTTAATTATCCAATAAACGCCCCCTATCAAATAAACGCTTGGTATCCAACAAGCGCCCCCCTCCCTGAAAGCGTTAGTTTGTATTTAACGTGTTTTTTTTTGAATAAACACCCAGTCTATTATAGACGTCTCCAACACAATACCAGTGATTATATATTATAAAAGAGGTTTGTTGATTTGGCTCGGAAACCGTGCCTTTGGTCTAGAATAACATGCCTTTAGACACTAATTTAAAATTTAAAAGATAAAATTCCTTAACTACATGCCTGTTTTTTTCAACATCCTTTAGTATTAGATGAAGTTCCCTCTTCATATCAACTAAGCCTCTCCCCCCACCCCACCCCCACTTCCCGAGACAGACAGATTCACAGAAACTTGATGGACGAGTTGGGACTTAGAAGATTTGCTTATGTCTTGAGTGGAAATTGCTCAATAGCAATTTCTACAGACCGTATTTCCTCTAATAAACGCATAGTCTCGATTACACACTCCTCTTATAAACGCCTCACCGATTTACATAGAAAATACATTACAGCAACGTGGGAAACTCGATGAGGTCTCATATTCATAAATGTCAGAATATATAATAATATCAGAATCTGAATATATGAATTCTTGACTTGCAACCGCTCTCTTGAGATTTACCAAACAATGTTGCTCGCCTACGTCGGCTGGTGCCAACAATAACACTGATAAAATATTCTTTTCTATCATATCACCAACATGGCGGAATTGCAAGTCAAGAATACGTGCCCCAACAATCATCAAGTTTGCTACGCCACTGCAATATACGCCTCCCTTGTACAAATACCTGCTTCTCCTCTTAAAAAGCGTAGTATTACAAGACTATTGGTTGTCAGGGAAAAAAAGCAATATAAATCTTTAAGCAATATTGCAGATAAATGTGCTACAAATAAAAGGGTTGCATGTTACGTCACGGCCGCCATGTTGGTGGACAAATACAAAAGGAATATTTGATCAATGCTATTGTGGGCACTAGCCGTCGTGGGCAAGTCACAATGTTCGACAAATCCGTGGAGGTTGGTTGGCATCCAACAATATTAATTTGGCGGAATCACAATTAACTCTTATACTAAAATATGACGCCTTTCTGATGCCTTAAAGTTGCAGTGTGCACCGTAATTTTGCTCTTTTTAACGTTATGTAATTTTGTAATGCAAAGTCATTGTTCTTGATTTCTTTGTTCTATTGTTTATTAATTTATATTTTTTATTGTAAAGTAACCGCCTCTTTCTATCACTCGCCTTCCTACAATACACAATGCATCAAGTTTCTTTGAAAGTTAAAAAATGCCCCCGCGATGTGGTGTGTACTAGAGGAAATAAATACCTGTACTTATCAAATTTTACTGTCACTTAGGTTTCAGTAGGTTTCCCCCTCGCCTAAAGTGAATTACTACCCCCTCCTGTTTTGTATTAACGACATTAACATGAAGTATATCGAAAGCCCACGTGTAAACCACGTGTTTCGTCGCAAATAAATATGGCGGTTGTTCGCACGAGTAGTTTGGAGAATGACCAGGTAAATTTATTCTATTTTATTGCTCTTTGCTGCTTTTTATCTTTTATGCTATTTTACAATAAAACTATTAGTGAAGTTTCTTTAAGTAGTTGAAACAGTTAAGCCATAGAGAACGGCAAAGCCATATTTGGTAGGCCGCTGAGAAAGCTCATTAAAAGTTCGGTAGTTGCGTTCGTCTTGTTGATATTTTTTGACAGAGATTTTAATGATTTTTCGATTTACAATTGATTTCATCAGGTCGAAATGGCCGTTCGTGCGTTGATGAAATATTTGGAAAAAAAGAAAAGCAAGGAAGCGAGTTTATTGAATGAAAGTGAATTAATTTGGCTTCAAATTTCTTTAAAGAAAATTCCTCAACTAGATAAGAAGCCAAAGCGAATGTAAGCTATACTTTCATTTGATTTGTATTTATGTACAATCGGTTGATTTTAAAAGCAATTTTGACAATGATATGTTTGTTTGACGATTGTAGACCTTTACCAAAACCCCTTTATAAGCATATGAGTGATGTTTGTCTATTTACAAAAGATAAATCATCCATTGTAAAAGAAATGCTTGGAAAGAAAGGAGTTTCTTCGATCACAAAGGTTTCATTATGTTTTTCATGTTTTGTAGTCAGCAAAGTTTCGGTTTGTATGTTGCATGGTCTAATGACAATATTTATTTGATAGGTTATTCCAATCTCAAAAATAAAAACACATTATAAGTCGTACGCCTCGAGACGGCAGCTCCTTGGAATGTATGATGTGTTTTTGAGTGATGATAGGATTTATCACTTGCTATCTAAAAGACTGGGAAAGGAATTTTATCGCAAAAAAATGTGGGTTGATGTTGATGTTATGATCATTCAACATTTGTTTTACCTTATTAAGCATTTTAAATAAAGGATAATATTCTTCATTTTTATTTTTTTAATCATGTTTTGACATAAATTACGTACAACCCATCTTTAGTGCAATTTAATTTGTATCAAAAAATATTGTCATTTATATAAACAATGTGTTACTAAGTTCATATTTTGTATGATTCAAATCTTGTCGTAGGTTTCCTCAACCTGTTGATTTCAGAAAGAAAGATTTGAACAACGAAATTGAGAAAGCTTTAAATTGTACTTTAGTTTCATTTGGTCAAGGCTCTTGTAGGTAACGAAATTTATGTGAAATATTTACAACATTTTGCATTTTTAAAATGGTTTAACTAAATTAATCAAGTGCAAATTACATTGACAAATACGAAAGATATTCACAGACAGAAACACTGACTGCAGTTTTTTTAACATCTGTAGTGCTGTTCGTATTGCTCACACTGGAATGACTTGTGAAGATGTAATACTTAATGTTATGGAAGCTGTTCAATGCATTGCTAAAATAATACCACGTGGTTGGTCAAACATCCAGTCGATGAATATCAAGTCAGCCAACTCGATAGCCTTACCTATATATACTTCGTTGCCAAATAATATTGATGTGATTGAAAAAAATTCACAATCTAAAAAGAGAAAGACAGAGGATGTTAAAAAGGGAAAAGGGACAAAGAAACGTAGAATCAAAGAAGTCAGCAGCTAAAGAAATTTTGTTGTGGCTTCAGCATCAGGATTGAGCAGAAGATTTTTTTACATGTATAATTGATGTGGTACAGTGCATTTACCATTATAATTCAGCACAAATTTAAACGTTGTATTTTGTCCCTTTTACATGAAAAATAAACATTACATAAAAGAAAATCTAAACTTTCAACTAAACAATGCATCTGAATTGCATTTTTTTCTGTTGTAAGATGCACGAGCAATCTAGGTTTAGGTTTTGCAATGAGCCAAGGTTGAAAAGTGTTGGTTCATTGGGATCTTACTAGTGTTGTACAACTAGTTTGAGTCATCTGTTCACAGTTGTTTGTGCAGTCTGACTTTTACAGTTATGTAAGTGATTTGGTGTTCAATTACTGGGTGTAAAACAATTAACTTCTAAAGAAATTTACAATGAAGTGAATGATTTGAACACAAAAGTATCGTTACATGCTTGAAAATGTAGATTGTCCAAGTTAGTTCAGGCCTGAGAACGAAGATTGTTGCTGTTAGGTTTTGATAAACAGTTTTGACCACTTCATACCAACACTAACAGTCGTCAGGACTCAGGACTACACTAACCTGGACAATATACACCTTCAAATATGAAATCAACTAAGGTAATGATTTAAAATTTACAAATAAGAACAAAATCTGGAGGCTAAGCCTGGTGAAACCGCGGAAATACATTTGATTCTGTAGGTAGTCCTCTGTGTTGTCCGCAACAAATGCGTCAAATATATCCCGCATTTAAGCGCGTGACAAAAAAGGCGGCCGCTCAACTGATTGCTTCAATCAAATATATTGGGAAGGAAGTTCCTCGCGAATTTTCCGAAATGATTGCTGGTTGTCATGCTGTTGTGCAAGCTCTTTTGGGAACATTGCTTACATGGAGTTTGACAGCAGCCGGAGCTGCCTTAGTGTTTGTTTTTGATGGAAGTCAGGTTTGTGTTTTTACGATTCAAAGTCAGTGTAACTGTTTTATTGTGCAATTGAACATTGTGTAATGAATTGTTTTTAGCGTAAAGTGCTGGATGGAAGTCTTGGCTTTGCTGCGGGGGTTAGTTTTGTATTTATTTATTTTGCTGTCATTGAGTGTACAACTGCTAGTCTACTACTGTAGTCAGTAGTCATTGTCACCCCGCTAAATTGCTAAATTTAGTCCTTTCGTGACTTGTAAATTTTTCTGTATTCACTCATTGCAAAACAATAGATATCCATTGAAACGAATAATGAAATTTTCATAGCAGTGATAGCACTATCCAATTTTTTTGACTTGATATGCTACTGACTGCAGTCATTAGGCCTGGTTGATCTGTGCAACGACAAACTACTTATCTTTTTCATTTAAGGTGATGACTGCTGCCTCTTTCTGGTCTCTTCTTGCTCCAGCCATCGAGATGGCATCTCAATCAAACATTTATGGCCAAAATGGGCAATATTCCTTTGTACCAGTATCAATTTTTCTTTTGGGAGCAGCATTTGTATATTATGCTGACATCTTTCTGACATATCTTGTAAGTTGTCGGTAAATTAGTTTGAAATTGTTTGAAATTACTTCCTAGATTTCTTAAGTTATTATATGTCAAATGTATTATGTTTTGAAATTTCACAGGGCTACGACTCAGAGAATATTTGTAACATTTTCTCACCGAATAAGACAGAAGACGAGAAAGTCAAAAATGGATTCAATGTTACAGCTTATAATAGTCTTTCTGATTTAAGAGACGATACAAAAATAAACATTGTTCAAAGAAGAAAGCCTAATAGTTCACAAGAAGATGTCATGTCTAATTCCATTGAAAATGAAATGGACAGCGTAACTAGTCGCACAGATTGGATGAAAATATTTTTGCTTATTGTAGCAATTACTGTGCACAACATACCAGGTGTGTATAGAGATCATAAGAAGGCTTTCTTTATGATTGGTAGATGGGCAAAAAGATTTTCCTTTTTTGCTTAGTAGCATTGTTATAGGTGCAGGAAGTTAGGACAGTATATTTATGCATGTTTATAAATGTAGATCGTCCAGGTTGGTATGGTCCTGAGAAGGACTGTTTTTGTTGTTGTTGTTGACTGACGTTTCGACACCTTAGCAGTAGTCGTCTTCAGAGTCAAATGAGGAGTAAACGTACGTCAGGTTAGCCATATTTGTAATCTGCTTCTTACGTCATTGTACGTCATTTTTCCTGACGTTTACTCCTCATTTGACTCTGAAGATGACTACCGCTAAGGTTGTCGAAACGTCAGTCAACAACAACAAAAAAAGTCCTTTTCAGGACTATACCAACCTGGACGATCTACATTTACAAACATGTAACGATACTCCCGGGTTCAAACCATTTACTTTAGTATATTTATGATTGACTACATTGTTTTCATTAAATTTAGTAATTGACATTACATCATAGTTAAGGCTTGATTACATAGTACAATTGTTATTGTACAACAATGTCAGTTCATTTTGTATTTAAGAGACATTCAGTGTCAAGTTTTTTTGTGTGTTGCTCATAGGTTGGGACGTTGCTTAACTTTTGACAATATAAAAATGTACTTCTATGACACAAGAATGACCATATCAAAACTTACTAATAATTTTTTATGTTACTAAAGCATGCACTTTTTTCTGCTGTCGAGGGAAAATATTCTGAGCTGCATGCAATAAAGCAGCTTTGCAATTGTCTTTCCAAGAGTTATGTGTTAGTTCCAAAGGCTAACTTCTAGAGGCTCAGTTCTAGAGGCTCAGTTCTAGAGGCTCAGTTCTAGAGGATCAGCTCTAGAGGATCAGTTCTAGAGGATCAGTTCTAGAGGATCAGTTCTAGAGGATCAGTTCTAGAGGATCAGTTCTAGAGGATCAGTTCTAGAGGATCAGTTCTAGAGGATCAGTTCTAGAGGATCAGTTCTAGAGGATCAGTTCTAGAGGATCAGTTCTAGAGAATCAGTTCTAGAGGATCAGTTCTAGAGGATCAGTTCTACAGGCTCAGTTCTACAGGCTCAGTTCTACAGGCTCAGTTCTACAGGCTCAGTTCTAGATGCTCAGTTCTAGAGGCTCAGTTCTACAGGCTCAGTTCTACAGGCTCAGTTCTAGATGCATTCTTCTAGATGGTCAGTTCTACAGACTCAGTTCTTTTGGTCAGTTCTAGAGGCTCAGTTCTAGATACGCTCTTCTAGATGGTCAGTTCTAGAGGCTCAGTTCTAGAGGCTCAGTTCTGTAGGCTAAGCTCTTGAGGCTCAGTTCTGTAGGCTAAGCTCTTGAGGCTCAGTTCTGTAGGCTAAGCTCTTGAGGCTCAGTTCCAGAGACTCAGTGTGTGTGTTAGAATGTACATATGCACATATTTACGAATTTATTGTAATTGTGTCTTTTGAACAGAGGGTCTTGCTGTTGGTGTTGGCTTTGGAGCAATTGGTAAAAGTCCCTCAGCTACCTTAGAAAATGCAAGGTAAAAATACAATTGACTGTTTCATTTTCTTGCCTTTTAAACCATCCTTTAAGTATATTCTTTTATGGTTTTAAGAAATTTAGCCATTGGTATTGGCATTCAGAACTTTCCCGAAGGCTTAGCAGTTAGTCTTCCTTTAGTGGCATCTGGCCTGTCGCCATTAAGAAGTTTTTTGTAAGTAGGAAAGAGTTTGTGTTTGCATAGATTGTTTTTCAAATTAATTTATGTTTGTGAATATTTCGTAAAGTTTCGGTCAACTAAGCGGCGTGGTAGAACCACTTGCTGGTGTATTTGGTGCTTTTGCAGTTGTGGTGAGTAAATGGTTTTATCGTGCATTCCACCCGAGGTATATTGTTGCTTCTCACTAAAAGTTATTCATCTTTCTCATTAGTTGGTAGAGCCTATACTACCGTACGCATTGTCATTTGCTGCTGGAGCGATGATTTATGTTGTCGTAGACGATATCGTCCCTGAAGCACAATCATGGTACCATATGACATTTTACTAAGGCCTTTAAAAGTTGATTTTTAGTTTCTGATCCGCGGGCAAGAATGCTCCTCTCTCCTGCCAGCCCGCGGCAGGAGAGAGGAGCATACGTACTCTATACTCTCAGGCAATACGTACTCTATACTCTCATACTACTGGCAATACGTACTCTATACTCTCATACGTACTCATACGTACTCTATACTCTCAGGCAATACGTACTCTATACTCTCAGGCAATACGTACTCTATACTCTCAGGCAATACGTACTCTATACTCATACGTACTCATACGTACTCTATACTCTCAGGCAATACGTACTCTATACTCTCATACGTACTCATACGTGCTCTATACTCTCATACGTACTCATACATGCTCTATACTCTCATACGTACTCATACGTACTCTATACTGTCATACGTACTCATACGTACTCTATACTCTCATACGTACTCATACGTACTCTATACTCTCATATGTACTCATACGTACTCTATACTCTCATACGTACTCATACGTACTCTATACTCTCATACGTACTCATACGTACTCTATACTCTCAGGCAATACGTACTCTATACTCTCATACGTACTCATACGTGCTCTATACTCTCAGGCAATACGTACTCTATATACTCTCAGGCAATACGTACTCTATATCTCAGGTCATACGTACTCTATACTCTAGGCAATACGTACTCTATACTCTCAATACGTACTCTATACTCTCATACGTACTCATAGGTACTCTATACTCTCAGGCAATACGTACTCTATACTCTCATACGTACTCATACGTACTCTATACTCTCAGGCAATACGTACTCTATACTCTCATACGTACTCATACGTACTCTATACTCTCAGCAAATGTACTCTATACTCTCAGAAGAGAGGAGCATATGTTTAAAATGCGGGCTGGCAGGCGGTTTGGATTACGTGACTAATGATCTCTAAATAACGACAGTATGCAGTACATTTTCACGAGATTAAAAATGTTTTTTATTTAAGATATTTAACGTCAAACACATTTTGAAAGCACTTCACATGTAATTCTTCCTGTTCTTAGTGCTTTAGTTGAAAAGATAGCCCATTTGTCTTTGCTAAAATTTAATCCATCGCAATGTATCTTCAAGTACTTGAAACCCATTGTTTACACTAAAGTAGTCCTAAAATAGTCATTTTCAAATAGGAAATGCGGGCGCCGTACCGCCTGTAACACAAACTTAAGATCATCTTATAGCGGCTTATTTATTAATTATACAACTGAATACATTCATGGATAAAGAAATGAAGTATTTTGTATTTTTTGTTTAGCGGCAATGGTCAATTAGCATCTTGGTGTACAATGGCAGGTTTCGTAGTCATGATGTCATTGGATGTTGGCCTCGGTTGAAAATGGATTTTTTAAGGCCTGTATTTTTTAAGGCTGTTTAGTAACAGCTGTAATGTGAAGCATATAATGGCTTGTATTTATTAATAGTAACATAGCGTCTATAAATTTGAATTTGCGTGCGTAATAAAAAAAAACGAATGTTCATTAGCGAGTGTTTCAAAAAGTTTAAAAAAAGCTGAAGATGCGTAAGTGCTTTGTTTAGGATGACGAAGTTTAAGGGCTTTTATTTTTTTATAACATATTTATAGTTTCGTAATACCCAACAATGTTAAACAAAGAAGTCGTTCAATTATGCCGCATCCTACGCTTATTGCGTGAAGCTTATCTGCATTCTTGACAGTTGTAGCATAGGAAAATGTTTGGCATGTATAATGTATGTTTTTTATTTTTCTGTTTTATTATCAATTAATAACCTATACAGAATGGGTAAATATGTGATTTTTTTAAGGTAAAAAGGCTTATTGTTAGTAGACGTTAATAAGAAATACCCTTCCCCAACCATTATAGTGTCATCCATTATAGTGTCATCCACTACATTTGACTATATTTGTCATGGCAGAAGTTCTTGCGAATAGTTTCTTGAACGAAATGTAAGGTATCATCTTGCCATAGTACTTCGGAATTTCTCGGCCTCACCTTATCGAAAATTATAGCTAAGATTAGTAAGTAAAAAATATAACTAAGTATTATGTTTCATTTTGTCCGAAGAAGACTTTTGCGTCTCTTGTTTTAGTAAAAATATTGAATATGAAGATGGATATTTTCATGCGAAAAGCCAATTAGATGTATGGCGATAATGAATATTTTCTCAAACTAAAAACGAAATCCCTCTCTTAACTATGGACAACCCCCTTGCGTGCGCAAGAACTATTCACTAAAATATCTTCTCACGGCAGCTGAGCTTCTCCCCGCGGTCCCTTACGTAAGTCAATGTAGAATAATTTATAATGAGAAAGACGTCAATAGCTTTTTTGAGGTGTATTAATCTGCTAGTTACTAGTACTCATTTTACAATGATAATTCATTATTGCTCAAATCTTTCAGTTGTAGCCTTTCAAGCACTCGAACATCTCGTAATCACTTACGTAAGAGCGTCGAATACTTGGTTACATAACGATGATA
The DNA here is from genome assembly GCF_021976095.1 of Xenia sp. Carnegie-2017. NCBI lineage: Eukaryota > Metazoa > Cnidaria > Anthozoa > Malacalcyonacea > Xeniidae > Xenia > Xenia sp. Carnegie-2017. The sequence goes on along the minus strand of NW_025813486.1, from coordinate 19,475,527 downwards.
AATGATGATGTCATCTATCTGGTTAAAAGGTAAGTGTTCAATCCTTGATGTATCGACGCACTAGTGTTAATGAAAGCGTCTCAAATCAGAAGCTTTGCTTTTACGGGCTGGTAAACAACCCCACCTGTTGTTTTTCGCCGCAGAAGCCATCCCCCCCCTTCCCAAAAGTAAAATGCAGAGCAAATTTTGTTCGTTTATGGTTTAATGTGCGGGCGTTCATCTTGACTTATCTGGACTTGTCTAAATATCATCGTTAAGATGGTACGTTCTGACCACGCGCGAGGCAAACCTTAAATGGTTACTGCTTTTTATGGAAGATATGTCATCAAAACGGCAAGACGCGTACGCAAAACTATATCTTCGCAGTACATCTACGTAAAAGTGTATCTTCTAGCATATTTTCGTGCGGTATTCTGATGATTGAAACAATTTTTAATTTTTGACCGAACCTTTTGCGTTGAACGCATTTACTAACTTCGTGATTGTGTCGTGAGAGCGTTTACGACCGATGGATTGTATCAAAGATACGTAAAATCTTTCTCCGTTGTGCTTTCGAGTCACAATATAACTTATTTTTTCGATTGTTACATTTGAAGAGTAGCTAAAAAGTACTTTCCGTAGGCTTTAAATTATTATGTTTGTCGTAATTTGTCAGTTTTTGGTCAATATGGTTCGCTTGCAAACAATTGTTTTTTTGCAAGATCTCTTGCACACAGCGTAAAACTCATGGCGTATTTTTATCTTCTTTAAGTCTCGCACTCAAGTTTCCTTCACAATTCCTCGCATTCTCCTTCCTACGTCCGGTATTTTTCAGCTTTCTAGATGTTCCATGGGTTCTGTTCTTGAACGCCTCCGATTGGTTGTAGTTGAATCACGTGATGTGGTTTTGTTGCAGTGTTTTTCATCGGCCTGAGAAATTTTGATACACATCAGCACTTAAGCACTCGCCGCGTCTTGTGTGCACACGTGTTTAACTGAATGTATAGCTATTCATAAGTACTTTACTAAACCAGCATCGCATTTCGATAAAAGCTTGTTATCTATCTTGAGCGGACTTCACATGATGACGTTGCGTTTTGTTCGTCATTTTGTCACAGCGTATGTATGGTCTTTCTTCAACTGAATATATGTTGTCCGTTCGTTTTTAATGACATCGTGAGAGCTGGTTCTTTTTTTTTGGTAAAATCTCTTCCCATAAGCTTTTTTTCGATATCATTTGTCTTACCATCTGGTACATGCAACACCCCAGCGTTAATACACATCTCTTGAAATGCACTAATCACAGTTTTTCCAGCATTAAGAGCATTTTAACACTCAGTAACTGAAACGTTTTTCACACCCAACAGCATGTCAACTGTGCTCAAATAAAAGCTTTTGCCGATGATTGTGTTACCGCTCGATTACGCTGCCAAAAACTGCCCATTGTATGCTCCTCTCTCCTGAGAAAAAAAGGATTTGCACTGTCGTCCATCTCCGTATGAGTCCATTACTGATGATTTCGTGTTGATTGAAAGATATAAACTGATAAATCTTGGCGTTTGTCGCTGCCATCTGACAAATAAAACAGATATTTCTTTCTGTCATTCCACACACAAACACCAGACAAGAACTATTGGAAAGCGTCTTCTTGAAGTAGCCATTAAGAATGTTAACGTCTTTAATAAGCAAAAACAGTCGCAGTAGATCAGTGAACGAGTACGATTTGAACTACAGCAACAAGCCTGTTGGTCAAAAGTCCCATTTTAGATTTTTCTCTCGTAAAACCAGCAAAAGTTTCCCGCGCCCTCAACACATCCATAGCGAGCCAACGCGACGGAAGTTCAACTCTTCTCTTCAAATGCACAGGCATCAAAATTCATCCAAACGCGACATTTGCAGCTATGGTTCTACTACCAATGTCGACTTGAATCTCTCATCGAACAATTCAAATCATCGCAACTCTGATGACAATATTCCAATGGCGTATATTGACTCTCTTGGTACAGAGAGAAGGCTTGCGATCTGCTCTGAGTTAGAAAAAAACACGCTCATGAAAAATGGAGAGAGTTTGCTAATTTGTCATAAGAATTTGGTCATTCGAGACGTTTTGGAAAGCTATGCATTTATTTAACTTTTAGATATTGGCGATAAGATTTTATGGCAAAAAGCTCTTTTGCTACTGCACTTTGCGAGGAAATTGATGGTTTGCTTGGTGACGCGAATAAGAAGCTTACCTTCACATTACTGCCTGTAATGTTTAAAAAGAGTCAGGCTTATCGTCGAACTATGTCGAAAATATTAAACGGGACTGACTTATATAAGTATATAGGCTTATAATATTTCATTTGAGTATGTAGTTTGTGTAATATAATAAAAATTTTGTCGGCAAAACTTTGTCCGATAAGATGGATTGTAGCTGGCTAAATCTAGCTTAGTGTATTGTCTTTACAAGTGGCATCAGAGTATGGATTATTGATTATCTTACTTTCTAGAGTACAATTTGCCTTGTTGATATATGTCTTTATTTTATATGCTGTTTCATATATCCTTCGTACTAATCCTTGCTATGATAGCATCGACATTGAATTGTTGTGGTTTTGTCTGAAAAGTGATTAAGGAACCCGTAACTAATCGGTTTACTTGCTTTGAATTACATTTAAAACAATGGGACGGTGTTTTATAACCCTCGTGTGGTGGAAAATAGACGATATTTCTGTAAGTGGCACGACTTTTCATGCAGAAACAGCATTCTTTATTATGATTTTCACTGGCTAGAGCAATTGAGTATATAATTAGTGTTGAAAAATCAACGATGAAATCCGTACATGAACAGAAACGTATTCTGAGGTAAAAGAAAGATCTTTTGTACACCAGATACATTTTGAAATCAAGTGCAATCTCTATCAAACAAAGCCATTTTGGTTTTCAAGCGTTTTAAAAAGCTCAATCGTTATCTAACGATACTTAATGCGGACGTGCGTCTTATTCTTAGTTTCTTAACTTTCATTTTTCTTCCAATAAATCGTTTCATTTTCACATGTGTTATTGTGTTATCGTCTTCTCTGTTTCGCACGATAATCATGTATGTTTATGCTGTGGTTTTTGTGACCTTGGCTACCTGTGCAGAGAGGTCAGTCTGAATATCGGTTATGTCCTTTCCTGTAAACGAGAATGAAGTGATATCTTGGCATCTCGGAAAATAGTTCTCGATTAGTTATCAAGATAAACTAATTCTTAAACATCTTTCAACTATGTTAGCTTGATTCAAACAACCTCCCGCTTTGCGATACACTGCATTCTCATGTTTAATTCATTTCTCTTATCTCTTATTTATTTGTTTTTCTAACAATGACTTCGTTACTCATCCTCCGTGGCTAGATGCTGTGATTGGACAGCTACGTTGATCATCACGAAGATCTTGTCTCTTTCCTCCCTGCTGTAACAAACAGTGCTTCTTCGAAAGAGTTCATCGAGTCTCCGTATCAGAAATAGTGTTCTTCAAAACTGATAAAGTCACAGAATGTTTTGATTTCACTGACTGTCGAAGTTCGTATTGCAAAATGACAATTTCGGTTGTATCTCAGAGTTTTGTAGGACACTATCCAGGCCTTCATAGATGTAAACAACTTGATAGTTTCAACACGTTGTTTGTGAAAAGGGTTCAATTTCAACAACCCACGTTTTGCGGTAGATTCTCAAGAATACTCACTCTCTTCACTCTATATGCTAGTGTGTTTTCGTTTCAATATTATTGCTCTTTACTTTGACGATGTCTTGTGAGGAGAAAGAGATGTGTATTTTGAAGAAACTGTGAGAATAATATGCATTGTCTCGCTATCAGAAAGAAAATGTATCAAATTTTGACGTGTTGACGATGAAAGTTTGCGGTTTTCAAAATGACATGTTGTATCTTGCCCAAACTCCTTGACAAAACATGATTAGAATTTGTAAACTTTACATATTGAACAAACATGGCGAAATACAACTCCGAGCTTCCATTTTATTATCCGTGTTCGTACCTTTCTTCTATGAAGTGTAGATAAACGTAATTGTGAAAGAAATGGGAATATTACATGTCCTAATAGCGACAATGACGTAATTGCAAACGTCAATTGAATGTATGCGTTTCAAATCGGCTTAGCGAAGATTGTGTTTATTGCTTGCCTCCATATTGCCCTACCACATTCTGACAGACAGACTGAAAATTAATATCAAACTTCAACGAACGCGAGTGTCCTTTAATTTTCCGATCTGTCTGTTTAGTCGAAAAGAACGCAGGAAATTGTTTCGACGATAGTATGTATTATCAGATCGGATGTTTCATTAATAAATGTAAAACAAGATATGTACAATGTAAAACATTCATATTTACATATTGGGTGTCTTATCTCTTACGAAATATATTGTGGTTTTGCAATTGTCTCAGAAGCCAATTTCTTGATCTTTTGTCGTCCGACAAAACGCACTTCGTGTGAAAGCCTCTTGTCCTGTAAACCTTCGTATTTTAGTAAATATTCTTTTATAAAATTTTGTGAATTTTTCAAATTTATTGAGTTGACCAGCAAAGGTATCATCGAATTTCCACGATGCGTAAACTAAAATCCCTGGAACATTTCTACGAACAATGCATAAATACTCTTAGAAGGTGTTGGAAAATATTTTATCCTCCTAGTCATTGTGGCTGCAGGAAACACTCAATTTATTCACCAAATTCATAGGATTATTTGCTTGATTATTTCCAGGCTTGTTCTCCACAGCCGACCTTGTTTATCCTTTATTGGGTTTTAGCGACGATAATGATGATTATATTACACTGTTCTCAGCCTTCATATCAACTAATTTGCATAATGTGCGCGCACGCTTCTACATGCGCCATACGTTTTTGCGCATAAACTTTGCGATGGTTACAGCAGAAGCAGATCGTGTAAAACTTGCCTTATGACTAAATTCTTACGACTCTTCCGTAGGTTAACGCCATCGTTCATTATCAACCCTCTTTCCAGTTCTTCGCATATTCCGAAGCGTCGGTTCTGTAAATAAGATCGTTTTACATGTCCGTGTACATTCTCACACACATGGTTAATATCAACATTAGGGACATCGTTCAGTTTATCCAACGTAGACGTACTTATACTGGCTCTCAACCTAGCGTGACTGTTAAAAGTGTGCACATTATCATTCCAAGGTGAAACTTCTACCCCAATCTCGTATTTCGCCGCGTGCTTTTGATTTTTGATCGAACTCTTAGTATCCGACACTTTTTCCAAACGTTTTTCACTGTCAATTCGCTTTTTGAATCGCGATAATCGCCTCCACTGTTTCCTTCGTTGTAAATTGTAACCATACGATTCGTTTTCGTTCTCTGTTTGCTCAATATGCTTAGTATTTCCTTCGAATTCATCACTTCTCGGCGTCAGTTGTGAATCACTCGTGCTCAGTAGTTTGTAATGTTCCTTTCTTTTCAAGGACATATGTCGCGTGAAGAATTTCTTCATACTGTCAAATATTTAACCATAGGATCCCGATGTCTCGTTTGAAAATACTTCGTGTTGTTTTAAAAACTACGGTCAGTCTTCTTTACAATCTTTATCATTGATTTGTTTTAACAATGAAGAACACAATGAGCAGCGTTTCAAAATCCTTCGCACGGAGTTATATCTCGAGTCTTAATTACAAACTTTTGCGATACGGTATAAATTGCCATCAAAACCCATATGCGTGTGTCAAATGTTATTAAACTTCTCGCGTGAATAAAATTCTACTATCTTTCAAATACCATCAAGCCATAAGAAGCGACGATGTTGTGTCACAAAGCACGCTCCTGCTTTTTGCATTTCCGACCTTAAGTGTTCTGAGGCCGTTGTTTGCTTGAACGCTACAAGATCTGGGTTTTCAAGAGCGTTCGCCTGTGAATTTTCGTTTAATGCCGATATTTAAGCTGATTGATTGTGTAATATGATCCTGACTTGATGTCTTCACGATGAGCTTTCTAATGTCGTCTTGTGTTCATTAATCACTTTCCCAGGGAAAAGCAATGAAAGAGGTTGACGTGCAATGTTATAAAATCGGTTCGCTGCTCTCAAACACATTTTGCAAAACGTTAAAAACTTAAATGTTTATCTCTTCCGAAGTTGCAAAGACTGAGAAGCAAGTTTGAACAAATACTTCGTTGACATGATTCTCGTTCTTGCAAGCCTTGAAATCTGATGATGTTGTATCATTGACGTTTTCTCATAAATTTCCTCAAATTTTATCGTAATCGAAGCATGTGATACAACAGAGTAAACGCTCTTTGTCGACCGTGTTCTTCGATTCAAAATTTAACGCATTACCCTTTCCATTCTATTATTTCACTGTTCTCGCCATTGAATTTTGGCAAAATTTGTGGCATGAACGAGGTACGCTCACAAACATCTCACTAACTCTTATGCAAAGATGCATGTTTATCATTTTAGGTATGTCTTTAACTTACTTCGAAAATCCCCAGTCTTTTTGACACGAAAACAGGAAGTAATGCCGAACTATTTTGCAGCCTGTCATTAATTTACATAAACTGCAACGCCTGACTTCGACGCACGACATTATTTGCAAGATTATATTCATTAGAAATCCCCGAGTGGAGGCTTTGAGATAAATATCAAATCGTACGAAATATTGCGAAACTTTGTAGAGTCACTATCTACTTAGTTTGATAAAAAATATTAATATATTTTACTGTTCGTTATGAACATGTAAATATATTGTACTGTCTTTAACCCCGTTTGCGCTAATCTTGTTTCTCTCCCAACTGTTGTATCTTTGAGACTACATGTATATTTTTGCTGTACGTTTGTGTTACTTTTAATCATTTTTATGTGAAAACATTTTTGTTAATGAAATTCAAATTCATTACCGATTGTCGAGCATAAAACACGTTCTTCGTGCTTGCTCTGAACAAGAAAACGTCTCCTAAGCAGAAGCACACAATTGCTGTAGTATTGTTTCTTACGGTTGGAGATCAGTTTTTACTCTTTTCAGATGGGAAATTTAACTGAACTAATCTTGAAGAAATTTTTATTATTAAATTATTCGTAGTTCGTTAAGCTCTTCTTCCGGAGGGATAATCTGTTTTTGATCATACGTTGTCGTCTGCTTTGTGACAACCGCCAAGTGACTGGATATACCGGCTTTTCTTTCACTGTCAATAGTGCGTGGGGATATGAATTACGAAATTTTGTAATTTTTACCATGTGTTTGAAATGCACAAAATTTTTTGCACTATTTCAGCTAATGTATTAGGGCATTCCAACTTTGTGTTTTTGCTAGTTCAAGGCTGAAGGCAAGCTGTAATTTCAGATTTCTGAACTGACTAACCGACTGTGTTTAGAAGCTTCCTGCTCTGTTAAAACTGAGCGAAGTGGACCTGGAGCAATGGCTTAAAAGTTCATTGTATCTTATTCATATTTAATTCATTTTACTTTGTGACACCATTTAGAAAGTAAATATATCGTTTCTTAATTGAAATATTAATGAAAAATGGTCTAAATTACCCGAGAAAGTTAGTTATTGGAAATCAAAAGAAAATTTTTAATCGACTGTTAATTAATCATAATCCTCGAGTCTACAGCAGCAGATACTGCAGTCCAATGATCTGGGCAGATGATTTTTCATTAATTCGTTTGTTCATTTAGCCATTGTGGTTTCTGAAAGCAATCTAAAATTCAAAAACTTTTTTAGTCTAAAATATTACAAGAAACACTGAAGTATACGAAGACTGAATAGTTCAAACATTAAAACGTGTTGCCTTCAACAACAAAAACCGGAAGTCTTGTCTATCCATGTAGTTTAACAGTACAGGCCAGGTCTCCTGTAGAAGTGCACTTAATCAAAACTGACAAAACTCAGAAGAGTCAAAAATCTATCTAGGAGGGAAATAGTTTCTTCTTCCGACACAATCGGAATGGCAAAGAATGACGTATAAGTCTTTACAACTTTCTAAATATCTGTCTGCAACAGCCACTGTCAAAATCAACGTTAACTTCCTACAAATAAATTTATTGACAGACGGATGTGTAACGTTTCATTTCTGTGAATATGTGAATTCCTTGCTTCATTTGAGAAAACGAAAGCAAGAAACATGCAGTTTAGTTGACCTAACCACTGACCTAATTCAATAAGTAATATCAATCAGTTTTTCCTCCGAATCAACCGACCAAAACCGTCGACCAACGTTGTTTAAGGATGTCAATGCATGAAATGACGATATTGTGAAAATTTTATGAAGGGAATTCATTTCCGGAACGTACTTAACCACAAAGTAAACACTTTAGTATCGTGGTGTGTAATAATTTCCTATGAACCGGGTTTTCATTTCATTCTTTCAATGGTTTAAACTCTTGTGTCACGCAATCGTCGCGAAACGAAGATTTTGGCAAATGATCTGCAATATCAAACTGTTGAGTGAAACAATTGTGATGATAGCGATGTAGACGACATGCTGGGAGAAGCTGATGCTTCAGAGAAAAGGCAGACTTATTTTCTTTAGTTGATCACGTTCATTTGTAAACGTCAGAAATATTGCGTATTTTGTATTCACATACATATATGTTTGAAACATATATATATTTTTTTTTTATATTCTGTTTCAAATTAATATAAATGCAAGTTTATTTGTAACTTTTCGTTCAAGATGTGCACGATCATGTTTAGAAATAAATGTTACGTTCTTTTAAAAACCCGCAAAATCAATATAACCGCAAGTGCTCAGTATCAAGGTAAACAGTCTTATCTCTTCGTTTGTTTTATATAATTTTGTATTGTGTGAAGGCACTCCCAAACCCCGCTCCCTCCCCTCCCCCCGTGTATTTTACGCGCAGTCGGCGTTGCTGTTATGTGTAAAAGCCGTATGATTGATTCTACCTGTGAATCATTATGTTTACATGCTTTGTGACTCTGTTCTCTAAAGCTGAGAATTCAGAATATATAACAAGAGGACCTGGCGTTGAATTTTTCAAGTAAGACTTGATCGAGTCTGCGCTTCCCGACCACATGTCGTAAAAAATGCCGACTGATTTGAAATTACTTGCATCAATATAATTTATTACCAGAATACTGCCCGGGCAGGCGTATATTGTACTAAACTCGCGATTAGCACATTAAACAAGAAGAGCTGGCGTCATGAGTACAAGAATTCAAGGAATGGTTCCTCGCAGTAATCAAATACCGTTTAAAGTTTTACCAAATCGTGATGACGACAAAGAATTTCATCCAATGACTTTCAAACGAGAATCTAGAAGACCAAGGAACGCCATCGATCGATTTGTCAGTAATTTACGAAGAAGCCGTCGTTTCAAAGATTACAAACATCGACGTCTTAACACGTCTGACAGCGTAGAGAGTTTGAGCTCTTCTTCGCGAGTTTCCCAAATAACTACTCGTTCTTCCAGTATAGAGAAAATAACAGACTATGCAAGTGAAGATAAACCGCCATCCCAAGCTTTTATGGGTAGAAGACGCTCGCGTTCAGATACAGACCTACTAGCTACTAGCGATATGTTTTTAATGACAAGACGTCGCGCCGCGATTTGCGAAGAAATGGAAAGATCAATCTTCATGCAAGATGGTAACACTTTACGAAAGTGTCGTAAAAATTTGGTAATCCAACAAATATTAGAGAATTTGTCGTTACTTTAATTTGAAACTTTCAGACATGGAGAATTAAGATGTTTGGAGTAAAATTATATATTTATTTATCTGGTAAAAGTTATCACGTATTCACTTGAAATTGGTCTGCTTTATAATGCTATCGACCAGGGGTTTGAAGGAACGGCCGACTTTAATACTTTGTAGAAGATCAAATTAGCGTTTGGAAATATTTATTTTGTTAACGAATTAAGCTCTCGATATATTGTCCATTAAAATATTTTTTTATTTGTATACGTCAAATAATTTGTTAGTGAAGAGTAGCTGAATTATTTCGACAGCATGCGATGATGGTGTCAAAGTTACCGATAATTAAAAAGAGTCACACATTGATTGTAATTAGTTGCAGTGTGGCTAATCCATTTCGAATTCCACAGAAGACACGTATCCTTAAGCAAGCAAAAACATACACGCACTCCACCTGCTGTTCTTGCACTCCATGTCGACAAAGCACTCTCATTTGACTTTCCCATGCTTGTTTCGACAATCTTAACACACTTGTTTGTCTCGGCTATGAACGAATTTTTCCGTTTAATTTTTATCTCTTATCAATGTGTTCATCTGTCATTGATACTCGCCATAATGTATGAATAAATTTATTCAACATCAGACACCGTTTTCACCGTCGTTTCCGAGTTCATAAGATTTTAAGTCTTCCGTGGTAGTGAACGATTTTAATCTTCTCTATTTAATCTTATCGTTTTAACTTTTGACCGTGAGTGATGCGTACGTGAAATGAAAATCTTGTATATTTTATAATGTGAAAAATGTACCGCGCTTTTCTTTACTTGAATGATCACAGGTCAGATATTGATATATCCTGGTTTCGTAGTGTACTTTATTTGCGAAAGCTCTCCTTTAAGCTTGCGTAAAACCACGTTTCTTTATGCAATGAATATGGAGTTGTTCCGGCATCTACTTAAAGCATAAATCTGCTTAAATTTATAGAATTACCCTCGCGTTTTAGACAATTACGTGTAAGTCAAACTTGGGCTACATGATATAAATGAATTTCAATCGATTCTAAGCGAGATGCTGGTGAGCTTGTGTTGTTTTAATGATGATTTTTTCCTTGACTATCACAAAGAGAATATGGATGTAATTTCAATTTAACGACTTAACGGCAAAGCACTGCGTCTCCCCTAAATTAGTTTTTCGCATCAGTTAAAGTGTCGATGGATGAAAGAGGTGTTGCTGTCTCATCATATCGTAATATGATTGTGAATAGTCTTGCAATTAAACTATTTGTGTAATACGTGAATGAGCTTTGGAATATTCAACTTGATTTATGATTGATAAGCTGCAATTGAGATGTCCATAACATTCATTCTCACTCACAAAAAAAATCGCATGCTCTTAACAGTATCCTTAATCCATCTTTACAAAGCTTTTACAGTTTGGGACAAGACTCGAAAACTACACTGCTCAACGAAAGATGAGTGTAATTTATGTAAAGACTTTGTGCAGACTGTAAAATGGCTAATTGTGGTTTATTGTGTGCAAAGGTCGAAACTATCAGTCTATCACCATAATTTATGATCGGGTCAACAGTCCTCACGTTCAATGCTTCGATGCGTCTATGCCAGATCATTTCCCATCGTGTTTGGACAAGATTTATTTAGTTCGTGAACTAGTTCGCACTTGCAAGTCGCAACGAAGCATAAACTGTAAAATGATAAATTATAACTACAAAATATAAAGCATAAACGATAAAATAATAAAATGTAACTATAGAATATAAAACATATGATCGCAATAAAGAAACTGCACGTATTTCTCTATGTTTCGACTAGTTGTGATCAAGAATGAACAGGTCTATAAGCTACAAGTTCGTTGTCTATCTACATAAAAAAACAGACTTCTATGACAGAATCCTAACTTTTATCATTGAATGAATCAGCTTGCTTTCATTTCTCTCTATTCATTCCGGATGAAAAATTTAAAGTAGAAGAAACTTTAAATGTAGACTAGAAAGCGATTTCTTTTGTCTTTTGTGAAAACATTAGGCTTTCCTGGCAAAGTAAAGCTGAGTAACAGTTCCTTTTGTCTTTCAAGAATACTGTATTCTTTTGGGGAAATCTTTTAACAACCTGTCAATGCTTTCCTGGTGGCTTGCCGGTGTGTTGTTTGAAATCTGTCGAAACCAAAACATCTTAATTCAGAATGTTTATGTTAGATGTTGACTTACTAAACAATTATTTAATGGAACGCATTGATGATTTTATTATGTCGACATAATTTAATCGTTTTTCGTGGTGAAGTTCGAAGGCATAACAAATTGTGGAAAGTTTATCGAAAACGTTCATCTCGTTACAGCCAACTCCAAACACTATCTTGCAAATAATGGTAATCTTATGTTAGTAAAAGTCGCTGTGATCCATCGATATCCATCGATATACATATACACAATCTAAATATCTAGAAATAAAAATCTAATTATTTTATTGAGCTGAAACTCGGGTCGAAAACAACGACAACAAGGTGCATCTTTCATATCATATTGTCAATTTAAATTACTCGACACCAGGCTCCAGCACGTTGCTCTACATCATTAGCTGGGCATGGCAGTGGCGAGACCTTTTCTTTCTTGCAGCATTGCGTAACCATGGTTTCGTAGTGTTGACGTAGGTATTCACGTGATCGTATATCAGCCTTTGTAAATAAGAGAAAACAAAATCAATGTGTACAAAGTAGACGATTACCAAACACACAGAACACCATTAGCTACCTGTCTGATTGGTTCAGGAACTCGATATCTACAACACAACTCGCAGATCTTTAAACTTGTCTCCAAGCTAACCTTGTGACCAATCGACACGTAGATAGGATTTTTTGATTTCTCAGAACTCTTCAATGCCTGAAAAGAGACATTATGGAGACAGAGGATATATTATAGACAGACGAACCACAAGAAGATCTAGAGATATCACTTACAGCTCCAAATGTCGTACCAGAATCACCGACAAGGAAGAAATAATCACCAAACTTTTGTAGATGATCATTTATCTGTTAAAAATTCCTCGCAGTAGTATCGTTACTGGAGTCTTTGTTGCAATGTTGCAAATTATCAATAAAATTGTCGAAAAGCTGACCATACTTTTTTCAAATGAAATTCGTTTTTTTCAATACCATCAACATGAAATAACTTTTTCCCAACTCCTATTGTACACACATCGGTAATGACACCCAGATGACTTGCTACACCAAATCCTGGTTATAAGAAAATACATTCTGTTTTAGATGGACGAATCTACCCAGTTAAATAGTTCACGTTAACATCTCGTTTTGTTGTGTTCACAAAAATTTCGCTTGCAAGTGTTATACCTCTAGGGTGTAAAATCCCATTGCCATCAACAAAGATTACCTAAAGACAGGAAAAGAGGTTTTGTTTTCGTGCAAAGAAATAAGACGGTGTCCAGACAAGCATTTTTTTATAAAATCGTGTTTCTAGAATAAGATACGAAGTGTGGTGTAGTACGACAACAAACACCTCTGGTAAGATTCGAGGACGGTCTTTTTGAACTTTGTTATCAACCTCGCTAAATGTGGTGCCTCGCGAAATGCCAAAAATTCCGGAATGTATGGCTGATTCAGATGGATGAAATCATAATTTTCATATATCACCTGGCGGAAAACGACAAGTTAGAAGTGTGGCAACTGTTATAAAAGAATTTAATACCAACTGACTTCAAGTTTCGGCAACGATAAAACTACCAATGCCGCGCAGGCATGCTCCTTATCATTCTTCATAAATGATATATCTACACCACCAACATATTTCAGTCGAATTTCCTTTTCGTCATCAAACCAATCGCGAACATCAACAGTGATAAGTTTCTTCTTTAATTCACACTGCTGTCTATAGGAAAATGTTTTTTTTTGAACGTAAGAAAGCATTGCAGGTGTGACGCATGCGCATTTAAAGTACGAAGCTTAAACAAGACGTGATGGAGCTAATGAAGAGTTAGCTAGGAAAGGAAGTCACCACTCAAACGCGATAGAGAGGGATACTTGAAATGATATTGCAGCTGTGGATTTAAATTCAAACTTCCTAGATTACGTCGATCAAAATTGGAGTGGATAGTGATTGGAGGATGTTTTATTTCAAGTATTTTCGTGGATGGAAATCATATTTGGTCGTACCTTGTCCACTGATCTGTAATATGATTGGTCACTAGAGAAGTTTCCATAATTCCATCGAGAAATTCAAAGCCATATTTTGCCGTAAATTTATAGAATTGTTGAATTAAAATTTCATAAATTAATATATTCTTGCTGACCAGTATTTTGCAGGCGCAGACTTACGACAGCAGTATCTATGACAACAGGGAAGCCATATTTCTTTTCTTCGAAGATGTGAAGTCAAATTAAAGATTTTAGTGGATTTGTTTGTTCATAGTTTCCTGTTTGGAAAATGGGCGAAGTTACTGAAGCAAATGCAGCCGTTGTTGATACTGGTGGCTATGATTACAAGCGATTACATAGTTATCCTTTGATAAGGGTAGAACTTTTACACCACGAAATGTGTTTAACTGTGTTCACGCAAAGTTCATATTAAATGATTACTTGTGTTTGCCTTTTAGCAATCGGATATGAACGATGAAATGCGCACTGAAGCCATGGAGCTTTGCGTTACAGCCTGTGAGAAGTTTTCGACCAATAACGAAGTTAGTAAAACGTGATATAAAACATGAATATCCAAACACTTGTTCACTTCAAAATAATTTTGTGACATTACGAGCAGTCGAACTGACTTCGCTTTAGGCTGCTGCGAAAATGATCAAGGACAGTTTGGATAAGAAATTCGGTTCTTCGTGGCATGCTGTCGTTGGCGAGGGATACGGTTTTGAGATTACACATGAAGTCAAGAATCTTTTGTACATGTTTTTCGGTGGTTCAATAGCGATTCTGGTGTGGAAGTCATCATAGTGTTTTAATGAAGAAAAAGTACTGTATTTGTGCTCAAAAACAGAGATGAAATTTTATATATATGTATTTCTTATCATCGAGGTATAGTTATATAGTATTCGCAATAGATAAGAGACGGAAAATGTGCGCTTTTTAAAAGCAAAATACATTTCTGATTTCTGAAATGATGCTACATTTCTGTTAAACCTGATTGACGTTTCTCCTAAAAGCCACTAGAATCAAATGTTTTTACTCTCACAGACTCTAAAGATGAATCTGAACACCAAATGGTCCAAATGAAAACGCTTCCCAATTGCGTTATGTATTTCCCAATATTAGGGATATTTATGAATGTATGAACAAGAAACTTTAGTGATTGAGATGTCCGGGACGCTTAAACATGCATAAAAATCGTTATTTCTTTCGACTTTAAGAAGAAATGTGAGCCAGGCTTTATTGATCCTGTGGTCTAAATCCTCTGTTATTTATAATTGTCTGTGCATGAAATCTTCGGAAATTTCTTGCTTAACTGAGTTGTCGACTATATTTGTCCTTGCTCGCGACTTTCGTGGAGCATTCGGTTTAGTGTGATGTTAGAAAACTTCCTTAAAAGATGTTTATTTAAAAAATATGACTGTCCATGACAATTTTTTTAGCTATGGTCGAACTTAAAGTGATAAAGTAATTAACGAAGTACACTTGGATATCACTTCAGTAAGCCATCCATACAAATATTGAATAAATTTTCGTTTTCTTTGTCATTGTGGATTAAAACGCTTTATGAGAAGACGCTATTAAATTTTCCTTTGAGACGGACAAAATTATTGAAGTCAACTACATTGAAGTAATTAATAGATTGCCATCTAGTCGCATCACATATTACCTACAAAAAGTTGTGGACAATGCTGAGAACAGGCGAGAAGACGACATTTAAAAAGATTGAAGCAAGATCACCTTTGCAAACGACTTGTCATTTTGAGCAGGGGATGATTAGTCATCGAAAGGAACGAACAGCAGTTACAGCACCGTGTTCAAGAAGCGCAGATACTGAAAAGTATTTAAAAAAACGAGAATTGAAGTGGAAAAGCGAGTTTCCTCATCGTAAAACTAGCAGTAAAGGACGCAGTTCAAAAGATTCCTCCATTCCAAGACAGTACACATGTCCAACCATAATCAATTTAAATTTTGTAACATTCTTTAACAATCAAGATGGCTGGAAAAACCCCAAAGCCAGAAATCACATAAACGGATTCTTTCCTCAAAAAGTACGAAATAAAAAAATGGAAGCCGTCAAACGGGCTAAAACTCCAGAAATTCGTCTTTTATTTCTGCCTAAGGTAAAAAGTACGTAATATCTTACGGATGATAACCAATTGGTAGATTAGTAATCAGGGGGAGGAAACATTTAAAGAAATAAGAAGGGATGAGATGTGGGTATGCTACACTTACACCAAACTTTACTGTAATGTTTGTCCCTGTTTATAACCAATCATTGTACAATTGAAAGAGTGACGAAACATGAGAAACAAGGTCCGATTTCACTTCTGTAGCAGAGCTTATCTCCTATTAAAGAAGTTAAGTCTGAAACAACAGAAAAATGAAAATATTTAGACAAGAATTTACTTTCATTGTTCAGCCTACAGTGAACATATGTACAGAGTTTTTAATTTTACAGTTCAGGTCACATTTGAGAAGAAATAACTCAAGAACTTGTTGAAGTCCTACAGTTTTTCATTGGTTGTTGGAAATTCAAAGTAGTTTGAATGTATATGACCTAAAGAACTATGGGATATATAGAGCCTGAAAATCTGAGTGTGTTTGTATATTTGCTTATTTTTTATCACCATGGTTACAGTGGCACTGAGTTAAGTGGAGCTGTCAGCAAAACTTCTAGTTTTCTTCAAACAGGTATGGGGTAAAACACACAGCAGACGATTGGAATGTATAAAAAAACTTGATTATTAATGATTTTTGATAATGCCTATTAAGTTGCAATCCAAGCAATCAAGTCATGTTTATAAGTGTGAAAATGAATAAAGTCCTTTCTTGTATGAACATAAGTTTGAAAATTGGTAACCCAGGCATTAATGTTGAAAAATAAAAGTTTCTCCGGATTTTATAAATGATTTTTATTGAGCTTTCGACTCGGTGCTTCGAGCCTTCTTCAGAATAGGAAGTTACTAGCTATTTACATTTTCAACAATATATAAACACACATATACATATTTACAGTTGTTGGCAAGGTCACTTACCCAAGCTTAACACATCGTAAGCTTCCTTAGTTTTAAGCTTAAGGAAATCATTATCCTTGATCAATTGATGTATGTCATCATTGTTCATTTCTAACAGCATGCCTGTCAATTTTGCAGCAGTGTCTTCCTCTACATACCATTCTAAAATCCTCTCAAATAACTTCTCCCCTAATTCTTCCAGTGAGACCTCGGAAGAAGCTTCTTTTTCACTATAATGACAACAGAACAATATTCCAAGCAAGGAAAAGAATTACACAATACTTTCTATACTCAAGTGGAGTTAATAGGGTGGGAAGGGTAAGTGGGGTGAAGATAGGGTAGGAGGTGGAAGGAAGGGTGAAGATGGGGTGGAAGGTGGAGAGGTGGAGGAAGGAAGTGGAGGAAGGTGGAAGATGGTGGAGTGGGGGTGGAAGATGGATGGAGGGAAGGTGGGGAACATTGAAAGAAAGAACCAACCTATTGTTTGCATCATTGTATGTTTTTAGCACTGCATAAGCTTCATGTATTTTAACTAAAAGCGCTTTTTTGTCCAGTAACAATTGCTCAAGATTTTCAAGTTCCATTTCTAATAGCATTCCTGTAATTTTTCCAGCTATTTCATGGTCGTTATAGGCCTTTTCAACTTCACAATACATAACATCGCCGATTAATTTTCGTTGTTTGTCTTTAGATTCATTGTCTAAGGCTTTAATTGCTTCGTATATCTTCGCCATCAATTTACTATCATCGCAAAGAAGCGTTTTTAATTCTTCTTGTGGCAGTTCAAGTAACATGCCCGTAATTTTTTCCGCATTTTCACGCTGAAATGTGCAAACTTTATTGTACAAAGCAATGGAGGAATCTTCCTCCTGACTATTTTGTTCCGAGCTTACTTCGCTTCCCATAATAGCAAATTACAGTGTTAAAACATGACACCTTTTGCAAAGATCAGAATCATCGAAATAACAGTTTAAAACAATGAAACATTATATTTTCAGCTGTTCCTTCAGTATTGACAACTTAGGAGGTCATATTATTGTGATTTATTTCGTGTCTATTCACATCAACTTCTATACGGGAGGGAAAGTTATCTTTCTCCATATTTCATCCATATCGATAACGCTGACAAGCAGGTACAGAGGACTCGCTATTTAAATACTTCAAAATGGCGCGGGATTCGGCGGTAAGTAAGAAAGAAGACAACAAACTTTAACTTCGTGATTTTATAGCTTTTTTTCTGTCATTCGAAAGTACAAATGTATGATAAACGAATGATTTCTTTATTATTTATGTAGGACTGTGACATTAAGCGAATGTCAGGTTTGTTAAATGAGATTTTGTTGTCGAAAAGTTTGTCAAATGAGACGTCCCATCTTGTCGACAGTGTTTCCAATATTTTATCCGGATCTGTTTACAACTCTATGCCACCATTATTGGTAAGAAATTATTAAGTTTTTCGAAAAATACAAAAGTACATAAAAGTACATAAAACCACAAAAGCAATTAAACTTTCAACACGAAATATTGGCGTGATGTTTATATTGGCTTTTGCTGAGGAATTGTTTTTAAAATATGTTGTATTCTTTGATAATTCTTATTGTGAGTATTCAACTGTATATTGGAATGTCTTTGCACTGTGAAAAATTTTTCCTAATATCTGATAATTAGTCAATGATTCTTAACCTCAAAAGTTTTCCTTCTTATTGTCGATGATTCTAGCTAACGAGCGAAGATCGCCGGATATTACGTCGGGATCGCGAGGATGCCATCAAAATGGAAGATCATTTGTTAAAGAGGAAGCAAGAAAAATATTTTGATTTAGTTGATAAAGTTCAGATTGTGCTACATCGAATTCAGGTTTCATTGTTTAAACGATTTATTTCTTATGTTATTTTTATGGAGCTATAGAGCTGAGGGGGTGGGGGTGGACTTAATACTTTTTTAAGCTGGGGGGATGGACTCAACTCTTTTTCTAAGCTGAGGGGTGGACTCAATACTTTTCTAATCTGGGGGATGGACTCAACTCTTTTCTAAGCTGGGGGTGGACTCAATACTTTTTCTAATCTGGGGGGATGAACTCAACTCTTTTTCTAAGCTGGGGGTGGACTCAATACTTTTCTAAGCTGGGGGTGGACTCAATACTTTTCTAATCTGGGGGATGGACTCAACTCTTTTTCTAAGCTGAGGGGTGGACTCAATACTTTTTCTAATCTGGGGATGGACTCAACTCTTTTCTAAGGTGGGGGGTGGACTCAATACTTTTTCTAAGCTGGGGGGATGGACTCAATACTTTTTCTAAGCTGGGGGCAGATGGACTCAACACTTTTTCTAAGCAATTTTTTTGGTAAAATTCAGTATCCCACAAAGAGAATGTGTGTTCTTATCTTTCCATCATCTTTATCAAATAATCTTTGTCATCCCTGTACATGACATCCATGTTTCTTGGTATTGACCTCAATTTTACTTTAGGAGAAAAAATTAGTCAAAATTGTCCATCATACGGAGAGAAAAAGTGGCTCTCCAAGTGACTTAAATAACAATTCCTCAGGAGAAGATAGTGTCAAGTTTAGTGGTGTTGAACCTGTTCAAGAACCAACAGTGAATCATCCTCAATTAAAACTTCAAAGACCAAATTCCTTCTATGGCAACCATTATGCTTCACATCACTTTCCCGACCTGCCTACACATCACCTAGTAGAAAAACCCTCACGCCACCCCCTGGAACATCCTACACATCACCCCCCACATTCCCAACATCACTCCTTAGAACAATCTTATAATAATTATGAATGTCATCGTCCCATTACGTTCTCAAGCAATGATGACCAATTGAACAATGAAAATAATGGTTGTTTGCAACAACGAATTGAACCAATCCAACGATACCCTCAAGTGTACTCTACCCACAACCAATCAATTACGAGTACATTTCAAAATGATGACCAATACACTAATAAAAATGCTCGTTATATTAACCAACTGACGTTTCATCCCCAGCAAGTTGACTCCATGTTACCAGCACACGAAGATGAAGTTTCTGTTTTGCAGCAGAAGGAATATCTTGCAAAGGAACAGCAGCGTTTGGAAGAACATTATAACTCGTTGCAAGAGAAGTTGCTGTTCGACTTTCAAAGGCGCCAACAGGAATTACTGGAAATGTACAGCCAAAGTGTTCAATTGAGCTGTGAAAAAACTCAATCAGTTACCAGTGAAACAAGTACACTGGAAAGTACACACATGTCAAATGAAAGAAGATTTGAGAGATCAAGTGTTGTTGAACAAGAAGGATTCTCTAAAAGTCCGTTCGGTTTTTCTGCTACAAAATGCTCCACAAACCTCACGAATGCTCCGTTTAACGCAGACTTTGTAAATTCAACGCGTAGTTTGCGCTCTCTCCAAAAACCTACAGCAAAAAAGGAGGGGGTTGAAAGAACAAAGTCGACTTCTCCAAACAAGTGTGCATCTGTAAATGCTGCACTCGTGTTGAAACCAACTGCTGGGAAGTCCATACCATCAGATAAAAATTTCTTTGAAAATAAAGCGTTTGGTAAAGAGGACGTTTTCGACAAACATTCATCGGAGATTTTTGAAAATTCTTACGTGTCAGGCTTTGATCAAAGTATCATCTCACCTAACTCGATGAAGACTTCAGTTGTTTCCGCATTCAGCTCTTCATTTAAGTCGAACAATATTGATTTGAAAGAATTGAACCAACTGTCGTTTCCTGATCAAAGCATGCTTCAAAACGAGGCACTAAAACATTCGACAGGAAGCTCCCTTAAAGACTCCATCCAAGTTGGGGAAATTTTAGCGAGGAAAAGTTTTAATTCCGAAATAAGTGCTCAAGAGTTTTACGAATTTCCGCATTACGGAAAGGCCATCCAAAGAGAAAGGTTTTGTATCGTTTCGGCTCATGCAAAAGGCTTCCTTACCCGTTTGCTTTTCAAAACTGGAAAAGTTCAAGATCTTGTCACCACGATAAAGGTAGAATATACTGATTTACCAAAACCGTATTTACGATATTACATCGTGAAAGTATTTGATCATTTTTTTCATTCGTTTCTTCAACTCCACACAGGATGCTCGCAATGTTCTTGCCGATTTGAGCGTCGAGTACGGTCAGTCAAAGACTGATCGATCTTTCAAAGAACGAGTTAAAACGCAGGTATTGTTTGAATTTGACTGTTTTAACATAAGTAGTGATGTTTTGTTCTACTTTGGATATGATCTATTGATCTGGGCTTGCTTGCACAAAGGCCGAATAGTGCTATAAACTCGATAGCAATATTTTTGAACGCTCCAAAAATCTCTTGAAAGGGAAAAATCTACGATTTGAGCTGGACAATCAATGAAATACAATATTGTCTGAAGAATTATAAAGTTTCATTATCGTAAAGAAAATATAACCACATTTTCGCAAGTTTGAAAAAAATTTCATACATTCAATAACGCCATCCAGGTTTCGTGAAGCTGGCACCTGGAATAGAACCACGATTGTTTTATTGGGTGGTTGCTATGGTGTCAGACTTTTTTCTTTTAATTAAAGTACGTTTTTATAATGATTTAGAGATTTTTTGGTGTATAAGTATTTTGTAGGGAAATTAACACACCTCTTGCAAACCTCCTCTATCCCGTCCTGCAACCCTCGTCTATCCCCTCCTTCAAACTTCATCCATCCCCTCCTGCAACCTTCATCTATCCCCTCCTGCAACCCTCGTCTATCCCCTCCTGCAACCTCCTCTATCCCCTCCTGTAACCTTCATCTATCCCCTCCTGCAACCTTCAACTATCCCTCCTGCTTCATTTATCCCTCCTGCAACCCTCTACCCCTCCTACAACCTTCATCTATCCCCTCCTGCAACCCTCATCTACCCCCTCCAGCAACTTTCATCTATCCCCTCCTGCAACCTTCATCAATCCCCTCCTGCATCCCTAATCTATCACTGCTATAGATTTGTTTGAATTTTTGCTCAGATTTTTAATGCTTTCTTTCTCAAACATCCACATGAAGATTTCAGTCTTCACAGTAAACGTGATCACTTTCAACTCAACGTAAAATCTCTAGTAAAAAGACGGAATCGCATTCCACTGTTATAGAGATCATCAGTTCTACTCCATTATATTTTGGCTTTTTTGTACTTATGTCATTCTTAGGTTAGTAAAGAGAAAAGTTTGCATTTATAGTTTTTATTTTATTTTTTCATCACACCATTAGCTTCTCTTCGCTCAAAATCAGCTGCGTGGGATATTCGTCGATTCTCCTGCATATGTAAGAATGCAAATCCTGAATCACAATAGACGATTATTGCAGGAAAAACGGACGCGAAAAGTTAGTCAGGTATGGGTTGAAAATGAAGCATACAATGTGATGATGTCGGGCAGTGCGCGAATTAACGGTGTGCAGTGTGCAATTTGCACATTGTTTTAGCTAAAATGAAAACAATTGCACATCACTTTTTCAAACGATGTGCAAAAATCAGCGGTTTTAACGAAAAACACTGTCGTAAATCATATGAATTTGTTCACGTTTAAAAATATTAATTTAGCACTTAGCGCTGTATAATAATTAACGTAATATTGATTTGATTATGCCTGTAAAGAAACACTTTTGTCAAAAAAATTGCACATCGTTTTTTCTGAACTAATTCGCACACTGAATGTCGGGCAGTGTTACGATACTTGGTGTAAGATTACATTTCATTTTTGTACATTGAATATGCCTGGATTGCCAATCTTTAAACTTATATTTATTTATATACTACATAATATATAATATATATTTAAATATATGATTGTATCTATATTATAATATATATTTAAATATATAATATATGTGCAATTAATTGATACAAAGTTTGCGGCGCATATTCTGTTACGATGGAATGGGAGAGTTATTGTTTCTTTATACTATTTAAGTGATGTTTTGGGCTGCCTATGGTATTTGTTGATTTTTTAAAAATATTTTTTAGGGTCAATCTCCACGAAATGATGTTAATCGTCAGACTCCTAAGTTATCTGATGTCACCATGAAGAAACGACAATCCAGACGAGAAAAGTATCCTTTTGTCAAATTTGCCTGTAACTTTGCAGACTTTTCTCTCGTTAGGTGGTTACTGCTAAAAGGTTTCTGTGCTTTCGTGGTTCCTGTCGAGAGCATCGTCAGTTCGAGTAGCAAATGCTCTGAGGTTCCTTTATTCGTTTTGGCTAAGATTCAATGTCAAGATGGCTTTGTAGTTTTGTGCTAAGGTTCATATAATACAGAAAACCTACCCATTACATCTTGTAGAGCTTTAAAAATGTCCGAGTTTCCTTAACGTAGATCCAGTCAAGATAAAACACCCTTATCTAAGAAACACGAAAGTCCACAATCTGCCAAATCATCAAAGAGTAATGGCAAGAAACGTGCAACACCTAATATCCACACGGTAAACACACCAACCTCCAGAAGCAGAATTCCTCCAATGACCAAAGTAAATCCCGAGGCATCAACGGCAATTAGCGATTCTTCTACGGTTAATAGCGAGACTTCTACGTTAAATAGCGAGACTTCCGTGGTAAATACCGCGACTTCCACGGTTTGTAATGGTTCGCCTAATGCTGGCAAAGAAACGAAACATGCTTTAGTTGAAAATGAAACGTATTTTGGAAATTCCTTTACCACAGCTTGTGAAATCTCAAATTCTTCACCTGCACCTTTGATTTCAACAAAATCTGAAAATGTCGTAGCGAGTCTTTCGAGTGAAGGAATTAAGAAAATGACTACAAATATTGTTGAGAACGATGCCAGCGCAAGAACAAACACAAAATCCACCGCTATTAAAGGGAATGATAATCGATACACAGGAAATCGACCTTTGTCCAAGTCAAAAAATGGGAAAATAAATGAAGCTTCAAAAAATCGGCGGAAAACCTGGGATAAAGGGTAAGATGGGATGTCGTGGTAACACAGTGGGTATTCTTGTTGATATTGTGTCTACACATACGTCACTGGTTACCAGTCTGGTGCTCACCAATTCGGTGGCACTAAAGTGGCGAGATATCTAGTATGGTCATTTTTGGCAAAAAAAGAACTCCGTTCTGACCCTTTTCGACTTTTCTGAAACGCTGAACTCAATTATGTTTGCTTTTTAGGGTTCTTCGTCCGATTCAAGGACGACTGTCACCTCCGCTTCCATCATCAAAGACGAGGTTAGTGTTGTAATTTTTTAAGTTTTGATTCGTGTCTTACAAACCATAAAAAAAATATTAGAAATCTTTAAATCAACACATTACGTTATTGTGTGGGCTGTGTAAATCTAAGCATTACATCATGCGAAAATGTGTAAATTCAAACATTGCATCATCTGAGAGTGTGTAAATTCAAACATTACATCACGTGAGAGTGTGTAAATCTAAGCATTACATCATGTGAGAGTGTGTAAATTCAAACATTGCATCATGTGAGAGTGTGTAAATTCAAACATTACATCAGTGTGTAAATTCAAACATTGCATCATGTGAGAGTGTGTAAATTCAAACATTGCATCATGTGAGAGTGTAAATTCAAACATTGCATCATGTGAGAGTGTGCAAATTCAAACATTACATCATGTGAGAGTGTGTAAATTCAAACATTACATCATGTGAGTGTGTAAATTCAAACATTACATCATGTGAGAGTGTGTAAATTCAAACATTGCATCATGTGAGAGTGTAAATTCAAACATTGCATCATGTGAGTGTGTAAATTCAAACATTACATCATGTGAGAGTGTAAATTCAAACATTACATCATGTGAGAGTGTGTAAATTCAAACATTGCATCATGTGAGAGTGTGTAAATTCAAACATTACATCATGTGAGAGTGTGTAAATTCAAACATTGCATCATGTGAGTGTGTAAATTCAAACATTGCATCATGTGAGAGTGTGTAAATTCAAACATTACATCATGTGAGAGTGTAAATTCAAACATTACATCATGTGAGAGTGTGTAAATTCAAACATTGCATCATGTGAGAGTGTGTAAATTCAAACATTACATCATGTGAGAGTGTGTAAATTCAAACATTGCATCATGTGAGAGTGTGTAAATTCAAACATTGCATCATGTGAGAGTGTGTAAATTCAAACATTACATCATGTGAGTGTGTAAATCTAAGCATTGCATTATTCCAGAGTGTGTAAATATAATCAATGCTGGAGAAAATTTAGTTCAACACCAAATCACTCTTCACGAAGAGGAATATAACGCTTAAATTTTAGTTTTGCTTGTGTGTGCAAAGTTTACGTTACGGCGTTATTAATTTTTGTGTTCAGATTGTCAAACGAAAGAAAACAGTCGGTTTTATCGACAGCAAGAAACGTTGGTCAGAATTTACACAATGAATATCAGAAAAACAGTAAAACGCCTCCAACAACGAACAAATGTAAGGTGTCAGGAATTGACCTGAGCAAGACTTACAAAATAAGCAGTAAAACTGAAACTGCTTTGATCAAAAAAACAAATGCAAAACGTTCGCTTGCTGCGAACCTAACTCGCAAATAGTTGTCTCTAGCGTAGATTACAATGTACCTTCGTGTATATTGATGTATATTAATGTCCTCTCGACCTTAAGTTAGCTCGCAGATGGTTGTCTCTAGAGTACATTACATTGTACTCTCGTGTATATTGATGTATGTCAATGTCCTCTCGAACTTAATCTAACTCGCATATAGTTGTCTCTAGCGTACATTACATTGTACTCTCGTGTATATTGATGTATGTCAATGTCTTCTCGACCTTAATCTAACTCGCATATAGTTGTCTCTAGCGTAGATTACAATGTACTTTCGTGTATGTTGATGTATATCAATGTCCTCTCTACCTAAAACAAGATGTGACATTTATGTTTCATTGGTAGTTTTTGTGGCTATAATTGGAATCTGTAGCGTTGATTTTGCTGAAACTGGCGTTTTTATAATCTAATATGTAATACTAATCTATCGACATTTTTTAATGAAGAGACGTTAGAAAATGAAAGGAGTTAGAAAAAGTTTTAACGAAAATGCTCAGACCCGTTGCGAGAAATGAAGGGGCTCGGTCACCAAAATTTTTGTGATCCATTCTTGACACATGGGCACGCATCAAAAGTTTTTACTCCTTTTTTTCATTCAAGGCACCCCTTTAGCTGGGGCTAGGGTAAATCGTACCCTTTCACTCCCCTTCAAGATGGCCCTGAAAGCGCTGCCTTGGCAACCACAGCTAGGTTTAGAGAGTGATTCTTGGGTGTGATTGCGTTGGAGCAAATTGTTAGTTGAATCTTTTTATCTCTTATTTATGTTCTCTACTGGTGCATAATTGCTGTATTTTGAATTACATGCGTCGATTTCAAAGCAGAGTTGATCGTCTTAGGCAATCTATGAAAAATAGGACATCTTCATAAGTGCGACATTTTGAGATGTGGGCAGAAGTGTATGGGGTATCTTCATCAGCCCCATGTTGGGGGGGGGGGATCGCATACAGTGAAGAGAAGTAATGTTGATTTCGTGCTTTGTAGAGCATTGGCGTTTGATGTACTCCCTAACATGGCTGCTTTGACGTCACATGCTGCTTTGACTCACAATACTCTATTGAAAAGGGGTCTTCAAAGTGGGTCAGCTCCCTTCTATATATTGCATTGGTTTTTAATAATATGTATCATAGAGCAAGAAGTAGTGATGATATATAAGAGTGAGATCCTCCCTTGTTAAAAGTTTGGCAATACACCCCCCCCTGGATGTGGTCGGGGAAGACTGCCTTCCATGATCAGGAATCAAGAGCTAAAATATTCATGTCATTGATTGTTACACCAAGTAGCCCAATTTCGTATCCCGATGACATTTGTGATGGCAGGCTTTTTTGATATCCGGGCAATTGAGTTGAAGAATGACGAGAAGTTTGGTCGGTTTGTAGAAGCGGCAACGTGCCGTTATCTTTCCACTTTTTAGTTTATGTACCTTTTTCTCATCTATTTTGCTCTATAAACTCAGCATAGAAGTATGGGAAGAAAGAAGAAGAAGCCCATGAAGCCATGGTGCTGGTATCTTTTAACTTGTGTTGTATTTTGTTGTACTTTGTAGATGTGTTTTACAGCTGTTTTTTCGATAAACTTCGATGAATTCGCGGAGAAATTTCAGAGCACTAGTCCATTTTATAATCAATTTTGAGGGACAAGGCATACGTGAATTATTTTCAAAGTGAACGGGTAATCGGAAATTCAGCGGTAACGCGAAATCCGAAAATTTCAATCTAGAATAAGCTTGATACGAAATAGAATGTTGTTATAGGAAATAGGAGCTGTAATCTCAGCAACGCTCCACACAGTTTTCTATTAGTTGATCATAAACCACTTCTTTTCCTTAGCTGTTGTATCCAGGTATTGTAACAGAGAATTTGATGACGAAAAGGTGCTAATTCAGCATCAAAAGGCAAAGCATTTTAAATGTTTCATTTGCCATAAGAAATTATACACAGGTCCCGGTTTGGCCATTCATTGTATGCAGGTCCATAAAGAGCATGTTAGTGCTATACCTAACTCGTTACCTAACAGAGGTGACCCTGAAATAGAAATATATGGTATGGAGGGAATTCCCGAGAAAGATATTAAGGAACGCCGACAGAAGCTTGCGCAAATGGCTCAAGGTGGTGATGTTGACGAAGATGATGAAACTGGTTGGTAAAAAAAATTTTCAGTATTTGGGTTTTGTGTTGTGTTTAAATGTGCCATTTTTCAGATGGTGGCACTTCAAAGAAAGCCAAAACGGACACGACTCTGCACTCATTATGCCACCTATGGGTATGGTCCCCGGCATGCCAATGATGCCACCCATGATGCCCGGTTTTCCCATGCCTGGATTCCCTGGTGTACCTGGTTATCCACCAGGTCCAATTATGCCAGGTAAGTTACTTTTCTTCACATTCAACGTATATGCCATATAAACGCTAACAAAATTATTGGGGACCATAATTTTCTAAATTCTGAATGTTTCTATGCACAGGTATGCCTCCCATGCCCATACCCAACATGCCTCCAGCTGGGTAAGTGTTCATAAACTGTTAATCTTGCCATTACTGTATGAATTACAGTACTGCTCAGAAGTAACTTAACACTGCATCTAAATATTGTATAGGATGGCACCTCCTGGAGCTCAACCTACCGCTTCTGGTGCAAGGCCCTTATTCCCTTCTGCTCAGGTAACATAATTTTATATTAGACAACCTGTGTTTTTCAAGAGCATATAACTTTTCACTCGTTCAGATTTCTATGAAGGGATTTGCGGTTTTAGAATGTTTCATCGTCAGCTAGCAGCTCATCAACTGGTCCTGTTGGAGCAGATTTTAAACCATTAACATCAAACCCAACGACTGTTTACTCAGCTCCACCAACTTCATTAAATTCAAGACCTTCCACTTCGAATGAAGGTACGGATGTAGATTTGGGAAATACACATAATCACATAAATGTGATTGTTTTGCATTGTGTTTTTTTCTTATTTCAGATGGCATTTCTGGCAGTAAACCAGCGACAATACCCAGTACTGGCACATCTAGTAGAATTATTCACCCTAGTGAGGATATATCTCTGGTTAGTAGAACATTTGCAGCGATACAAAAACTTTTTGGGATTTTTCTTATGATCTCATTATCGTGCACAGTCAATAAACTAATAAATTTTCATTCAGGCTTATGCAAATTAACAGGCATGGATTCATCTTACTTTAGCAACATTCTTTATCCCCATAAAAGCATTATTCTCGACCAATAAAAATGGAGAAAAGGAATTATTACATCAAAAGAAAATAAGATTGCAAAATAATTTAAGTTAAAGATAAAATACCAATAAAATTTTATTGGTGACCCTACCTCCCCTTCCCCTTCCCCTGCTGTTTCCACAAAGTGTTATACATCTTTAATGAAATCCAGATTGTTAGGGGTGACCCAGCCCTCCTCCCCCTGACTTTTTGACAAAGTGGTGTACATCATATGAAATTCAGATTGTTAGGGATAACCCAGCCCCCCTCCCCCTGACTTTTCGACAAAGTGGTGTACATCTAATGAAATTCAGATTGTTAGGGATAACCCAGCCCCCTCCTCCTGACTTTTCGACAAAGTGGTGTACATCTAATGAAATTCAGATTGTTAGGGATAACCCAGCGCCCCTCTCCCCCCCAACCTTTTGACAAAATGGTGTACATCTAATGAAATTCAGATTGCTTTGCAATAAACTTTTCTTTTACTTGTTTTTCTATAGGAAGAACACATGGCAAACTTGTCTAAGCATAGAGCGAAGATACAAGGCACATCGATGTCTTCAACAAATCCTATATCAACTGCTCCTGTTATTCCTCCAATGTTTCCCCCACCTATGATGGTACCTCCAAGGATACCAGCAGGTATCCCCCCTAACCCTATGCAAGGTCCTCCAGGCAGACCTCCGCCTGGTGGATTTCCACCAATGCCTATCACTGGGCAAAACATGCCACCTCGTCCTCCTCCACGTAATATGATTCCTTTAATAGGTCAAAACAATCCACCCATGGGTTTGCCCGCTGGTCCACCCATGCGCCCTCCACTTGGAATGCCTGGACCTCCCGGACGATTTGGACCACCTCCACAGAGATTTTAAAGGTTAGGTGAAGGTTGTTGCTTAGAAGAATAGTTTAGCATTTCGCTATTCAGACATTTCTTCTGCCACACATTTTCTTTATCTGTAAAATTAATGCCTTCTTATTTTTGTCCTCTGTTCAAATTGAAAATTCCAAAAAGATATGCATTAGGTTGCTCTGTCTTTAGTTTCTTGACGATTTGATTAACATCAATAGCAAAGCCAGGATTGTTGATATGTTGTCATATCTCATGCAGTGTTATGTAATGTTTTATGATGATGCAAAACTTACTTAAAGTAAAAAATATGGTAGTCATTTGCAATTCAGGTAGAAAAGATGTTCTTTTAATGTTTGTGATGCAATTAAGTCATGATTTTTGACCCTGAAGGTCTCGTTAAAGTGAAATATAGTCGTAAAATTTAGATTAGCATTTAAACTAATTATAAAATGTTGTCAGGTAATGTGTCAAAGTTTTGCATTTGTTCTGGAAAATCTTACATTAAAATGGGCATCTTTTCTACTCTGTGTGATTGGTATTTTATACCTAAGTGAACTATTGTGTATTTGTTGTAATCTATAGCTCTCTGACCTGCATCAAAAAGTTCAAATAAATTGTGAGCATTAAGGAAAGGTAGGGCAGAACACACAAAGGTTTGTGGAACTGTCTTGACATTTTCTAAGGTTTACATGAAAAAAAACATGCTTAAGAAATATGTGAAGGTGTTTGGAACAAGCAGTTTGAATAGGTTGCCCATCAATTTTCCTGCTTTTCTACCATATTCCAAAGATTTATTTATTTAGACAAGTTAGTTTAGTAGTAAACTTTGATATTGTGCCTGAAGTCTTGTTTTCCTTATCGTCACCTGAGGTATGTAAAACTCTACATCTTATAGAAATTTTCCTTTTTTACTCGTTCTCAATTTTCATCTCCCAAGTAAATCTCTTTATAATGGCATTTTTATGGATTGAGGCTACGGTAAGAGTGACAATTTGTGATTAATGGTAATGTTTGGCCGGTATGGGCTTTTAAAAATTCATTTCATGTGTATTAGATTAATTTATATTGTGAAAATATGATGATTCTTTCAATGGATGATAATAAAGCTGTATTTTATGATATTTGTGTATGTGTCTGTGTATTGTTTCAAAAGATTTCATGAAAGGCATCATTTTCTTGGTGACTTTGTGTAAAGAATACCTAACCTTGACAAACACAACATGGGAATATTGTCACTAGGGAGGGGGATGTAAAATGTATACTTTGTTATAATTGAGTTTATTACAACTCAATGGGGGGGGGGGAAGTAGATGGATATGACATGGTATGGCAGCGCAATCCGCAAGGTGGATAAGGTACACGAGGTCCTCACACTGGGTACTCGGAGCTCAGTCAGTTCATTCACTTTTATATCATTGGTCAGTTCCTTTAACCAATATGGCGGACGAACATGAAATATGTGGTTTCAAGACGATCCAAGTAAAATTCGATGAAAGTACAGAAGCTTCTCATGTTTTGTATTTAAAGCCTCATTCAGTTCGTGAAGAAGATGAGCGCACACCAAGTCAAAGGACTTTATTTGTTTTAAACGTACCTTCTTACTGCAACAAGGTTTCTTATTCTCTTTGTGGTTTTCTTTAATACGGCTTGAGATTTTATATATAAATCTTTTCTCTCGCTCGCTATTTCATTAAAGTCATGTAAACTTAACTTCAAATGTGTGTAGGGGGCGCTGAGAAACGTGTTCGGTTCTTGTGGACCCATTCAAAGTGTTTACATTCAAAAGCAACCTGGTGGAGTCGCTGAAGTTAAGAAATCTTTCTTTAACTGGGAAAATAAACTTGCGGTAGGATTTTTATGAATTTTTCACTTTAAGCGTGGTTTGTTCACAGCCTTGCCGATCAACTAACCTTCAGACATACCACACGTAATTAATAATCAGTGATCAACAAAAACTACTTTTTTCTTGTTAACATTTGTATTTATTAGCCATGCCTTGAATGTGTACTATAAAAGCATAGCTTCTGTCACTTCAAATTTAGGGTTTCAAAGTTGCGTATGTTGTGTTCAAGAAGAAGACCTCTTTAGAAAAAGTGCTCAAGCTTGACGGAGATCAGATTTACTATTTTTCAACAAAGGAAAAACCTGTTGAAACAGGAATTCTCAGTAAGCATTGCATCATTTTAGTCGTGTAACAGAACTAAACACATCTATAGACAGAAGTACCTGTTAGGTAGGGTGAAACCCCTGGCTTTTATGTGAACCCCTTCCCCCAGTTTTTAAGGAATGTGGTGCTTTCTGTCAAATATAGAATGGTGCAAAGAGTGTGTCTCAATTTATCCAAATCCTACAAAATTACAAAAGGAAATTGATGTATTCATGAAGGGATTTGATAAGAATAAAGAAGAGGTGAACTTATTACTAATAAGTAATATGGAAATAGAAGAAAAAAACTTTTTTTTTCTTCGCACAGGAGAAAGAGAGGCTAAACAAGTTGCAATCGGAACCAGATGAAGATGGATGGATTACTGTGGGAAAAGGTGGACGAAAACCTGCTGCAAGCAAAGTGGAAGCAAAAGAAATTTTGCAAAAGAAAAGGAAGAAACAGAAGGTGAGATATTGTATGTTGGATAGAGGAATATAAAAGTTAATAAACTGTGGGTACCTTGGAAGGCCATAGGGCCAGGGAAAACTTGGAAGCCATGGAAGGCTATCAGCCCCAGGAAGACTTTAAGCACCACGGAACACCCTTGAGAGACCTTTAAGATTGTACAAGGTGTATAAGAAAAACTGCTACACTTTGAAGTGAGCAGATGTTTAGAATTGGAATCATTGAAAATATTTAAGGGAAAAAGGAAAGTATGCACTAAATAAGTGAAGTGTGTAATCATTATGATTATAAGACAAACTGGGGCTACTATGGATATGTGGGTTCATTCTTTCCAGACATGATATGTTTGATGGGATTACTTTGAATGTGTGGATACATGTTGGTGATTAATGATATGTTTGAAATCTATGTCCTAATCTTTTCTTTTTGCGACTATTTTAACTCTAGCATCAGCTTTATTTTTATAATTTTCAACAACGGGAAACCAGGAGAGAGCGTAAGTTGTTGTGCGAATTTCATTTGCCAGCCATGTCACCCTTCAGAGCTAAAATCTTCTCGTTCTTCAGATATAGCACAACTACGGAAAAAATTTCAAGAGGACAAGGAGAAGATTGAAAAAATGAAAGCAACGAGGAAGTTCAGGCCTTATTGATACATGTTTGTTCTTTATAAATTCTTGCCAAAACAGCTTGGATTTTTTCTTTCACATAAGCTAATGATAGTCTTTCTGGTAATTTATTTTAATGGTTTTGCGTGTTAAACTAAAAGCACCAATTTCTTATCTCATTAGGTGACATATGACTAAATGCTGACCATTTACGTGCTATCTCTAGTGAATTTCTAATTAGGACTCTGAAAGATCCCACAAGTTACTGCTAGGATCCTGAATCTTGTAAAGGATTTTGACCCTAAACGTATTTTGTACTGAGCCTAGATGCCAAAAATACTATGTCTTTAGCATGTTATAAATTGCAAGGAAGATGCTCATTTTGTTCAACTACAAATTCTAAGTGTTGCTTGGAAGATAAAGCTTCTCTTTCAAAATCAAAATGCAAGTAGGTATATCATTAAAATGTTATTTGTAAGGATTGTATTTTGGGATGAACATGGTTGAAAAACATAGCAAAATATTTCATGTTGATCTCCTTGAACTTGACTGTTCAAAGTGATGTTATGGTTTACGTGGTCTTTGGCATAACTTTATTCTTATTGAAGTTGTGCATTTTGTACTACTGTTGAATGTAGCGTCCGCCAAAAAAATTATATATTTTTGACTTATCCTACAGCCAAAACATTTCAAATCCCCTTTTTGATAAGATTAACCCTTTATCGACCAATCACACCTTTTCAGCTCATTTGGTTCAGATCTGCTACTGTGCACAATAAGATTAAAATATGTATTATTTTAGCACACCAGCTGTTCATAGCAAGTAATTTCACTTGTTATTCACTATAGAAGTTTATTCAACATAGAATTCCATGATGCTGATGAAGATTAATTTAATACTTTGGTCATTCGGCTGCCACCTGGTGGTGTAGGCCAATAGGCTTTTCCAATTGCCACCAGTGCAGTGTTGCCAGATGAAATTTTAAAATATTCATGCTCGCTTGCGTCAAAAGTTCACAAAAATGGCAAAAAGTTCAAATTACATCTAATTTTAAGATCGGAAGTTAACGGATTAACTCGGTCATATTCGGAAACTCTCGGACGTATTCGGAAAAGATCGGATTATCTTAAAATCGTCGTTTTGAAAGAACTGTCGAGCTATAAAGATTTTCTTTTCATTGAACTAAGATTTATCTATACATTCTTTATGAAAATGATGAAAATACAAAAATGCATAATACTTAGAAAAGTTCACAAAAAGTTCACAAACTTTTAATGTTCATGAAATGTTCATGAAGAGAGCAAAAAGTTCACAAATCTGTGAACTTTGTTCACGATCTGGCAACACCGCACCAGTGATTCACACCAGACATGTCGTGTGACTTCGTGATCAACCGTGACTATACATGACAGCATGTGACGTCAAGGTCACACGACGTGTACCAGTCAGTCTCATTTCAGTCTCTAGGAAAAAGACCATGTGAAATATCATAACGTTTCTGATGCTGTCGTTTTGTGGGAACATTTTTGTTCCTTTTACGCGTTCGTTTATCAGGAAACAAATCAAATTCTCCCGTGGACGATTGTTCTCTTCATTTAGAAGTAATAATTATTGTTATGAAGTGTTTTTAATCGTGACGAATCAAAGCGTTAAATTTAACAATAAATTAGTATTGTTTGCAGTGATTGCTTATGTTCCTTTGGTTTTTGTAGATAGAAAACGATTTTATGAAAAAGTCGATGTTGCTCAAACAAAAAGTAGGTCATTCTTCGTTTTAAAATGTTATGGAAAAGTTATGAAATACTGAATAGTTTCAAGGACAGATTACATGAGCCCGGGGTTGCCGCGATTCAGCGAAGCGCTAAATGCTTTTGGCAAATGGGTGCGTTTCAATTCTTATCACCAGATTGAAGTTTTGCTTTCGTTCCATGCGCCGAAATCATTTCACGACCCACTAAATCCTGGCTAGCGGGGATCATGTACGTTGCAACAAAAAGGTTCAAAGTTGGACATTTGGTCACTTGATATTATTAAGAGAATTAGTTTACACAATGTTTACTGCTCTGCACATTGTTGTAAACAAGGGGAGGAAAGGGGGTGAAAACATGAAATCTAGATAGAAATTCAGAGAGTAAGGGAAAACTAGATGACTATCTATGTTACTAATCCTGATATGCAAAATGTAATTGCCCAGAAACATAGGAAATTGCAATTTATGGACACTAGATATGAATATTTTCCTGGGGGGTGCCCCATCAAAACCTCAGCTCTGGTAAGGCCATCGATGTAGAACTCTTTTTGCTGTGATTTTGTGACAGTAAGTGAAACTATTTTCAATTTAGATGGTTATCAAATCATGCTTGATGATAAAACTGTAAAAACACCATATGGAAAGTACTTATGTGTGCCTTATGAATCATTAGCAGCGGCTTTGTCCGTAGAATGGGATGCTCAGGAAGACGTCATCAAGCCTGAGTTCATGCATTTGGTATTTTAAACTGCATAAAAGCACTATTGATAATGCGCATTTAATGAAAAAAACTCACATATCTTTTGACACCTTTTAAAATCACCTTCATGCAAAACTAACTATTCACCCTCTGTGCTTTAAAATCATCGACACTGCAGATACTACATTCACACTCAAAATCAAAGAAGCACTTCACATTAACAAAACTAACCCTAATCTCAACGTTTAAGTTTTTCGTTTTAGCACTATATTCAGCCTGTAAATACACTCATCATTAATTCTAACCACTATTTCATTGTAATATAATAATCTATTCATAAGTGTATAAATTGTATCACAGTATCATATTACTCATATATATTCATCACATACATAATACTCCTTATTATACTGAAGATGGCATCATGAGATGTTGAAACATGTTTATTTTAAAAAAACTTGTTGCATTTATTAAATGCGTATTTTGAACTACAATTAAACCTGTGTTAGGCAGCCATGTAATAAGCGGACATCTTATATTAAGTGAAGCATTTCCTGAAGTCACAAATTGATTCCCATGTACCTAATTTGCTGCAATGAAACCTCTATCAAGCATGGCACTACCATTTGGTGGGCACCAGTCCATTCCCCAAGGGTGTCTGCTTAATACATATTTGACTGTAAAAATTTTACTTTAAGTACATTGTTAAAAAGTAGGTCTTAATTGGTTGTATATGTATTGGTTTCTAGACCGCTCTTACTAACACAGTTATTGACGACCCACTTGGTAAAACTCCAGAAGCCAGAATAGAAGATGTTTTGGAGTACTTGATGACTGACACAGTTTGGTATGTACCTTAACATATTTGCTATATACAGTTATTTATCACATATGTATGTGTAGAAACAGTCACATTTTTATTCTTTTCTTTAGTTTTCTATCTGAAGAACCAGAAGACTTACTTGCATTGCAAAGTAAAGAATGGGGACCATTGTGGGAATGGTTTAATGACAGGTATTTCATAAGAAAATATTGCAATTTAAGCATTGTTATGTTAACACCTTCAAGCTATGGACATGCTGAAATAGTACAAAGATTCAAGAAAGATTACTGATTTGCTATTGTTGTGTATTCTGCCAGATTTGCTGTTTCGCTCGTACCTACAAACTCCTTGCTGGTGGAAATATCTCCTGAGATAAGAACTACCTTGCAGGATTATGTATCATCATTTAACAAATGGTCTTTAACTGGTAAATCCTTGGATTAATTAAAGAAACGACTGATTTTAAAATTTAAAGCTACCCTTTGACAAGTTCTGCTACTTCTTTTAAGGATTTGAGTATGCTGTTGAATCTGCGAAATCAGTTGTAATTGCATGTGCACTAGCAGAAAAAGAAATAACTGTTGAAAAAGCATCATCACTATCAAGATTGGAAGTTGAATTTCAAGTAAGTTTGGCTATTATAACACATTACCGTCCTTCAATATAATTATCCTTTCGAATAACCTCGTAACCAACCAGTGACGTCACCAGGTTGCTCAGACTAGGGGGGGGGGACAATGCAACCATAAAAGGTGTGAGACTAAAATATGGGTTCAAAGGCATGCCCCCTTAAAAAATGTTTGATTGTATGTTCTCTAAGACGCTATCTCTTTAGGCAGGTTTTACAATAATCTAAAAGCCACGGGTTTTTAGAAAGGCAACTTTCTGTTAGACGTGTAAACAAATGTATTCAAGTCAATCTTATGCACAACAATGCTTAAAGGTTGCTCTTTTATTGCTTTGTAACTTTGCTATGTGGCCGACTGCTAACAGGAAGCATCTATTTTTATTGCTGTTTGAAAATTCATTGCAAACTTTCCTTCATAACGTTTCATGTTTTTAAAATCTTAAAATTGGTCTCAGGAATATCTAGGAGACACTCATCCCTTGGGGGGGGCACTGCTTGCCAATCATTATTAAAGGGCTGTCGGTATATTTTCATATAAGCTTGTATGTTATTAAAACACATTTTGAAAATACAACAATAGAACACATTTGCTGATGGGTCTGTAGCTGTGTTTGCATGAGCCTGTGTAAACCAATCTGGGCTCAATTAATTAACTCAATCAAAAGGAATTTACAATTTAATTCAATCATATGTTAGAACTTAGAGAAAAAATTAGAACATTTTTTTATATTTGTATGTTTCACGTTACTGTTGTATTGTAAAAGAAATAAAAGATGTTTTTGCGTTTGCACTGGCTTCTGCAAACTGAGGAGATGTTTGTGAACTTTCAATCTTGGTTTGCAATGATCTGCTCTCAAGTTTTCACAGTCGTTTATTGTCAAACATCTTTTATTGTCAAACATCTTATATTGTGAGATATTTTTTATTTGTTTTTTAATATTGATTGCTATACTCATCTTGTGTACTGCAGATAAAACAATGGGGCAATGTTGAATGGGCACATGAAGTTGACCTGATGGACTTAAGAAGTCGTTTAGCAGCAGCAACACTTTTTTTCCATCTCACAAATGGCAGTACATTGGATGGTTATGGAGAATGACTAAATGGATAAGGTTTTTATGTCATTGTCTGTCTGTAACATTGTTTAACTTGAGATTGTATGGTGTATATTATTTTGTAGACTATGATATAGTTGTTGCTATGTAACATGTTTATAAAACTTATTAAAACTATGTACAATAATTTTGACAGTAACATTTGGTTAGCATTACGCTCCCATGTCAAAGGTGTCTATTTCATCGCGAAAATGATCAGAAAGGTTGTTGATTTCTGCAACACGCTTTCGATTTCGAACTATCTCTTCTGAGTGAATGCTTTCTATCAACGTTTGCATGTTCTGGTGGGCTTGCGTTGCAATCTCGTCTTCCTAATGATCAAGGTAAAGTTAATGAAGTCATTTGACGAGTGGGACTGGCACTAGTATTGATTTACTTAAATCGTACTGTCCCAATATGTTTATGTAAAACTAGGTAATTTCTTCAATGGGGCTTCCCGCTTTCAGTGTTTTGATATATTTTCTGGCGATGGGGAGAAATAATTTGTGGTAAGAATGAGGAGGGAAATAATAACGCTAAAATAGAAGTTAAAAGCCGCGCGGGACTCGGTCTAGTTAACTTTTGATAGCGCGTAGACGTAATTACTGGTGTTGTTTGTTAAAGTTTGAACTTGGCTTGTGGAGAATTTTATTTTTGTAGTTTACTATGCAGCGTAATAGCTAGTGGTTTATTTAAGGATTTAATGGATTTAATGGATTTAAGGATTTAAGGATTTAAATAAACCCACGAGGTTTGCTAACACGGAACTGGGAAAATAAACTTGCGGTAGGATTTTTATGAATTTTTCACTTTAAGCGTGGTTTGTTCACAGCCTTGCCGATCAACTAACCTTCAGACATGCCACACGTAATTAATAATCAGTGATCAACAAAAACTACTTTTTTCTTGTTAACATTTGTATTTATTAGCCATGCCTTGAATGTGTACTATAAAGCATAGCTTCTGTCACTTCAAATTTAGGGTTTCAAAGTTGCGTATGTTGTGTTCAAGAAGAAGACCTCTTTAGAAAAAGTGCTCAAGCTTGACGGAGATCAGATTTACTATTTTTCAACAAAGGAAAAACCTGTTGAAACAGGAATTCTCAGTAAGCATTGCATCATTTTAGTCGTGTAACAGAACTAAACACATCTATACACAGAAGTACCCGTTAGGTAGGGTGAAACCCCTGCCTTTTATGTGAGCCCCTTCCCCCAGTTTTTAAGGAATGTGGTGCTTTCTGTCAAATATAGAATGGTGCAAAGAGTGTGTCTCAATTTATCCAAATCCTACAAAATTACAAAAGGAAATTGATGTATTCATGAAGGGATTTGATAAGAATAAAGAAGAGGTGAACTTATTACTAATAAGTGATATGAAAATGGATGGAAAAAAACTTTTTTTTTCTTCCACACAGGAGAAAGAGAGGCTAAACAAGTTGCAATCGGAACCAGATGAAGATGGATGGATTACTGTGGGAAAAGGTGGACGAAAACCTGCTGCAAGCAAAGTGGAAGCAAAAGAAATTTTTCAAAAGAAGAGGAAGAAACAGAAGGTGAGATATTGTATGTTGGACAGAGGAATGTAAAAGTTAATAAACTGCTGGTACCTTGGAAGGCCATAGGGCCAGGGAAAACTTGGAAGCCATGGAAGGCTATCGGCCCCAGGAAGACTTTAACACCACAGAACACCCTTGAGAGACCTTTAAGATTGTACAAGGTGTATAAGAAAAACTGCTACACTTTGAAGTGAGCAGATGTTTAGAATTGGAATCATTCAACAGTGGTTGAATCTCGAAGACCAGTAAACGCATTTGAAAATGATACTTGAATTAAGGCAATTCTACATAGCTGATTTCAAAGAATAGCAGTTTTTTGTTCAACCCATAGAACCATGGAAGCGAGAGTTGGGTAATTGAAAATATTTAAGGGAAAAAGGAAAGTATGCACTAAATAAGTGAAGTGTGTAATCATTATGATTATAAGACAAACTGGGACTACTATGGATATGTGGGTTCATTCTTTCCAGACATGATATGTTTGATGGGATTACTTTGAATGTATGGATACATGTTGGTGATTAATGATATGTTTGAAATCTATGTCCTAATCTTTTCTTTTTGCGACTATTTTAACTCTAGCATCAGCTTTATTTTTATAATTTTCAACAACGGGAAACCAGGAGAGAGCGTAAGTTGTTGTGCGAATTTCGTTTGCCAGCCATGTCACCCTTCAGAGCTAAAATCTTCTCGTTCTTCAGATATAGCACAACTACGGAAAAAATTTCAAGAGGACAAGGAGAAGATTGAAAAAATGAAAGCAACGAGGAAGTTCAGGCCTTATTGATACATGTTTGTTCTTTATAAATTCTTGCCAAAACAGCTTGGATTTTTTCTTTCACATAAGCTAATGGTAGTCTTTCTGGTAATTTATTTTAATGGTTTTGCATGTTAAACTAAAAAGCACCAATTTCTTATCTCATTAGGTGACATATGACTAAATGCTGACCATTTACGTGCTATCTCTAGTGACTTTCTAAGTAGGACTCTGAAAGATCCCACAAGTTACTGCTAGGATCCTGAATCTTGTAAAGGATTTTGACCCTAAACGTATTTTGTACTGAGCCTAGATGCCAAAAATAATATGTCTTTAGCATGTTATAAATTGCCAGGAAGACACTCATTTTGTTCAACTACAAATTCTAAGTGTTGCTTGGAAGATAAAGCTTCTCTTTCAAAATCAAAAATGCAAGTAGGTATATCATTAAAATGTTATTTGTAAGGATTGTATTTTGGGATGAACATGGTTGAAAAACATAGCAAAATATTTCATGTTGATCTCCTTGAACTTGACTGTTCAAAGTGATCTTATGGTTTACGTGGTCTTTGGCATAACTTTATTCTTATTGAAGTTGTGCATTTTGTACTACTGTTGAATGTAGCGTCCGCCAAAAAAATTATATATTTTTGACTTATCCTACAGTCAAAACATTTCAAATCCCCTTTTTGATAAGATTAACTCTTTATCGACCAACCACACCTTTTTCAGCTCATTTGGTTCAGATCTGCTACTGTGCACAATAAGATTAAAATATGTATTATTTTAGCACACCAGCTGTTCATAGCAAGTAATTTCACTTGTTATTCACTATAGAAGTTTATTCAACATAGAATTCCATGATGCTGATGAAGATTAATTTAATACTTTGGTCATTCGGCTGCCACCTGGTGGTGTAGGCCAATAGGCTTTTCCAATTGCCACCAGTGCAGTGTTGGCAGATGAAATTTTAAAATATTCATGCTCGCTTGCGTCAAAAGTTCACAAAAATGGCAAAAAGTTCAAATTACATCTAATTTTTAAGATTGGAAGTTAACGGTTAACTCGGAAATTTTCGGAAACTCTCGGACGTATTCGGAAAAGATCGGATTATCTTAAAATCGTCGTTGTTTTGAAAGAACTGTCGAGCTATGAAGATTTTCTTTTCATTGAACTATGGTTTATCTATACATTTTTTATGAAAATGATGAAAATACAAAAATGCATAATACTTAGAAAAGTTCACAAAAAGTTCACAAACTTTTAATGTTCATGAAATGTTCATGAAGAGAGCAAAAAGTTCACAAATCTGTGAACTTTGTTCACGATCTGGCAACACCGCACCAGTGATTCACACCAGACATGTCGTGTGACTTCGTGATCAACCGTGACTATACATGACAGCATGTGACGTCAAGGTCACACGACGTGTACCAGTCAGTCTCATTTCAGTCTCTAGGAAAAAGACCATGTGAAATATCATAACGTTTCTGATGCTGTCGTTTTGTGGGAACATTTTTGTTCCTTTTACGCGTTCTTTTATCAGGAAACAAATCAAATTCTCCCGTGGACGATTGTTCTCTTCATTTAGAAGTAATAATTATTGTTATGAAGTGTTTTTAATCGTGACGAATCGAAGTGTTTTTAATCGTGACGAATCAAAGCGTTATATTTAACAATAAATTAGTATTGTTTGCAGTAATTGCTTATGTTCCTTTGGTTTTTGTAGATAGAAAACGATTTTATGAAAAAGTCGATGTTGCTCAAACAAAAAGTAGGTCATTCTTCGTTTTAAAATGTTATGGAAAAGTTATGAAATACTGAATAGTTTCAAGGACAGATTACATGAGCCCGGGGTTGCCGCGATTCAGCGAAGCGCTAAATGCTTTTGGCAAATGGATACGTTTCAATTCTTATCACCAGATTGAAGTTTTGCTTTCGTTCCATGCGCCGAAATCATTTCACGACCCACTAAATCCTGGCTAGCGGGGATCATGTACATTTCAACAAAAAGGTTCAAAGTTGGACATTTGGTCACTTGATATTATTAAGAGAATTAGTTTACACAATGTTTACTGCTTTATACATTGTTGTAAACAAGGGAGAAAGGGGGGTGTTGCCCTTGTGGGGTGAAAACATGAAATCTAGATAGAAATTCAGAGAGTAAGGGAAAACTAGATGACCATCTATGTTACTAATCCTGATATGCAAACTGTAATTGCCCAGAAACATAGGAAATTGCAATTTACGGACACTAGATATGAATATTTTCCCGAGGGAGGGTGCCCCATCAAAACCTCAGCTCTGGTAAGGCCACTGATGTACAACTCTTGTTGCTGTCATTTTGTGATAGTAAGTGAAACTTTTTTCAATTTAGATGGTTATCAAATCATGCTTGATGATAAAACTGTAAAAACACCACATGGAAAGTACTTATGTGTGCCTTATGAATCATTAGCAGCGGCTTTGTCTGTAGAATGGGATGCTCAGGAAGACGTCATCAAGCCTGAATTCATGCATTTGGTATTTTAAACTGCGTAAAAGCACTATTGATAATGCGCATTTAATGAAAAAAACTCACATATCTTTCGACACCTTTTAAAATCACCTTCATGCTAAACTAACTATTCACCCTCGTGCTTTAAGATCATCGACACTACAGATACTACATTCACACTCAAAATCAAAGAAGCACTTCACATTAACAAAACTAACCCTAATCTCAACGTTCAAGTTTTTCTTTGTAACACTATATTCAGCCTGTAAATACTTTCATCATTAATTCTAACCACTATTTCATTGTAATATAATAATCTATTCATAAGTGTATAAATTGTATCACAGTATCATATTACTCTTATATATATTCATCACATACATAATACTCCTTATTATACTGAAGATGGCATCATGAGATGTTGAAACATGTTTATTTTAAAAAGACTTGTCGCTTTTATTAAATGCGTATTTTGAACTACAATTAAACCTGTGTTAGGCAGCCATGTAATAAGCGGACATCTTATATTAAGTAAAGCATTTCCTGAAGTCCCGAATTGATTCCCATGTACCTAATTTGCTGCAATGAAACCTCAATTAAGCATGGCACTACCATTTAGTGGGCACCAGTCCATTCTCCAAGGGTGTCTGCTTAATACATATTTGACTGTAAAAATTTTACTTTAAGTACATTATTAAAAAGTAGATCTTAATTGGTTGTGTGTGTATTGGTTTCTAGACTGCTCTTACTAACACTGTTATTGACGACCCACTTGGTAAAACTCCAGAAGCCAGAATAGAAGATGTTTTGGAGTACTTGATGACTGACACAGTTTGGTATGTACCTTAACATATTTGCTATATACTGTTATTTATCACATATGTATATGTAGAAACAGTCAAATTTTTACTCTTTTCTTTAGTTTTCTATCTGAAGAGCCAGAAGACTTACTTGCATTGCAAAGTAAAGAATGGGGTCCATTGTGGGAATGGTTTAATGACAGGTATTTCATAAGATAATATTGCAATTTAAGCATTGTTATGTTAACACCTTCAAGCTATGGACATGCTGAAATAGTACAAAGATTCAAGAAAGATTACTGATTTGCTATTGTTGTGTATTCTGCCAGATTTGCTGTTTCGCTCGTACC
The DNA here is from genome assembly GCF_021976095.1 of Xenia sp. Carnegie-2017. Taxonomy (NCBI): domain Eukaryota; kingdom Metazoa; phylum Cnidaria; class Anthozoa; order Malacalcyonacea; family Xeniidae; genus Xenia; species Xenia sp. Carnegie-2017. The sequence goes on along the minus strand of NW_025813486.1, from coordinate 19,431,951 downwards.
TACAAACTCCTTGCTGGTGGAAATATCTCCTGAGATAAGAACTACCTTGCAGGATTACGTATCATCATTTAACAAATGGTCTTTAACTGGTAAATCGTTGGATTAATGAAAGAAATGACTGATTTTAAAATTTAAAGCTACCCTTTGATATGTTCTGCTACTTCTTCTTTTAAGGATTTGAGTATGCTGTAGAATCTGCGAAATCAGTTGTAATTGCATGCGCACTGGCAGAAAAAGAAATAACTGTTGAAAAAGCATCATCACTATCAAGATTGGAAGTTGAATTTCAAGTAAGTTTGACTATTATAACACATAATATAATTATCCTTTCAAATCACCTTGCAACCAGTGGTGTCACCAGGTTGCTCAGACTAGGGGGGGGGGGACAATGCAACCATAAAATGTGTGAGACTAAAATATGGGTTCAAAGGCATGCTCCCTTAAAAAATGTTTGATTGTATGTTCTCTAAGACGCTATCTCTTTAGGCAGGTTTTACAATAATCTAAAAGCCACGGGTTTTTAGAAAGGCAACTTTCTGTTAGACGTGTAAACAAATGTATTCAAGTCAATCTTATGCACAACAATGCTTAAAGGTTGCTCTTCATTGCTTTGTGACTTTGCTATGTGGCTGCTAACAGGAAGCATCTATTTTCAATGCTGTTTGAAAATTCATTGCAAACTTTCCTTCATAACATTTCATGTTTTTAAAATCTTAAAATTGGTCTTAGGGATAACGAGGAGACACTCGTCCCTTGGGGGCACTGCTTGCAAATCATTATTAAAGGGCTGTTGGTATATTTTCATGTAAGCTTGTATGTTAATAAAACACATTTTGAAATTACAACTATAAAACACATTTGCTGATGGGTCTGTAGCTGTGTTTGCATGAGCCTGTGTAAACTGATCTGGGCTCAATTAATTAAATCAATCAAAAGAATTTACAATTTAATTCAATCATATGTTAGAACTTAGAGAAAAAATTCAAACATTTTTTTATATTTGTATGTTTCACGTTACTGTTGTATTGTAAAAGAAATAAAGATGTTTTGCGTTTGCACTGGCTTCTGCAAACTGAGGAGATGTTTGTGACTTTCAATCTTGGTTTGCAATGATCTGCTCTCAAGTTTTCACAGTCGTTTATTGTCAAACATCTTTTATTGTCAAACATCTTTGTTGTGAGATATTTTTATTTGATTGTATATGCTTAATTTTGAGTTCGAATCCTGTTGAGTCACCTTTTTCAATATTGATTGCTCATACTCTATACTCATTCGTGTACTGCAGACAAAACAATGGGGCAATGTTGAATGGGCACATGAAGTTGACCTGATGGACTTAAGAAGTCGTTTAGCGGCAGCAACACTTTTTTTCCATCTCACAAACGGCAGTACATTGGATGGTTATGGAGAATGACTAAATGGATAAGGTTTTTATGTCATTGTCTGTCGGTAACATTTTTTAACTTGAGACTGTATGGTGTATATTATTTTGAAGACTATGATATAGTTGTTGCTATGTAACATGTTTATAGAACTTATTAAAACTATGTACAATAATTTTGACAGTAACATTGGTTTAGCATTACGCTCCCATGTCAAAGGTGTCTATTTCATCACGAAAATGATCAGAAAGGTTGTTGATTTCTGCAACACGCTTTCGATTTCGTACTACCTCTTCTGAGTGAATGCTTTCTATCAACGTTTGCATGTTCTGGTGGGCTTGCGTTGCAATCTCGTCTTCCTAATGATCAAGGTAAAGTTAATGAGATAATTTGACGAGTGGGACTGGCACTAGTATTGATTTACTTAAATCGTACTGTCCCAATATTTTTATGTAAAACTAGGTAATTTTTTCAATGGGGCTTCCCGCTTTCAGTGCTTTGATATATTTTCTGGCGATGGGGAGAAATAATCTGTGGTAAGAATGAGGAGGGAAATAATAACGCAAAAATAAAAGTTAAAAGCCGCGCGGGACCTCAGTCTAGTTAACTTTTGATAGCGCGTAGACTTAATTAGTGATGTTGTTTGTTAAAGGTTGAACTTTGCTTGTGGAGAATTTTATTTTTGTAGTTTACTATGCAGCGTAATAGCTAGTGGTTTATTTAAGGATTTAAGGATTTCAATAAACCCACGAGGTTTGCTAACATTATCATTGATTTAACTTTATGTAATCTAACTCTATCTAACTGTAAAGAGTAAAATTATTGTTTAATTGAAAAATACCTTTCGTATTCCAACTTACTTTGTTGTCAATTTTTGACAGTCTAGTTTCGTGAGAGGATCCAACGACTCCCATAACTGTATCTTTATCCACAAACAACTAAAATAAAGTCGCGTTAAAGTAAATGGTTTGAACCCGGGAGTATCGTTACATGTTTGTAAATGTAGATCGTCCAGGTTTGTATAGTCTTGACTCTGAAGATGACTACCGCTAAGTTTGTCGAAAGGTCAGTCAACAACAACAAAAACAGTCCTTCTCAGGACTCTACCAACCTGGACGATCGACATCTACAAACATGTAAAGCATAATATACTGTGCGTATAAAAAATTGAATAGAACTTTAATATACCCTCTTGCGTTTGATGTTTGATGATGGTGTTTGGCGCTTATGTTATTGCATTGCAAAAAGAAGAGCTGTTTAGCTTTTCAATGATAGTTTTTTATTTCATAACAATCAGAAGCGATCGATACTTATCAAATAAAAATTGCATTCCACCTTTCCTCCGGTAGACACACGAGATCAAATTACAAAATTCGGACAATCAACTGGTCGGACATTGTATTGTTTATGTAGAAAAATGGTTAGGAGATGCTTTTGAATTGTTTGGGGGCGGGCATGAGTAATAAATTGGACGGCTGTCTCTCTGCGATCAAAAAAGTCCTTTGAATGCGAAAAGTGTACTGTTTAATCGCAAAATTACTCGAGAAGAGAAGTTGCTTTCTAGATTGAATCATGAAAATATTATAAGGTAAAAAGAAATTTATCATCCGAAATGGATCAAAATTTTATGTCGTTAGGGTTCAATTTAGACAATACAAATGGCCTTGCCTATTAAATGTTATCCTTCTAAGAACTATTATAAAAAAGTAGATAATCCCTTTTTTTCATGAAGCCCATGGATGCTTTGGTTCATGATGAAAGAGTTGCGTTGTATAAGGAGGCTCTCGTACATCACGAGAGAGTTATGAGAAAGGTTACATTGTAAAGGTTACATTTGTAACATGTAAAAAACGTATAAACATGTTTAGAGTTGGTTTAAATTATAAGTCAAAGAGGCAGAAGTTTTTTGAACATTTGCAGTATCCTTGGATGTCTTAGTTTCTTTTATGAGATAAACAAAAAGATGAAATTCAAAAGCAAAAAACCCCGTTTTCGGTTCATGCTTCCCGATACCATCTTAAGCGTAAGGCACTTCATAATCGGCTCTAGTAGATGCAAATGGTCGTTGCCATAACCATGAACTTGGGCAGTTAACCACTTCGACTGCGCATGCGCAGATGATTTGTCTGATAATTTGCGACTGAGCTAATCGCCAGAAATGTAGTGCAAGTACATATAGTTAGTCGTTGCCATGACTATGAACAATAAGTCGAGTGGAGTGCGCATGCTCGAGCGCATGCGCAGATGATTTCTATATGAAATTGTTTATAAACATGCTATTTACTTCAAAATCGGCTCTAGTAGATGCAGTTGGTCGTTTCCATGACCATGAACTTGGGCAGCTGGTTAAGTCGACTGCGCATGCTCAAGCAGACTGCGCATGCGCAGATGATTTATCTGAAAATTTGTGGCGGAGCGAGCTCTGAAATTGGTGCTTGCATATGCGCTCAGCAATTTTTCATTCATATTTTTGGCATGCTCTTTGTCCTCTTAAGCTTGTTTTGACAAATGCATATCAAAACCATCAACACTTACGGCACTCGTACTATCCGTGACAACGTTAAAATTTTTTTTTCTATAACTTTGTATCTGTATATTGCATGTCATATCCAAGCTTTCCTTTGATTTGACGGAAAATGGTTTTATCCACTCTTACAACGTCTGCCTTTATAATCAGTAGTTATGTATTTCTAAAATAGGATTTACAAATGCCCGAAGAGCATCTTCTTTCTATTTTATTGCCACTATTTTACGTAAACAATACTATGTCCGACCATTTGATTGTCCGAATTTTGTAGTTTTATCTCGTATTTTTGACACGTGTGTTTACGGTCGGGAAAGGTGCATTCAAAATTGCATTTCTCCAACGTTGGGAATTCAGTAAAATTTATTAGGTTTTACATCCATTTCTACGGTGGCTCACAAGGGCCACCACCACACAAAATAAAAATATTAATACACACACAAAATACATTATACACACACAAAATAAAAATACACACACAAAATACATTATACACACACAAAATAAAAATACACACGCAAAATACATTATACACACACAAAATAAAAATACACACACAAAATAAAAATACACACAAAATATGATTGCGGGCGCTTGCAGTGTCGGATGGTCTGACTATCATATTATCAGTTTGTAATCAGATATATGTAATTCACTAATTGTGATTTTAACATGTGGTCGACTTGTCGTCGTATTTAACTGTTTCAACTGCGAAACATTTGAAATTACATTTGGAAAGGAATCGAAAGCAAGCTCTTGCATAATCCTGGCATAATTATGTTTTGTGCCAACTGTGGTGCACAATCACTTGACGAAGCTTGTTTTTGTCACAAATGCGGTGTGCGTTTGGGAAGATTAACTTCTTTGCCAAAATGTTCTGAAGCGTCAATGACGAGTAGCGTCTCTTCAAGCAGTTGCCCTTCGAGCTCTGCTAGTCCGTTAACTTCAACTTCAAGTACCCCAAAGCTGTTTATAACTGGTACAGGACAGGCTAGACCAATAATGTCCTTTCAAAGGACAACACATTAACCTTAATTTTAACCAGAATACGGGGAGCAATGTCGTAAGCAACTTTGAAATAATTGATCACAGTGAAATCAGTGAATTTTGTTATGTACTCTGGAAGTTGGAACCATTAGAACTTTGAAAACAAAAACGATCAATTACGAGCAATTCCGAGTAAGCCGACACTGCAAGCGCCCGCAATCATATTTTGTGTGTATTTTTATTTTGTGTGTGTATTTTTATTTTGCGTGTGTATTTTTATTTTGTGTGTGTATAATGTATTTTGCGTGTATTTTTATTTTGTGTGTATAATGTATTTTGTGTGTGTATAATGTATTTTGTGTGTGTATTTTTATTTTGTGTGTGTATTAATATTTTTATTTTGTGTGGTGGCCCTTGTGAGCCACCGTACATTTCGTACAGACACAATGAAACAGCGGATTTTTCCTCTGTGTTGTATCACATGCACTAAAGTCTGCCCAATTGTATCCATTACCCAAAATACAATGTCGAATGCACGTTTGCCAATAAAAGTTGGATTCGCTTTTTTTACACACATTGTATATTTGCGGGAAAATATTGCCCTATGCCTTTATAAATGTCGACGCATGGCTCATCTAGTGATTCTTAAGTATTCATGGGTTCTAAGTAGTGATTTAAGTATGGTTCTTAAGTATTCATGGGTTCTTAAGTAGTGATTTAAGTATGGTTCTTAAGTATTCATGGGTTCTTAAGTAGTGATTTAAGTATGGTTCTTAAGTATTCATGGCTCATCTAGTGATTCTTAAGTAGTCATGGGTTCGAATTCCGTTGAGTCACCTGAATTTTTCAGGCTCATGAGACAATTGCTTAAATTGTCCAGCTAAGTGCGAAGATCATATCTTCATTTAATTTCAAACACCGCACTGCATATAACATTGTTTCATATGATTCTTAAGAATTCATGGATTGTAATGATTGTATGTATGTAAAGATATTGTTACATTTGATTATCGTCTTACATACAAAAATAACTCTTTTCTACCCGTTTCCTCGATCGGTTTACATTCGAAATCACGTGATGAAAGATTGAATTAAACATTGTCATGTGTAACTCGTTAGTTAAAAGTGTACATACCATTCTCACATCGTCAGGCAGTTCGTCTCCCATTTCGTTTTTTAGCAGTTTATCCAACGTAGAAACGGCGATGTCTTGGAGTTTTTCATTGTGAATTTGTTCAATCTCTCTCAATTGTGTCATGGTGTGTATAGTTAAGGTAATAGCTGCTGATTTGTGAAATTATGATTAAAATTATTGTTGGCGTTGTTTTAATTGTTCGCTATTTTTTTGCAGGAGTCGACGAAGAAAAAATCATATTTTGTGAAAAAATAGATGGAACGTCTAACGAAAATCCTCGAAGATGGAATGCAGTTGATATCTTACTCTGAATAACGGCACAAGATAAGTGATGATAGACCAGATGTAAAACCTCCGCAGTATCATTTCATCCATTATAAAATACTTTTGAATCTCCCGTAAGCGGACATCCTTGGGACAACGACATGATGTCCCCTTATTAGAGGTCACGTGGTATAATATACTATAGTCTATCGAATCTCCCGTAAGCGGACATTCTTTGGACAACGACATGATGTCCGCTTATTAAAGGTCACGTGGTATAGTATACTATAGTCTATCGAATCTCCCGTAAGCGGACATCCTTGGGACAACGACATGATGTCCCCTTATTAGAGGTCACGTGCTATAATATACTATAGTCTATCGACTCTCCCGTAAGCGGACATCCTTGGGACAACGACATGATGTCTCCTTATTAGAGGTCACGTGCTATAATATACTATAGTCTATCGAATCTCCCGTAAGCGGACATCCTTGGGACAACGACATGATGTCCGCTTATTAGAGGTCACGTGCTATAATATACTATAGTCTATAGATATGGACCCAAAAGCATTGCTCGCTTACGAGATTTGTCCGTGAATAGAGGATTGACTACGTCTTTTTCTGTTTAACGGAACAAGCTGATTAGTGCATGATCTGTAAACAGTATTCCACTTACAGCAAAGCCCAATAAAATCGTTTTCTAGAAATTCAAAAGGATATTGTGCGCGAATCTGTTCGAGGAACGAGGCGTACATGTCCGCTAAGTTTCTTTCAAAATCTTTGATTGTCTCTTCAAGTTGATCGACAAGCTGCAGTTCTAGTCCCATTAAAGTATCCCAAACTTTCATGACTTCATCGTAAAGTTCATTTGTTAGTCTCTCAATAACGAAACTGTCATTTACACTAGAGATTTCTTGGAAAACCTAAACATAAGATGTACACTTGGTATCACATCTTTTGTACACTCGTGTCCCTACTTATCAACAGTGTTCTTACACTAGAGATTTCTTGAAAGACCTAGACATAAAATGTACTCATGGTATCACATCTTTTGTACACTCGTGTCCCTACTTATCAACAGTGTTCTTACACTAGAGATTTCTTGAAAGACCTAGACATAAGATGTACTCATGGTATCACATCTTTTGTACACTCGTGTCCCTACTTATCAACAGTGTTCTTACACTAGAGATTTCTTGAAAGACCTAGACATAAAATGTACTCATGGTATCACATCTTTTGTACACTTGTGTCCCTACTTATCAACAGTGTTCTTACACTAGAGATTTCTTGAAAGACCTAGACATAAGATGTACTCATGGTATCACATCTTTTGTACACTCGTGTCTCTACTTATCAACAGTGTTCTTCATTGATTCTACCTATCAACAATGATTCTGCTTGATTCTACCTATCAACAGTGATCCTGGTTGATTCTTTCTATCAACAGTGATCCTGCTTGATTCTACCTATCAACAGTGATCCTCTCTCGATTTACAATCATCTAAAGCGTACCTTTTTTTTGTACGTTATGTACTCATTGATACATTTAACTCCCGAGTTTTTATTTTCTTCTCGCGCGTCTTTAACGCTGGTGAAAAATAAACTGATTTCTTCTTCTCTTTTCGTGTGTTCTTTGAGACCCAACGTAAACATTTCCTGACACAAGTCAAGACACTTCTCCTTATATCTGTGGATTTATCGTCAAGAAACTCTCGCTTTTAATATTTCAACGTAGAAAGAAATACAATTAATACGTAGCTCTGCGAATACAGGGAGAAAAATATGAACATCCATTTCTGTCGACATAGGTAGTAAATATGAGCTACAATGCTTATCATGAACACATTATAGCCTTTGTGTTGTGCAATTGGCCTTAAAAGAAAACGAATGTTTTGTAGATAAAGGATACACAGTTAAAATATCTTCAACTCCAGGTAGAGATGAAAGTTTAGTTGATTCAGGATCATCGTTGATCATACTATCAAAAAGCTTGCTACTGTCCATATCTTCGACGTATGCATCCTAATGTGAGAAATCAACTTGGAATGTGGACTTCGTGAAACGACGTGAAATGATGTCATTCTCTTTTACCTTATGTAATTTTCTCTTCATCTCTTGTTCGTGTGCTTCTTGTTTCTGTTTCTCCGCAAGTGTTTCATTATGGACTATCTCTCTATCGTATATCTGTACTGTTCTAAAGCACCTTCCCGACATTTAGCGTCGATTAAACGAAAGTCGAGGTAAACAAGATGCGATAAATGCGCCACAACATACGGCTTATAGCTCTCGTTTTGACAAAGCGGGTTTCCACTTAAGTTCAAAGTTCTTAGATGTTTAAAATGTCGAAGGTAAACAATCTGAAATAGATGAACTATCGCAGGTATAATTTTAAATGCGTCGATGAATACCTTTGATGAATAACACATTAAGTTGCTATAATGTAATTTGATTTGGCACTTTCAAATATTCTTGCTTACGTTTTCTAATTTTTCAATATTGTTGTTTCCAATCGAGAGGATCTGCAGATTCACGAGCGCATTCATATTTTCTATTCTTGTGATTCTGTTATTAAACAATGTTAAATCACGAAGTTTCACCAAGGTATCCAAACCTTCAATTACTTCGATGTTGTTGAAGGACAAATCTGTTTTCGAAAAGAGAGCAATATGTCTTCTTTCTACCTACTCGAAAAACGAAGTAAATAAAATGAGGTTCTTCCTACCTAGCCATTCAAGATGAATCAATTTTTCCAATCCTTCAATTTTTTCGATGATGTTGTTGTCCATTTGTAGTTTGGTGAGAGCAACGAAGTTCCATACATTGTCAATTTTAAGTATGTCTAAAAATATATTTTCACAATGCGAAAACTTGGAATATTGCTTTGTAATGTGGAGTTAACATACTCTTGTAGTCTAATCGCAAGGCGACAACTGTGTCGAAGTCAATTCCTTCGAGTTTTGCTATGCGTCCAGCTTCCCCTTCTGGACCTTGTTCTTCCACGGCGTTCTTTAGCATCTTCTCGTCGATAACGGACGGCTCTATAGTGTCATACAAACGACTCATGGTGAAAAATTTTACAAAGGATCGTCTATGTTTGCAAGTCTATCTTTATAAAAATGTGTCGATTTTTTGTTTACGTTGTCTTGACAACAGTTTCCGCCGAATGCGCCTGCAATATTGGCTTCGATACTCTTTTTAGCAAAAACGTCATGTAAGTGTGGTTCAAATTCTAAGATCTGCTTTTCTTCGCCCACAACAACTTTGGTCAAAAGTCAAAACTTAATAAGTCAAGGAATTTTAATATTTCCTGCTGAAAGTCTGAAACAACGTGGATGACTCATCGAAAGAATCCAAATTTATTCAAGTGGTGCTTTGTCATCGATAACGTTAATCGCATTTTGACCTAAACTGGCTTTTGTAGGATAATTTCCTTGATGAAATAAAAGACAATTTTATTGAACTATACAATAAAAGAAAAAAAACCAGATTACCAGAAGACAAGAAAAAAGAGGAAGAAATATGATGTTTTATCGATTGCATGCTATGCAAAATCAAGTTCAACCTCTTACCTACGTTAAAAATGTTATTATTTAAGCTAGATTGAAAATATATATAAAATTAAAAGAGGCGAGTTTGTGATTCTTGGTCTAATTGTGTCTGGTAACGATGCTTGCTGTCTTGAATGAGCAATTGCATTAAATTTAGTCGTCTCGTGTGCTTGAGCTTTGTAGAGCTTTTCTACCAAAAGACATGAAAGATGTTTCTCTATAACAGACAAAACTATTTCACTTATTATTTTATAACCTCGGTTTTTTTATCTCTTATCAAATCAATTAATCAACTCATCCCGTTTTTGATAGGCTAGGCTCTCCCACCTTCCAAAGAAAATATGTTCAGAAAATAAGTAAAATTCTCCATAAAATCATAGTTTGTACATAACGTATTTTATTTTTGGTGCAATTCGTCATATTGGCTTTGAGCGAAAATATCGGAAGTAACAATTATCATGGTTTATGAAATGGTTATAAATAAGAAAACCTTGGCAACAATAATTTCGAGTTGTGAGACTTCACTGACAAAACAGCTTGTGATACTTATCTAATATCAACTGTTTTAGTTTTTAGTCACGTAATGCGCATTAATTAAACTTTAAAACGTCAGCTGCCGACCATTGTAAAACGACACTTGCTACAAGACTACAAAATTTATAAACACCAGAACATTGCAAACAGCACGTGCTTATGTTCACTAATGTTCTATGATGAAACTGTATGCTTAAAACATGTCCAATTTCAAATACCGCTAACCTTTTGTCTGTAAAGCGTTTCGATACTTAGCGCATATTGTGTAACAAAAGAAAAGGCAAATATTTTGATAATCAAATGCATGTTTATCATATGCAAATTTGTAGAATTTTCAATGTTGTTCCACAATGTTTATTTTCGCAGCGGAAACTGGAGTTATTCAACCTGTTGAACCTTTATTATAGGCTCGCCCAGCCAATTTCCGTGCAGTGGATTTCGGCGATGATATCACGCTTTCAGTGGAATAGTCTGGTGAAATTCTAGACGGCTATAGTGTTTGTTTGTCTGCTTGGGTTTCATAATAGTGCAGATGCCATGAAAAGGGAAAGCCATAGCAAGCAAATGGCGTCTGATTTTACATTACATCATCCGCGTGTAGCCTCTCTTTCAAAAAACGGCCATGCTACTTTGACGAACCGTTTAAGTCGCGCTGAATACGAAGAGCTTCGAGGCAACGGTACTGGTGAACAAGGCAGCTATAAAATATCAGAACCTTTTGAGAAGAATTCAGGTAGATATTACATTCAGACGTATAAATGAAATATGTCAACAAAGCAAATACCGACGAAGTTTTTATCGATAGTTATTTTATTCTTCAAGACGGCTCGTGAATGTATTAAAAAATTTGACATTCAACTGATGTACTATTACATTTATAAGCTTTAAGGAGAAGTCCATATAAGTAATAGAAATGCGTGTATCTTCTCGTTGCACTGTCATTGCAAACGTACAATATTACATATTGAAGTCTATTTATTGCATAAATTTACACAGCATGTGCGAAATAAAGCTGTTTTTAAATAGCTTGTTGTCGTTCGTAGCGACGAAAACACAAAACAAAGTTGAGTGTAAAGATGTATGGTGTTAAATACTACATCTATACTGTTTTGTGGAATGCAATTAAAAAGCATTTTTATCACTCAAATGTAAACAAATCAACATCGTTAAGTCCAAAAAATTTACTGAGTTGTTACAATAAATGCGAATGTTTTGATTACTAATTAAAAATCATATTTGCTATTTTGAAATACGCCGAAGAATGAAAAATTTAGAATGGATGAAAAATTAGCACTTTACATTATTATTAAACAAACATCGAGACATCACCCCCTAGAGTTAATGTTGCTATTCTAAATGATTTTTCTCTAGTTGAATTTTATGGAATTTTATTTTATTTGTCTTTTCGTGTACTTGTCGTAGCATGTGTTAATGTGTGATAAGATGAATTGTGATTCTTAAATCCTTGTGTTATTATTTCATATAAAGCGCTATTTCCTTTCGTTTATTTTGCAATTTGACAAAAACGCATTTCTTTTTTGGTTGGTAATGTTGTCCGTTGTGAAAAAAAAAAGTTAATAGTTACTTCAAGACGTGTCTTCTTTGTTTTTTAGGGGAAGATGAAGCGATGCCCAACGAAGACGAAATAGAAAAACGATTTGAAAATTTACTGGTTTGTCTAAAGAACTTTCAGTGTTGCACAAAAAAACTTCCACTAATTTCGGAAATAATCGTGATTTTTTTCGGGTTTTTTGTAACAGGAGAAGCTGACACTACATCCAGATCAAGTCACAGACCTTCAGCGACATCCAATTCAACACAAATGGAAATTGATTCAAGCGAAGGTGGGCGTACGGTTCAATTTTTAACACTAGGTTTTGCTCATGTTTTCCATATTTTTTAAAAATCTAAGTGAAGTGACCACAGGAAAGAATTAATTTTTTTCATAAATTTTTTTTGTCAACAGAAACACTTTTCTATATTTGTACAAGTGGTTAGAATTGTACAATAAACATGTACTTTTGATCTACGCGAAATGCGAAAGTTTTTGCGACAATTGTTTCAAATCCTTCAGACAATTTGCTGCTCAAGTTGAAGTATAAACGAGGAAATGTTTAAAATTTTTTTCGAAACGTTGCTAGCTGCCAAATCGTATTTCCGCGATACAATATTTTGTATTATTTAGATATTTTTCGTTTAGGAAATGGTTGAACCCAAGCATTCGTCCCAGTTCTACGTAACTCAATTAAAACGTCACATGACCGAAGTAATTCAACCGCACGGAAAATCGTCCAAAAAAACAATGAAACATCTTGAACCGAAAGAAACGATTTTACGTTCTCTTGAAGTAGATGTTAGAACGCATCCTAACACAACGTAAGTTTACAATATAAAGTTTATAAACTCATCCTAACATCACGTACGTTTACCATATAAAGTTTATAAACTCATCCTAACATCACGTACGTTGACCATATAAAGTTTATATACTCATCCTAACATCACGTAAGTTCACCATATAAAGTTTATAAACTCATTCTAACATCACGTAAGTTGACCATATAAAGTTTATAAACTCATCCTAACATCACCTAAGTTGACCATATAAAGTTTATAAACTCATCCTAACATCACGTAAGTTCACCATATAAAGTTTATAAACTCATCCTAACATCACGTAAGTTCACCATATAAAGTTTATAAACTCATCCTAACATCACGTAAGTTCACCATATAAAGTTTATATACTCATCCTAACATCACGTAAGTTCACCATATAAAGTTTATAAACTCATCCTAACATCACCTAAGTTGACCATATAAAGTTTATAAACTCATCCTAACATCACGTAAGTTCACCATATAAAGTTTATAAACTCATCCTAACATCACGTAAGTTCACCATATAAAGTTTATAAACTCATCCTAACATCACGTAAGTTCACCATATAAAGTTTATATACTCATCCTAACATCACGTAAGTTCACCATATAAAGTTTATAAACTCATCCTAACATCACGTAAGTTCACCATATAAAGTTTATAAACTCATCCTAACATCACGTAAGTTCACCATATAAAGTTTATATACTCATCCTAACATCACGTAAGTTTACCATATAAAGTTTATAAACTCATCCTAACATCACGTACGTTTACCATATAAAGTTTATAAACTCATCCTAACATCACGTACGTTTACCATATAAAGTTTATAAACTCATCCTAACATCACGTAAGTTGACCATATAAAGTTTATAAACTCATCCTAACATCACGTAAGTTGACCATATAAAGTTTATAAACTCATCCTAACATCACGTAAGTTGACCATATAAAGTTTATAAACTCATCCTAACATCACCTAAGTTGACCATATAAAGTTTATAAACTCATCCTAACAGCACCTAAGTTGACCATATAAAGTTTATAAACGCATCCTAACACAACGTAAGTTGACCATATAAAGTTTATAAACTCATCCTAACATCACGTAAGTTGACCATATAAAGTTTATAAACTCATCCTAACATCACGTAAGTTGACCATATAAAGTTTATAAACTCATCCTAACACAACGTAAGTTGACCATATAAAGTTTATAAACTCATCCTAACATCACGTACGTTTACCATATAAAGTTTATAAACTCATCCTAACATCACGTACGTTGACCATATAAAGTTTATAAACTCATCCTAACATCACCTAAGTTCACCATATAAAGTTTATAAACTCATCCTAACATCAAGTTGACCATATAAAGTTTATATACTCATCCTAACATCACGTAAGTTCACCATATAAAGTTTATAAACTCATCCTAACATCACGTAAGTTCACCATATAAAGTTTATAAACTCATCCTAACATCACGTAAGTTCACCATATAAAGTTTATATACTCATCCTAACATCACGTAAGTTCACCATATAAAGTTTATAAACTCATCCTAACATCACGTAAGTTCACCATATAAAGTTTATAAACTCATCCTAACATCACGTACGTTGACCATATAAAGTTTATAAACTCATCCTAACATCACCTAAGTTCACCATATAAAGTTTATAAACTCATCCTAACATCACGTAAGTTCACCATATAAAGTTTTATACTCATCCTAACATCACGTAAGTTCACCATATAAAGTTTATAAACTCATCCTAACATCACGTAAGTTGACCATATAAAGTTTATAAACTCATCCTAACATCACGTAAGTTCACCATATAAAGTTTATAAACTCATCCTAACATCACGTACGTTTACCATATAAAGTTTATAAACTCATCCTAACATCACGTACGTTGACCATATAAAGTTTATATACTCATCCTAACATCACGTAAGTTCACCATATAAAGTTTATATACTCATCCTAACATCACGTAAGTTGACCATATAAAGTTTATATACTCATCCTAACATCACGTACGTTGACCATATAAAGTTTATAAACTCATCCTAACATCACCTAAGTTCACCATATAAAGTTTATAAACTCATCCTAACATCACGTAAGTTGACCATATAAAGTTTATATACTCATCCTAACATCACGTACGTTTACCATATAAAGTTTATAAACTCATCCTAACATCACGTAAGTTCACCATATAAAGTTTATAAACTCATCCTAACATCACGTAAGCTCACCATATAAAGTTTATATACTCATCCTAACATCACGTAAGTTCACCATATAAAGTTTATAAACTCATCCTAACATCACGTAAGTTCACCATATAAAGTTTATATACTCATCCTAACATCACGTAAGTTGACCATATAAAGTTTATAAACTCATCCTAACACAACGTAAGTTGACCATATAAAGTTTATAAACTCATCCTAACATCACGTAAGTTGACCATATAAAGTTTATATACTCATCCTAACAGCACCTAAGTTGACCATATAAAGTTTATAAACTCATCCTAACATCACGTAAGTTCACCATATAAAGTTTATAAACTCATCCTAACATCACGTAAGTTCACCATATAAAGTTTATAAACTCATCCTAACATCACGTAAGTTCACCATATAAAGTTTATATACTCATCCTAACATCACGTAAGTTTACCATATAAAGTTTATATACTCATCCTAACATCACGTAAGTTGACCATATAAAGTTTATAAACTCATCCTAACATCACGTAAGTTGACCATATAAAGTTTATATACTCATCCTAACACCACCTAAGTTGACCATATAAAGTTTATAAACTCATCCTAACATCACCTAAGTTGACCATATAAAGTTTATAAACTCATCCTAACATCACGTAAGTTTACCATATAAAGTTTATATACTCATCCTAACATCACGTAAGTTCACCATATAAAGTTTATAAACTCATCCTAACATCACGTAAGTTCACCATATAAAGTTTATATACTCATCCTAACATCACCTAAGTTGACCATATAAAGTTTATAAACTCATCCTAACATCACGTAAGTTCACCATATAAAGTTTATATACTCATCCTAACATCACGTAAGTTGACCATATAAAGTTTATAAACTCATCCTAACATCACGTAAGTTGACCATATAAAGTTTATATACTCATCCTAACATCACGTAAGTTTACCATATAAAGTTTATAAACTCATCCTAACATCACGTAAGTTGACCATATAAAGTTTATAAACTCATCCTAACATCACCTAAGTTTACCATATAAAGTTTATAAACTCATCCTAACATCACGTAAGTTGACCATATAAAGTTTATAAACTCATCCTAACATCACGTAAGTTTACCATATAAAGTTTATAAACTCATCCTAACATCACGTAAGTTGACCTTATAAAGTTTATAAACTCATCCTAACATCACGTAAGTTCACCATATAAAGTTTATAAACTCATCCTAACATCACGTAAGTTCACCATATAAAGTTTATAAACTCATCCTAACATCACGTAAGTTGACCATATAAAGTTTATAAACTCATCCTAACATCACGTAAGTTGACCATATAAAGTTTATAAACTCATCCTAACATCACCTAAGTTGACCATATAAAGTTTATAAACTCATCCTAACATCACGTAAGTTGACCATATAAAGTTTATAAACTCATCCTAACATCACCTAAGTTGACCATATAAAGTTTATAAACTCATCCTAACATCACCTAAGTTGACCATATAAAGTTTATAAACTCATCCTGACATCACGTAAGTTGACCATATAAAGTTTATATACTCATCCTAACATCACGTAAGTTGACCATATGAAGTTTATAAACTCATCCTAACATCACGTAAGTTGACCATATAAAGTTTATAAACTCATCCTAACATCACCTAAGTTCACCATATAAAGTTTATAAACTCATCCTAACATCACGTAAGTTGACCATATAAAGTTTATAAACTCATCCTAACATCACGTAAGTTGACCATATAAAGTTGACGAACACATTTTCTATACAAACTCAGGCAAAAGATTTTAATTCAGATATGGACGATAACTTTAGACGATTTAATAGCTGGGACAAACTTAATGTTAAGTTCGTCTGTCAAAACAGATAGTTTTTAAGTACATCTGAAGGTTGTTAAACAGAAAGTCATCTCCGGTGATTTTTGTATTGTACAATCTAGACGCTATCGCTATTCCCTTTGACTATAACAAAAAAAAAGTACTTTACAATTTCTATCATCACATACAAATACTTAATCATAAAATAGGATTAAATTATTTTCAAGAGGATTTTTCTTCATATACTGTTATCACGAATGCGGATTATCTTTAGTACTTTGTTTTGATAGCATAGTCCAGTAAAGTGGGTATTACATAAAGTCAGTGGGTGGGCGAGTCAAAATTTAAAAGGAGGGGAAATATAACCGTCATCGCTGTTATCACCGCTTGAACATTTCATAGATTGAAAAAATTGTTTTAAAAAGAGTAAATACCATGGTGAATGGTAAAGATAACAGCGTAATACTTCTTAAAAGAACTGTTTAAGCTAAAAAGACACTATTAGTGTTCTGGTTTAAACAGTTCTTTATAAGAACTATTATGTTAGTATTTGACCATTCACCATGGTATTTGCTCTTTTCAATAGTGTCTTTTTAGCTTAAAAACAGTTCTTTTAGCATTGTTGGTTTAGTGTTCTGGCTTAAACAGTTCTTTATAAGAACTATTACGTAGGTTATTGTCTTTTTAAAGATAATTTTTTAATTTGTCAGCAGGACGAAGTCTCTGTTTTACTATTTAATAGGTTTTATACTGTTTCATACTCCATTTTGTTTTTAGTTGGTTACGTGAGTTTCTGGAAGAACCGTACAACGGCCAACATGTTCTTATCGACTTTTTGGCTTTTCTTCACCACAATCCTCTTCCCTTGTTGGCGGAGATGACGCCGGAACAGGAAAGGAAGAAAAGCCTCAAGAATGGAAAACGACGAAAGAAAGCCGTTACTCGAAGCTACGTATGCAACTGTAGAAATATAATTCACAAACCTTGTGCTTTTGTTTTGTTTGATGAAATATTAATGCTTGAAAATTATTCGTTTTTTCATTTGTAGGTTGATGAACATATGTGTTTAATGTGTCTTAAGGCACTCATGAGAAACAAGGTATTGGTCGAAATTCCAAATACTAAACTATGATTGGTCGAAATTCCAAATACTAAACAATGATTGGTCGAAATTCCAAATACTAAAATGATTGGTCGAAATTCCAAATACTAAACAATGATTGGTCGAAATTCCAAATACTAATCTATGATTGGTTACAGTTTAAATACTAAACTGTGATTAGTGTCATTTTGACTTTTAGTTATTGACGCCAATTTTGTATTTTCCACGCAAGTGTTTTGTTATTCATCCTAATATCTAAAATTTTAAGTTGTTTTATTTGATTTCTTTATGTTTAGTTTGGTTTCAAATCTTTGATGGCTGTACCAAACGCTTTAGTTAACATCGTTTTGTGCTTGAAAATTGACAACGTGAAAACAAAGATCTTAGCAATCAAGGTGAGCTCTTACACCACGTACTTCATCAACAACCGTGATATTTCTTATATGAAGTTTCATGTATCACTATATTGTTCATTCTTTACAGCTGCTGTATGCGGCTTGTGCCAGCGATACGTACCATCATTTGGTGATAGAGGCATTGGAGTTCTTTCGCGGCACGACGAATGAACATCAAATATTTTCCACTCTAGTTAATTTCCTCTACTTTAAGCCTGTCAATCCAGGCTTGCAGGTTTGTGTGATTGTTTTAATTTCTAGAATGACAACAACTTTAGGGATGTAAATGACGCGAATAACTTTAAACTTGAAGTCAGTTAACGGCATTTTTTCTATTTAGGCTGTTACAATGGCGTTGATCAATGCCATTGTCAACAATTCTCCATCGTACAACAGTCGCGTCTTTCATCAACAGCAAATATGTGTTGCTGGCTTCAGCGAGCAACGTTTAGAAAAGGTATACCTCAAAAGGATTGTGGTATAACACAAAGAACATAAATTCGTTTGTGCTCATCAATACGTATTGTAAGGTTTTTGTTGTTTTAGATGCTTGAAGGATTAGATGCAACTCCCGTTAGGGAAGAACTGAGAGTTTGGAAAGAGAATTTTGTCAATATTCAAGACTTGATGGACGAATATGAGCAATTGAAAGAACGATCGCAGTTGTTGAGAGATGAGGTTTGTCAAACAAATGACTTATTCTTACTCATAACTAGCATCTCAGGCTCATATATGAAGTATACTTAAAGTAAATGGTTTGAACCCGGGAGTATCGTTACATGTTTGTAAATGTAGATCGTCCAGGTAGGTATAGTTCAGAGAAGGACTGTTTTTGTTGTTGTTGACTGATGTTTCGACAACCTTAGCGGTAGTCATCTTCAGAGTCAAAAATGATTAATGACTCAATTTTTTGACTCTGAAGATGACTACCGCTAAGGTTGTCGAAACGTCAGTAAACAACAAAAAAACAGTCCTTCTCAGGACTATACTAAACTGGACGATCTACATTTACAAACATGAAGTATAACTGGCAGTTATTTTCATTTAGGTCGATTTGCTGTCGGGAAAACTCGAGGTATGTAAGTTATTATGTAAGCACTAACGAAAACTGCTAAAACTCGAAATTTCTTGTTTTCCTCTCGTGTTGAAAAAAAGCATATTTCTCAATATCATATAAGCTTTGCGTCGTAGGTGTTATTTTTTGCTTTCAAAATTTTCATCAGTTTTCACGAGAATGTTTTCTCGCGTTATCTTTGGTTAGGATACACAACGAGAGAAAAACGAAATCGAACGACAGAAAAAGGAGGTAGTTTGAATGTGATATTTCCGTATTTAATTTTCCCGCTTTACGCAAGTTTATGATTTTTGTGTTCGTTTAGTTTGAAGAAAAAGCTGAAAATCTTCAATTTCGCGCCACAGAATTGCAGGCTGAGCTTGAGAAAATCGTGGTATGTAGAAACAAGCTAAACTGGCGCTTTTCTTTTTCGCCATATTGTATTCATATTTACCTTCTCTTCAATAGAAAAGTCCAAACAAAGAGAATATTAATACGGCATTGTTGGAACCATTAAATACCAACACACCTCCCCCACCTGCTCCACCGCCACCCCCGGGACCCGGAGCACCCCTCCACCCCCTCCTGCACCAGGCAAGTTAATAAATGACAATAGATGAAATATTACCAATCTTCAAGTTGCAACTGCCTTAAATGGACTGTTTTGTATTCAGGTCTACCCAATGCCCCCCCTCCCCCGATGTTCAATTGTGGTATGAAAACCGCTGTACGAAAACGGAAATTCATGAGTACGAAGAAACTGCCCATGTTGAATTGGGCTACAGTCTCCGACACACAAAAGACCATATTCGAGGTAAGTTGAACGTTCTTAAATGTCTGGCGAACCATTAATTTTTGATAGTTCGCTCTATCTTATATAAGCCCCTTACGTCATCTCATCTATAGGACCATTACGTCACCCTATTTATAGGCCCATTACGTCACCCTATTTATGGGACCATTACATCATAACGCCTACATATTCCACACCGCCCTCCACCAAAGTCTAAACTACCTAAAATTTTACGTAACGGTTGTTTAAAAAAAAACATGGCGTTTCAAAGTTATACAAACAAATAGTTTTACAAAACATACAAGTTTAATGTGAGTGTTGCCTGTAGCAAACGTGATTGTTCAGTTACATATTCAGCACAGTGGCCAATATTCTAATAGAAACAGCACTAATGTGGACTCTGAAGGTGAAATTATGTGTAATAACGATGTGATTTGAAGCTTTCTTTGCCAATAGAGTATGGACGACGAGAAAATGGCCGTACAACTAAATCTTGGAGATTTTGAAGCGATGTTTGAATTGAAGACGAACGAAATGAGCGAGGAGGTTCGACTAAAGAAGGAAGCTGGTACGATCTGTGTTTTTTTGATAATGAATTAAAATTCGCCGTTTTAAATGGTCGTTTTTGTGCATTACAGCTCTAAAGAAACTTGCCGAACAGATAACAATCATTGAAACGAATCGCGCAAAAAGTTTAGGTAAAAATGTTTCTTTTCAAGTCGTATTAATCCGAAATAACGAAAATTTTACTAAAATTGTAATATTTAATGATTTAAATTAAGAAAATTTTAACATTTTGAAATTGAAAGCAACTGTTCAGCTTACGGTGATTACCAAAGATATCATCGTAGAATCACATAAGAACATGTAGGAACATGTGTTTATCTTGTCAAAGATGTCATCGTAGGATCACATAGGAACATGTAGGAACATGTATTTAACTTGTCAAAGATGTCATCGTAGGATCACATAGGAACATGTAGGAACATGTGTCTAACTTGTCAAAGATGTCATCGTAGGATCACATAGGAACATGTAGGAACATGTGTCTAACTTGTCAATGATGTCATCGTAGGATCACATAGGAACATGTAGGAACATGTGTCAAGTTTGTTCAAATCAACAATAGATGAAGCAAGTTTCGTAATTTCTTGTTCTTCTTTACAGTGATTGCAAAGCGAAGAATCGGATGTTCAGCTAAACACATTTCACAATACATCGACAATAGCGATTTATCTGAGTTGAGCTCTGAGTTTGCTGAACTTCTCTTAAAGTTTGTACCTACGAAAGAAGAGGTCAGCGGTATTCTTTATTTTTTCTTGCACACGTTGATTTAGACCATATACACCAAGATAGAAATGCAGTTGGATATAATGTTGCATGCTTCATCGTGACACTAATGTCAACAAATCGTGTCTAAATTTACTATTTAGTTAGCAGGCCTTTCGAAACACGCAGAGGACTACAAAAAATTTGCCGAAGCTGAGCAATTTATGTTCGAGGTAAGATATTGTGCAGTGTTAGAATTGTAAAATGGAAATCTAGTTTTGTTCTCTTGTCGAAGACGGATTTCCGTTGTATAAGTAGGGCAGAGATAAGGCGCCTGACTTTAGAATTTTTTTCTCACCCTAGAAACTTTTTCATATCTTAAAAATATGCACACAACCCTTCGCTGACAGAAAATAACGTTGTTCGATCTTTTTGAATCTTTGGCTGTAGTTACGTATCCTGACGCTAGACATGAAAATACACATATTTCACAGTGTTACGATTGAGCATGCGCATCTAACAAAGATTTGGACACCGTCCCTCCGAGCAAATTTTAAAATATCCGTCCTCGAGACTTGTACTACTCTCGATGTTGTTTTTTTTGACCATGATCATTATTATCAACTCACATTCAGATGCAAAGGTATTGATTGCTAAGGAAGGATTCCGATATCAATTTTCCAATTCTTCTCTTTTGAAGCTCGCGAAAGTGAAAAGATATGAGGCAAAGTTGAGCGTAATGGCGTTTATTGGTGTCTTTGACGAAGTTATGTGTTCCGTTGTACCTGTAAGTTTAGATCAAAAATACCTCGTTTGTACGACACGGTTCTTTACAAATACGGTAACTTATATTTGTCTTCATTGAAGAAAATTGACGCTGTACTTCGCGCTTCGCTCAATATTCTTCGCAGCAAGAAACTACAAAAGATATTTGAAGTAAGAGTTTAAAATTTTTCCTTCTTCTGAATGTATTATCTTATGTTGCGCATTGTATTTATCTCAAAGATCATTCTTGCCTTCGGGAACTACATGAATGGAACTCGTAAGAAAGTCGCCGCGGGCTTTAAATTAGAATCTTTGTACAAAGTAAGTTGCTCGTCATTTTGTTCCTTTCATATCGTTTCAAACGAGATAAGTGAAACGAAGTTATTTATGTTATAGCTTGCTGATGTGAAATCAACGGATCGTAAAATGTCTCTTTTGAACTACGTTGTCGCGACTGTGAACACTTGTTTTCCCGACTTGCATTCGTTTGCTGAAGATCTTGAGCTGGAGGAAGCCACGCAAGGTATTTTCGAAAGATGATTATCTGTACATAGACGCAGTTATTTGTCACCTTAGCCACTAGAATATCAATAAATTATCGTCATCGGAATATGTATCAATTATCGTCATTAGATTATGTATCAATTATTGTCATCAGATTATGTATCAATTATTGTCATCAGAATATGTATCAATTATTGTCATCAGAATATGTATCAATTATCGTCATAAGATTATGTATCAATTATTGTCATCAGAATATGTATCAATCATCGTCATCAGATTATGTATCAATTATCGTCATCAGATTATGTATCAATTATTGTCATCAGAATATGTATCAATTATCGTCATCAGATTATGTATCAATTATTGTCATCAGAATATGTATCAATTATCGTCAATGGATTATGTATCAATTATTGTCATCAGAATATGTATCAATTATCCTCATCAGAATGTGTATCAATTATCATTATCAGAAATTCAGAATACACATCAATTATAATCATTTGAATTACATTATCATTATTATTATTATTATTATTTTTATCAATCTTCACAGAGGTTAAAAACATTTCAGTGTCAAGAACACTGTTATCAAAATGTGACCTCTAAAGTCAGTGTATGTACGAATTATTGTCATCAGATGACTGATTGCTTCATCCAATATAGCTGAATGAATAAATTAAATAAATGAATATATTTTAATTCATTACATATAAAATGAGCATATATAGGGAGAATAATTACAACTGTAGAGTTGAACCTTCAACTTACAAACCTTCGAGAGGCAGAAATTTTCTTCAACTTCTTATTTCTGATGTAGTATCAAAGCAGACGTTAAATAACGACATTCAAAGTTTAAAGAAAGGCATTGATTTAACGAAAAAGAACGCGACAAGCAACCGGATAATTTTGTAATTTTCGTATCCTTTGGTTTTTTTTAATTGATGCATCGTTACATATTTGTGAAGAGTAAAGATCCTTTATTCGTCAGCTCATCCTGTATTTCAACTAATGCATCGTTACGTGTTTGTTAAAATTAACGATCCATTATTAATAGTTTATCCTTGACTTTAAATTCAGAGTTTTTACAACCGTGCATTTGGAAAAGTGCAGAAGGTCAGTGAAAAATATCGAAAAATGGAAGAAAAGTATTTGGCTGTTTGTCAAATGTTTGGTGAAGATGGAAGGAAAATCGAACCGTCACAGTTCTTTAAATATTTTCAAGATTTTGTCTGCATGTATTTCGTAAGTATTCTATATTTTTATCGTTCGCCTGTGTATGGAAACATCGGGGTTCGTACATTGCTAAAGTAATGAATTTCAAGCACTTTCGAGGACTAAAAATTTAATGACGACGAAGATCTTTAATAGCACACAAAGCACAACTAAAGCAAGCAATCATTAAAAACACGATCAAAAGTAAGACAAAAGAACTTCTTCTAATGAATCAAGAAGAAATGGCGTGTTTTTATGACTAGAAAGCCGCCATGTTGTTTGGTTACATGAGTTACATCTTTTGCAATAAATGTTTAAGACACAATTTCAACTTCACTTTGAAAAGAAAGTGGTTAGAAGTCATGTTCACAAGAATTCCATCAAAAAGGTTTGAATTCAAGCATATTCGAGCGCATCTTAATAAATTCAAGAACTTTTGTTCATCTCTCGAAAACGTTTTCGTATTTCTTATTTTCCCTGTTATCACGGACGGTTGCATCGTTTAGAAAGCGGAGTGTGAAAATGAAGAGCGCAAGAAACAAGAGGAAACACGTCGTCAGGCGGAAATTATGATGAAAAATCAGAAGAATAAAGCGAAGACCTTACCGTCATCCATCGAAAGAGCTTGGAACTATACGAATGATTCCGATGCTTACGACGACGACGACGATGACGATGACGACTTATCATCCGGGGAAGCAGATTCTTCTTGATAAAGGCGACATTGATGTTATTACTAAGAATATACTTGAGGTAGGACCGTCGTATTTTTCTCTTTTAATGAAGGTATATTTAATTTTTCTAGCAAACTATCAGCTAACTATTGAAACTATTCAGTTGAGGTGTACATTTATAGTTCAGCGGCGATATTTTTTTCTTCTTATCAACTGAATGTCGTTATTTATTTCTCATGCCGATCAAGGCGTTTTTTACTCGATCTTCTACGCATAAATCTGCTGCCAAGATGTGAAATCTATAAAAGTGAAAAAGAAAAAATCGTCGTTTATTTGTTGCTTTCCGTGTCTTTTAGATCCATGGTATTTAACGAGCGAAACTATCCACGTCCAAATGTCGCTCCTTCGAGGTATACAGAAGTCACTTGCATGGCTTTCTTTTATTGCATTTTTACTGTACATGAGAAATTTGTGAAGACACATTGTAAATTTCGAACCGTGAGTGTATATAATACAGTTTTAGAACGTACGTATTTTACCAGTGGTAAATTTCTTATGGAGTTTACGAGACAAATTTTTATTCTCTCAATCGTGTGACTTTTCGAAGATTTTCACACCAGGCTTTGTTGTGAAGACGTTTTTAAAGTGTATCTGGAAAAATGATCGCATCTAGAAAAACTTCAGTATCGTTAAGGTGTGTTTCTAACGTCGCATTTTACATCAGCCGAACGCATTTAAAACAAAAGATAATGAGGAATTTTATCTCATTAGGCGCATGTAAAATGCGACGTTTGAAACGGGCGTAAAATGTTTGAAATTGTTCTAATTTCACCATAGTTTAATAAATTTTCTTCTAATTTGCTCTCGGGATTACAGTTTGCAAAATTCAACGAATATGTACGTCATCATTCAAATGACATTTTCGAATATGATAATGACATAAGATCACCAAAAATGGAACTTGTTTAAGTACGATACAAGAGAAAATACGGAAAATCAAAGCCTTGGAAAGAAACTCTTTTTGAGCAAGTCACTTCACGCTTTCTTTTGATACAGAAAATATCCAAATTCAAATATCGTAAAAAGTTAAAGACTCCAAAATATAACGAACTGAATACAAAATATATCTCTGTTTGTTGTTGATGTTTCAATACTTACTCTTCTTGTTCGCTTTTCAACAGTTTATTGATGTTTGTTAGAACTTCGCTTGGTTTTACTTCTAAAGCTTCCAGAATATTGAACAAATACTCTGGAAAAACCCACAATAAAACACATGTTTCCTGCAAATTGCAAAAGTGCAAAGCGGGCTCGGGAAGAATACCATAAATGGTCAGCGGTCAAAAAAACTCAAACGAATTCATTTGCACGCAAAAAAGAACTACAGCATAACCAGAAGTGTCTCAAATCAAAGATGACAATAATTTCATACCTATATCAGCTACAAGCTGTTTGCTCGCAAATTCAGTCAATTCTGGAATACATAGTATACTCTCAATATACGTATGCATTGTTGCATTTGCAATACAACTCAACCATCTGGATGCAGGATCTTGATCTGCGTTAATATCTGTAATGGAAAAGACATTAAATAAATCTACAAAACCAGGAGTGGATCCACAATGGTTTTGTAAAGGGAGCTGCGTGGATCCACAATGGTTTTGTAGGGGGAGCTGCGTGGAACCACAATGGTTTTGTAGAGAGAGCTGGGTGGATCCAAAATGCTTTTGTAGAGGGAGCTGGGTGGATCCACAATGGTTTTGTAGAGAGAGCTGCGTGCATCCACAATGGTTTTGTAGAGGGAGCTGGGTATATCCACAATTGTTTTGTAGAGGGAGCTGCGTGGATCCACTATGGTTTTGTAGAGGGAGCTGCGTGCATCCACAATGGTTTTGTAGAGGGGCTGGGTGGATCCACAATGGTTTTGTAGGGGGAGCTGCGTGGATCCACAATGGTTTTGTAGAGGGGGCTGGGTGGATCCACAATGGTTTTGTAGAGGAAGCTGCGTGGATCCACAAAGGTTTTGTAGAGGGTGCTGGGTGTTTTAGTTGGGATAAGATTTCGGTGGTTAGTTGTTGCCATATCTTCTTACACTTTTTGTTGCGTCCATATGCTCACCTCGCGAAAATTTCAGTTTTCCAACATTCAGGGCGGCGACCAAAGCAGGATTGTCTTGGATCATGAAAAGTTCGAGTTGATGAGGTAAAGTCAGAAGGTAATCACCGACCTACAATAACATAATGTTATTTTGAATTATTTTCACAGAACTGGTACGAAAGATGGGTTTAATATTTCAACATCCACCTCCGTTATGTAGCCTTGTGGCGACAAACTGAATTCTGGGATATCATCACTGAGAGAATCTCCAAGATCGGACTTCGTTTTACACCAAACCTTTAAAGAATGAAAGCGTTTTGAAAAGAAAGATCGTTACCCTCATTAATAGTAAGAATATCCCATCAAATTTTATCTTTTAATGTATACCTGAAGAGAAGACACAGTATTTATTTTGGATTTTAAAGGAAGAAAGGCGACTTCAAACGCTAGGGTATGCACGCTATTGTTAATATCCTCAATTCGCTTCACGACTTCGTTCAATATATTTGATCCTTAAAAGATAAAACATTTTCGTCATTAGTCCAAAGCCCGTTTTCCAATCTTTTGTTTTGATACGTGACGTAACGTATTGCGTAACGTGACGTAACGTATGACGCAACTTGACGTAATGCATAACGTAATTGTGTCGTAAAGAAAAGTCGCGAATGGACTTTCCACTTATTTGGGTTACGATCCTCAACAACTCACTCATTGCTCGATCAAAATACTTTGAATGTTGATTGAATGTATAAAAATTATTCGCTGCACGAAGCAGGATAAGTGTACTTCACAAATCTTTCTTGTATTTTTTAAAAGTTTGCAAGACAAACAAATTTCAGGAGGTATTGCACATGAGACAGACGCAAGAATAATGTTCTTCGCTATTCGTAACAAAACAAACAAGTGCAAAATGGGCTTTGGTGATTGTGGTTTTACGTGTCTTCAATTCAACATTGAAGGTTACAAACCGTTCATAACTGAATCGATAAACTCCATTAAACTTTCAAATTCTAGACGATTTTCTTTTTCTAAATAATTATGCATGTTGAAAATATCAGCAACTGTTTTCTTCTCGGGATTTTTCTTTTTTTTCAGCCATTTCTGACATGAATTGACAACACGTTTCGAGAGACTTGCTTGAAGATCCTGTATTCTTATCAGAAGATCACCTAAGGTACGGACAAACGATGATTTTAAAATGCAAAATTCATACAATAACTCCACAAATCCCTTCCTTCGTCAAGAATATTCTTGAAAAAATGTAAACGAATTTACGGCGTAAATTGTCTTCTTCACAATAATAAAAATTCAGAGTGCCATTTACCACAAATTTGTATGAGCTTTGATGAATACTGAAAGCTCTGCCAATCTTCCTTCACGTCTGTTTCAGATTGTTCATCCAGATTCAAATTACCTCTGATCTTATTCACGGCAGCCTCTATATTTTCCAAGTACAACGCGAAGAAGACCTAATCGAAGAATCGTAAAGACGCAATAACTTCGAAAGTTTCACATTTTATTATTTCTCCTTCGTTTGATTGTCTCACCTCAATAGAAAGCATCAGCTGAAAAGACCCCAAGCCATCGGTGAACGAGAAGCAAATATCCACAGCCTAGATGAAGTCGACATGTAGATAAAAAAAACGATGATCTCATGTGAGATCTGGATGCGTATGACTTTATGATCTCCATTAACACGTACATTTTCTGTGAAATGAAATATTTTCCCAACTGACTCCGAGAGAACATCTACAGTCTCGAGAAATCCATCAGTATCCTTTATAGAAACAAAACAATGGCCTTTACGCACTTTCATATACAGAAATCTAAAGGTTTACAACAACCTCACCAATGGAACCGAAATGAGGTTCTCCTTCAGGAAGCCCGTTTGTAAAGCACAGTAATCCAAAAGATATGGTGTGTATGGAGAGCACACAGCATTAACTAATGCTTCAGCTCTTTTGAAGTCGTCTTCTGTAAGGTAGCAGAAATGAAATTAAAGATACTTATGTTATCTGTCGATGAGCAATACAATTAACACTCTCGTTGACCTTTAAGATCATTGAATGAGGATTGTAATGATTTGGAGAATCTCAAAGTAACCTATAAAAGAAAAATTTTATGTTATCGAAAGTACATGAAATAGATTAACTAACTGACGTTTACTCCTCATTTGACTCTGAAGATGACTACCGCGCTAAGGTTGTCAAAACTTCAGTCAACAACAACACCAACAGTCCTTCTCATGACTCTACTAACCTGGACGATCTACATCTACAAACAAGTAAAATATTTCCTTTGACAACTGCCACTCACTTGTTTCAGATCAATCAACTCTTGTAGAGGATATTTATGGTTTTGAACATAATCCCGAAGGCAAACAGAAAACGGAGGATCTAAATGGCTCAAAGTTTGAGTCAACAAAAGGCAAAGGACGGCATCAGGATTACCAAAAACCTGGCTACACCACATCAACTCGGAGTGCCATGTTGACAGCAAACTGTTATAGAACACCGATAGCCAATCAAGCATTGTTTTGTTCGGATCTTCATCTTGCACGTCTTTCCACAACTGCAGAAGCTTGCTCTGAAATGAAACACGCACGAAGACACTGGCATAGTGATTTCCTAATATTGTAACTGAAACATATGGAAAATGTCAAGGTTCGAAATGCTCACCTTGTGACAACGAACATAGTAATTTTGTAACTGATCAAGTCTGTCAATGTCACTAAATATCTGGAAATATTCCCGACTTTCATCTGAAACAAAGCAATTAGCTACTTTAGATGTATGGCCAAGAAACGCAGAAACGACTGCCTTCATAGAGAGTAAACAGGAGTGGAGATGGGGTCTGGAAAGCAGGAGTGTACAGGGCTCAAAATGACAGCCGAAATATGTTCAATGAAGTGAGCCGGACAACTTCAATTAAACTCTGTCAAATTCGGTTTTAAATTCTTCACTAACACACTAACTGTTACCAAATAACGCTACCAAATAACGTGAAAAATTATTAAAGACTACAGATTCTCGAATTTGACGTTCTAAGCTTTCCATTCGTAACCATGTTTTGGTCTTACTGAAGTGGATTTGGAGAGATGTGAAAATGTGGCGGATCAAAATGACAGGTAAGGTAAAAAGTTGGCCAGTCAACAAGCATTTTGGACCGGTCAATGTCCGTTGACCGCCAGTCATTTTGAGCCATGGGAATAACTATTGACAACCTCCCTAAAGAATGGATGATGGGAAGTGGCTGGTACAGAGGAGAGGGAGGCAAGGAAGGGTAGCCATTGACAACCTACCTAAAGAATGGATGTCGGAAGCTGATACTATAGCAAGCAGGAAATGGGTGGCAATGGAGGCAGGACAACAGAGAGTGGGCAGAGGCACATAAGTGGGTGGAAGGGGGCAACTATAGACCACCTACCTAAAGAATGGCTGTTGAAAGCTGATACTAATTTTGGACTAAGAAGTGCTTCTAATTTATTCTTGAGTCCTTCTAGTAATTTGTGTCTTTCATCAAAGTCGGGAACATCTCGAAGTACAACCTAGAGACATACAAGTACAATATTTGATGGAAAAAAACTAAACTACGTCATACTTTACAAAAGAAGAGCAAATTCATAATATATACCAGACTTCTATGCATTCCAACAAGTTTTTCACTGATCTGTAACAATATACCAAAACATCATAAGCATTCATTCGAATGGAAAAATTGTGACAGCAAGCACATACCTCTTTATAATTTCCTGATTTAAATACTTTGTCGAGATCAGCAGAAAGCATAGTCCAGTTGTCTGCCTCCTATATAAGGTCAGTGAGTTCAACAGATTAACTAAAATTGTGAAATAACTAAAATCGACAGTTCAAAGATTAAACATACTTGCAAGGCATGAGATGCAGATTGTATTCTTGATTTAACTTCATCAAGATCTAATAACATTTTCATAGATTCTGAGGTATTTTGTTCCACCTACAAAGAATGCCATTTTACATACATTTAAAAACACAAAAAGTTCTCCACAAAGAATTTCTTCATCAGTGCATGTGCTCATACAGCTTTAATATCATCTTTAACAAGTCCCATCTGCTCTTTCAACAATGTCGCCTCCTGCCGTATCACCTCAATTTCTCTCAAAACTCTGAAGGAATTGACAAAGTGACTAGTAAATACTTACAAAACCTATTCCAATCATCAATTCACTGTACCACTACCTTGGCATGTTGTTTAACGATTGCGTACTGGTTTCCTCTAAAGTTTTGTTGACTTCCTATTTAGATCAAAATAAATGATATTGGGTTAACTATTCACTGAAAATGTTGGATGTTTTGTTTGTGGCCCATAATGCGATTACCAAGTTGAAATTACATATTGAAGGTTTAGAAAAATCGTTCTTACTTGTATAAACAACTGCAACTTCATAACAAGTCCGGAGGCGTGTGCCTATGGGGAAAAATTTATCAGCAAAACTGATATTTAAAGAACATCTATCATTAAAGCAATGCATTACATCCAGCTCTGTTTTCTCATCTTTGCGTTTGAGAGCAGCATTGACCCACTGTTTTGCTTCGAAATTATCGTCGGAGAACTTAGAAAAGTCCATTGATTTGACTGACCACGATATGAAATTCTACGAAAGAAAAACGTAAGCAATACTAAGAGAAAACAATCCTCTATAAAAAATTGATATTTATCATACCTAGCACCAACTCAAGTTTTGGTACGAAAGAGACTGAAATATTGTTATATAACTCATAAGATGTCTACAACATCACTTAGCCTTGTCACTCTGTCATTTCCAAAAGATTACTATCTAAACGTAAACATCATCAAAAGTTCAAAGTAAAACAATTTACCACTCCAGTTAGTGATGCATATCTAAAGAGATCAGATTAGCTAGCTCTCAGGCTCCTCGCAAACTATTTAAAAGGCAACAACTGTTGTAAAATGGCGCCGTATTATCCTAAAAGGAAGCGGAAATTTTAGATTGAATAACCTGGTTTTTTGTGCATTGCTATGTGCTGGAATGAATGCTCGAAATCAAGGCCGTGGTAGGCAAACTCGTAAAGGAAGTCCGTTCAAGGAAAGACAGCAAGACAACCCAAACGAACCAACTCGTAATGGTAATCTAAGAAACGACAGTAGAATTGATCTCACCAAGAATCGTAGAGCTCGCGAAGGGAAAGGAGAAGAGCTTACAGGCAGGCCTCGAGATGGAAGGAACTACGATAACTCTGCAAGAGTTACCGTCACCGATGGCAACAAGGACAGAAATAAAAACGACAGATTGAGACGCAACGAAAAGGAACGAGAGCGAAACAATACGTTGATACAGAACAGAGACAATAGAGATGGTCATCGTGAAAGTTTAAAAGGTATTCAAATTAGCATTTGGGGAATTTGATATCATTCGATGGCATTTGTTTATGCAACTTAATATTTCAAATTATCTTCATCTATGTTAGACAATTATCTCTTGGCAATTTGCTATCCTTCTTCCACTCAAACCTACATATGTTTCGTTTATGTTTTTGTCTAGATCATAGAATTGGTAATTTCAGCGATGATTCACCACTTTCTGTCTTAATAAGACAGATCAGCAAGGAGAGTGATGTCGAGAGACGTTTGACTGCTGCTAAAAAATTGGAGGAATTTGTCAACGTACCCAGTAATTTTCAGGTATTTGATGAAACTTTCTAGGTATGTAATGTCTTGCTCAATGAGTGTCAAAGAAATCTTTAGACAGCAAGCCAATAGGGATGGAGCTAAGATTTTAGAGTTTGTCAAGATCTTTATAAAACTTTCAAGATTCTTTTTAAGAAAATAGAGCCAATTTTCTTTAGGCAAAGCTGGGGAGAAGCTTAGAATGTGACCACTCACGTTCGTTTGATTCATTATGCTTTTTTTCTTGTCATGCAGACTATGTAGTACCGGTAGATGTATGTTGTACCTCTCTTAGTGTGATGGGAAAGGGGAAGACCTGAGTAGAATCTCTGTGTGGAACTTTTAGGTTTCGACTGCTAGAAAATCATGAGTTTGAGAAGAAGTGTTGAAATTATTGTTAATGCTTTCAAGAAATTTGCATAAATTATTGTTTACATTTAGCAGGTGTAGTTGAAAATATCATCAATCAATTGCATTTTATTGAAGTTTTTTTTCAATTCAAAAACCTAGATCTCCAACTTTTCCATGATTTCTGCAACTGTAAAACATCCCCCACACTCACCTAACTCTAAAATATGCGATTAAAACCACCTACAATCAATTCATGTTTTGCTATAGGCCATCATCAAAGTTATTGATGAAATATTGAATTTTGCGGACAGTTTATTCCACGAAAGAAATCCCAATGCTTTTGAAGTAAAAGATCAAGTTGCCAAATGCATTGGTATAATTATAGGCCATCTTGGCTTGGAGGCAAAAAGGTAGTTATTTAATTTAAAACTTACGAATCATTTATCTCTGTACATGTAATACATGTTAATTGATGAAATATTTGGGAATTAATTCAAATTTGTATATTTCTCTTGTGTTTATAGTTTTGTATTTTTGGTCATTACGAAAGTGGAAGCTTCTTCCCGAGGAACAGAAGTCGTTTCTAATCAAGATTTTGATAAAGGTATCAGCAGAGTTTTCCTAAAATACTTCATGTTACAAACTCACTGATAGTATACTTCATGTTACAAACTCACTGAAAGTATACTTCATGTTACAAACTCACTGACAATATACTTCATGTTACAAACTCACTGACAGTATACTTCATGTTACAAACTCACTGACAGTATACTTCATGTTACAAACTCACTGACAGTATACTTCATGTTACAAACTCACTGACAGTATACTTCATGTTACAAACTCACTGACAGTATACTTCATGTTACAAACTCACCGACAGTATACTTCATGTTACAAACTCACTGACAGTATACTTCATGTTACAAACTCACTGACAGTATACTTCATGTTACAAACTCACTGACAGTATACTTCATGTTACAAACTCACTGACAGTATACTTCATGTTACAAACTCACTGACAGTATACTTCATGTTACAAACTCACTGACAGTATACTTCATGTTGTTACCAATATTGTATATTATGTTATAGGCAGTAGAACAAGATGAGAAAAAACGTAGATTTAAAGATTTTATTCCCGTAAGGAGTTTACTTTTATGTATTCAAACGTAAAAAAAGTGACTGAATTATTTTGCTTTTTGTCACCTTCATGTAGATGTTGTTGAAGAAATTGCATATCATACTTGAAAATGCTGATACTTCTGGTTTGTTAGTTTTACCAATAGTCACGATATAATTTCATTTTCTTTTTGCTTTTTTTTTCAATTTACTGTAGTTTTGCTATGATCATGTACATTGCTGAAGGGATTTTGCTTTACTATATTAACTCATTGCCTATCTGTAGGTTTGCTTCATTCGGTTCTGTTGATAATCATGCCCATTGCTGTCGGATATCCTCAAGTTTTTACACCACATTTTAGGGTAAATATTAAAATGCTTTCATTGAGTATTTGTGACAAATAAACTGGTAAGATTTACATGTACATAAAATTAGCAATGTACACTGACTTGTGTAAAAATTTGTAAGGTTATGGCAAGTTTTCAGGCAATTTTTGTTTATGTCTGGCCAGCATACACACTAAAAAGTAGATTATTTATTAGGTACTTACTGTTTATAGTTTTTTGTCTATGTCAAAGAGGATGACAAGGCAATAATGTACATTGGTGGATTTATATAGGATACTATTGATATTTATGTAGAATACTTGATATTCATATAGGATACTGTTGATATCTATATAGGATACTTGATATCTCTACAGGATACTTGATATTTATATAGGATACTTGATATTTATATAGGATACTTGATATTTATGTAGGATACTTGATATTTATATAGGATACTGTTGATATTTATATAGGATACTTGATATCTATATAGAATACTTGATATCTATATAGGATACTTGATATTTATATAGGATACTGTTGATATCTATATAGGATACTTGATATCTATATAGGATACTTGATATTTATGTAGGATACTTGATATTTATATAGGATACTGTTGATATTTATATAGGATACTGTTGATATTTATGTAGGATACTGTTCATATTTATGTAGGATACTTGATATTTATATAGGATACTGTTGATATCTATATAGAATACTTGATATCTATATAGGATACTTGATATTTATGTAGGATACTTGATATTTATATAGGATACTGTTGATATTTATATAGGATACTTGATATCTATATAGGATACTGTTGATATTTATATAGGATACTGTTGATATCTTGATTGGGTGGCATATTGACACAAAACAACATGATCATTTAATTCAGTTCACGTCTGGTGAGATATTCTGTCAGCCATTGTAGTTGCTGTATTATTTTCCTACCCTACTCATGTCTCGTTTCTATTTTCGTAGACTGTCTGATTAGCTTACATCGTTATTGGGTGACTGACATAAATTTCTCATTAACTCTCCTTACTCAGTTCTTGGAAGACATGGAAGCTTATTCTGAGGTGGGTCACTATCTGTGAAAAAGAATTGTTATAAGCCATAAGCATCTGAGGTGGGGAGGGGTGGGGTGTGCAGCAGCCATGAGCATTTAAGGTGAGGGGAGGGGCAAGGTGTGCAGCAGCCATGAGCATTTAAGGGGGAGGCAAGGTGTGCAGCAGCCATGAGCATTTAAGGTGGGGGAGTGGCAATTGCTCAAGGTGGGGAGGGGCAGTGTGCAGCAGCCATGAGCATTTAAGGTGGGGAGGTAGGTGTGCAGCAGCCATGAGCATGGGGAGGGGTGCAGCAGCCATGAGCATTTATGAGGGGAGGGGCAAGGTGTGCAGCAGCCATGAGCATTTTGGGGAGGGCATAGCAGAGGTGGGGAGGGTGGGGTGCAGCAGCCAGCATCTGAGGTGGGGAGGGGTGTGCAGGAGTCATGAGCATTTAAGGTGGGGGAGGGGCAAGGTGTGCAGCAGCCATGAGCCTGTAAAGTGGGGAGGGGTGGGGTGTGCAGCAGCCATAAGCATTGAGGTGGAGGGGCAAGGTGTGCAGGAGCCATGAGCATTTAAGGTGGGGGAGGGGCAAGGTGTGCAGCAGCCATAATGTGACTACTTCCTGTCACTTTTGCATTCAACTTCAGGAAATATTTTTCAAAATTGTTTCAGGAATTACACTGTCTTGCAACTGGTCAGTTGTCTGAGGATGAGGTTTCCCCACCATATTCATCATTACCCAAACTCACAGCTTTGGTGAGGGTGTTTGCTACCGTCATGAATGGTATCGGTGAATGTTTCACACCCATTCAAAGTCCAGCGGTTACGCAGGATTATATTATGAAGGTACGTATATAGCTCAGTGGCATAGCAAACTTGATGATTGGGGAGGGGGGGGACCATATTCATGTATGTATGTTATGCTGTGTTAAGCTCCTTTGAAATGTATTGTTTTGTATGGATTACAACATGCATACATAAAATTGTACCCACCCCTCTCCCAATTGACGTATTTGTTATGTCTATAGCTAAATGGTTATGCCCGTTATGCCATTTTCAGTACTTATTCTTGTCGATGATCTAGTGTACTAGTGTTCGCCAGCTCCAACTTTTGCTTCTACAACGCAAATTCGCAAATTCTACATTCAGCAAAATTGTTATTCATTTCTTGTTAGAAAATGAATTCAATTCATCGTTTTTTCAGTGATTGAACACAAAAATACACGCATCGTAGTAGTAATAAACGGGCTGCTTTTCGCTGCTGATCACAAAAATACACGCATCGTAGTAGTAATAAACGGGATGCTTTTTGCTGCTGAACACAAAAATACACGCATCGTAGTAGTAATAAACGGGATGCTTTTTGCTGCTGAACACAAAAATACACGCATCGTAGTAGTAATAAACGGGCTGCTTTTCGCTGCTGAACACAAAAATACACACATCGTAGTAGTAATAAACGGGCTGCTTTTCGCTGCTGAACACAAAAATACACGCATCGTAGTCGTAATAAACGGGCTGCTTTTCGCTGCTGATCAACAGGCAGGATTACTTTAATTTCTAATTCTTAATCTTATCCCAATCATTGAGCCCATCCCCATTTGTCTACACCTTGAAAACAATACATTTCTACTGCAGTAAATAATGATAAAGATTGAAAATTTGCATAGCAGGATTAAAACTTGTGATATGGCTACACCAATTCTTTTTGTCACTGAGTTTTGATTCAATCAAAAAGCTGAAATATTTTTCTTATGACGACTTAACATGCGGTATGTATGTAACTTGTTCTCAGTCCTCGCGCGATATTGCTATGGTGGTAACGTTGGTTACTGCGTGATGTCATTTTGAAATTGAACAACTTCAGTATGAGGCTCGTGTTTGAAAGGTAGCGGGAAGCGAAATCTGAACTTGAACAGTAAAACCTAGCTGTCTGCATTCAAACGAGCCTTCATACTCATGAAAAGGTTATTTGCAGCCTGACGCATCGTCTTTATTTTTTATCCCTCTTGAGAGTGAAGAGTTGCGTTGAAATGTTCTAGTGAAGTGAATAAATGATGTTGAATAGAACGACAGTTGACTATGCAAAAAATAAATAAATTCTCAATGTGTCGCACAATTTTTTTTGTTTTCGTTGTTTGTAGCTATCAAAGGGAGTGATAAATTGTGTTCGTTCTGGTGGATATTCGTTCTTTTATGAAGATCTGTTTAAAACAGGTTCGTATTTTTTAGATTGGGTCCCTGTAAGGTTTTTACACCTTTTCGCAGGCTCAATGATCGGGTGTCTTTTGGTGTGGAAAATGAATTGAATTGCATCTCTTGGATATGCATTGTTCTACGGTTCCTAATTGCTACATATACTGTTGCTAAATTTATAAATTCTATAAATGTTTTTGGTTAAATTTTTCAGACCTGAGCAACTTTGAAACTTCCAATCTCTCCATAATCCTTATAATTATTCTTCTTCTCCTCTTCTTCTCTGCTCCTCTCTCTCTCTGTCTCTTCTTGGTCTCCTTTCCCTCTTTGTCTCTCGTCTCCCTGGTCTCTTCTCTCCTGATCTTTCGCCCCTCGTCTCTTCTTGGTCTCCTCTCTTCTGGTCTCTCCGTCTCCGTCTCTTCTCTTCTGGATCTCTCTTCTTGTCTCTCTCTTCTTGGATCCTTCTTTCTTTGTCTTTCTTGGATCTCCCTCTTCTTCGATCTCTTCTTCTTCTTTCTTCTTGGAGTCTCTTCTTGTCTCTCTTCTCTGCTGGTTCTGGATCTCTTCCTCGCTGATCTTCTCTCTTTGATCTTCTCTCTCTTCTTGTCTTGATCTTCCTTCTCTTCTGATCTTTCGGAGTCTTCTCATCTTTGTCCCCTCTCTTCTTTAGTCTCTCCTCTTCCTCCCTTCGTTTTCTTAGTCTCTCTTCTCTCCTCTCTTCCTCCTTTTCAGTCTCCCCTTCTCTCTTCTTAGTCTCCCCTCCCCTCTAAACTATGCAACAAGAAAGGATTTTACTGTCAGACATACTCGGTGTCGTCCTTTATTTTAGTTAATATCATTCGTTTTCTTTCTTGCTTTAGCGAACGAGTGTTTTGCCATCATGTGCAGCTTTCTAAAAGCGCAGTTCTCTTCATGTTGTGAAATCACAACGGAATTTGCTTTAGAGCAACTTCAACGGAAATCTCTGACATATGAGCACACAAAATCAATATTGTTGTTCATAAAACAGGTAATGTCCTATGAGAATCAGTTCTCTAAGCCTGATACACCCATGGCAGTTGTTTTGGAGGTGTGAATGAAACTACAATTTACAACTTGTTTAATTTAATGTAATCAGTCTCTACATGTTTGTAGATGTAGATCGTCCAGGTTGGTATAGTCCTGAGAAGGACTGTTTTTGTTGTTGTTGACTGACGTTGCTTGCAAAACGTATGTAGTCGTTAGCAAGCTGTTCGCTCTGTCGTCTAGATAATCGTAATAAAGTAAATGTCTCAGGACTATGAAGGTTGTACAAACATGTTACGATACTCCCGGGTTCAAACCACTTACTTTATTACGATCATTTGGACGACAGAGCGAACAGCTTGCCAACGACTACATACGTTTTGCAAGAAACGTCAGTCAACAACAACAAAAACAGTCCTTCTCAGGACTATACCAACCTGGACGATCTACATCTACAAACATGTAACGATACTCCGGGTTCAAACTATTTACTTTATTGTAATCAGTCTCTTGAAGAATACAGTTTAGGTCGCGCGTCCTAGGGGACTGGGTCTTAGTTGTGTCTGTAAAATGCATTAAAAATAAGATGTTATACATTCATATGTTTAAAGGTTATAAGGCACGTCAACTCTGCAATACCTGGATCGTTTGTGGACATGTTACTTAATCCCGACTCTGTTATTATGAAATTGAGGTTTTGTGCTGACGAAGAGGTAAACTGGAGGATCATTATAATGTATATTTCTAACGGCTCTTTCATTTGTTCGTTCCATCGAACTAAAATACATGAAACACTACTTGAAGCAAATAATTGTAGCCGAATCTTACACCCAGACACGCGTGTTTTTCGTGTTTCGAGATTCTTTCGCGGAGTGAAAATTGATTGATTACACACGCGTGTCTGGGTGTAATCTCGCATATCTGGGTGTAAAACATGGCTTCGAAAAATTACTAGGCTTTTCTTTTACAGGTAGCGTTCCAGGTATTTTAGTTCAGTGTTTCGTTTTACAACCGTGTACTTTATACTA
This sequence comes from Xenia sp. Carnegie-2017, assembly GCF_021976095.1. Taxonomy (NCBI): domain Eukaryota; kingdom Metazoa; phylum Cnidaria; class Anthozoa; order Malacalcyonacea; family Xeniidae; genus Xenia; species Xenia sp. Carnegie-2017. Next base: position 19,392,426 of record NW_025813486.1, on the reverse strand, counting down.
TTAAGGAACTGTGTTTGATAATGTTGCTGTGAATTATTATTACTCCATACGTTATACTATTACGTCATCGTTCATCTGACGTGTTTTCCTTTTAAGGTAATAAAGAGGGTGCTGGAGATTTGTCAATCACTGATCAACATAAAAAGTCCGAAAATTATTAAAGAGTCTTACAAGTAAGATTACATCCTGAATGGGGGGGGAAGGGAGGAAGGAAGGGAAGGGAGGGGGAGAGGCAAGGAAGGATGGGCAAGGATAAGAGAAGGGGAAGGATGGGGTGGAAAGGGAAGGAAGGAAAAGGGGGGGACAAGGAAGGAAGGATAAGAGTTAAAGGTCAGCGATAAGAGGAAGGTAAGGATTAGGAGAAACTGTAGCAAAATTGTACAGAGAAAGTAGGAAGAATTAAAGATTTATCAATATTTAAACATATGTGAATTTTTAGACTATTTGTGGACGATGTTCGAGCAGCGTATGGTGTATTAAAGAAAGGTTTAGAATTGATAAATGGCGAGGATTCAGAAATCTCGTCGACCATGGCTAAAATGGACAATTCAAACTCAGGAGAAAAGATTGATGACGTAAAACATGAATCGCGTGACGATGGCGATTATGAGATATCATTTGATATCAATTTGCATCAGGCTCAGATTAAAACAGTCTTCGATTTACAAGTTCTTGGTAGCCTAAAGCCACAGACCACTGCCATTGTTTATGTGAGTGGATTCATAAAACTGCGGCTTTCGTCAATGTTCGAGTCCTGAACAATATTTTGTTGTTTTATAGCTCACTCCTCCACTCATTGAGATCATCGCTAAAGATCTGAACGCGATAAATCTGGACGTTTTTTGTTATTTTCCCGCCGTTCAGTACGCTCTCATTTTTACGCTCTATGACCATTGTAAAAAGTACGTTTGCCTTTTGACGACATTTTCATTTGAAAGGAATGTCGTATGAAAGTTTTATGCAGTGCAGTGTTTGTTCATTTAATTTCAAACACCGCACGACATTTTCATTTTCTATGTAAATGAATGCGACGTGTTTGTCGTCGTAGGAATAAGCATTTCTTGGTGAGCGAAGATGATGCCTCAATACTTCATGTTGTTAAAGATATAATGTTGAAGATCCTTCAAAATGTCTTGTCATCTTCCGATATAAGGTATGTTTGTTTATTTCATTCGAAGTGGAACTTTTCGCGTGTCATTCACGGCGATGATTTTACTGTTCTAGGAAGTTGATCATTGCATGGATTGTGGATCTCGCGGGATCAGTGAGAGCAATTGTGGATTGCAAGAACAAAATTGACTTTGACACATTTGTTGCTACAATGTTGCCGTTATGTAAGTCATGTGACCCTAGTCTCTTTTCTCTATTGTCACGTGATAACGACGAAATTCGAAAGGTCCAATGACGTCTTTACATTTCCACACAGCTTTTCTTCCCGAAGATGACGTCCGTACTGCTGTCGCTGCTTGTGTCAAATTGCTAATTCAAAATAAACTTGTATCAAGAAGTGTTGTCAAAAGGTGTTGTTTAAATTATTTAGTCGTTTTCTCTTTGACTTTATCTATATTTCTGTTAAAAATATCGGAGAATCTGATTGGCTTGTGAAAATATCTAAATGAATGTGATTGGCTTGTGAATATATCTAAATGAATGTGATTGGTTATCGAGTTTTGACCTTGTTATTTTTTTTGTTTTACAGGGTCGTACAAGAGTTTGTGTTTCATGTCTCGGATGTCAATGAACAAATGAAAAATATATTTCTTGAGTTACTTTCCGTGGTACCAATTGATCTCAGCCTCAGGTAAATAAAACAGCTTTTTTCACTGTTTGCGTTGAGCATTTTTTCCTGCATGTAAACTTCATTGATCAATTTTGGACATAACAAACAATAGTCATGTTTATGTTCAGTTTTTCCCGCATGTTAACTTCGTTGATCAATTTTGGACATAACAAACAATAGTCATGTTTATGTTCAGTTTTTCCCGTATGTTAACTTCGTTGATCAATTTTGGACATAACAAACAATAGTCATGTTTATGTTCAGTTTTCCCGTATGTTAACTTCGTTGATCAATTTTGGACATAACAAACAATAGTCATGTTTATGTTCAGTTTTTCCCGTATGTTAACTTCGTTGATCAATTTTGGACATAACAAACAATAGTCATGTTTATGTTCAGTTTTTCCTGTATGTTAACTTCGTTGATCAATTTTGGACATAACAAACAATAGTCATGTTTATGTTCAGTTTTTCCCGTATGTTAACTTCGTTGATCAATTTTGGACATAACAAACAATAGTCATGTTTATGTTCAGTTTTTCCTGTATGTTAACTTCGTTGATCAATTTTGGACATAACAAACAATAGTCATGTTTATGTTCAGTTTTTCCTGTATGTTAACTTCGTTGATCAATTTTGGATATAACAAACAATAGTCATGTTTATGTTCAGTTTCCAGAGGAGCGAAGTCACCCAAGAACATTATACTTGCTCGAGTGTAAATAAATGCGATGAACCGCTGGTATTTTGTAACACTGGCACATGGTTAGCAAGGAAAATACACATGATGAAGCCGTCGACGGGGACCTTTCATTCACACAATTTTCGTGTTCTTAGTGCTTTTATATTACACGGTGTCACCCCAAAGTAAGTTCATATTTATGAAATGTTCCCTATAATCCCATTGCATCCTCGTGAATCACTTATTAATCTATCTGCATTTCATATTACACGGTGTCACCCCAAAGTAAGTTCATATTTATGAAATGTTCCCTATAATCCCATTGCATCCTCGTGAATCACTTATTAATCTATCTGCAATACATAATCGTCCAGCTATTTATAGATCAATTAACTTTTCGCTCAGATATAAGTGTAGACTGCTGTTTTAAGCACAAATTTTTGCGGCGCTCAATTTGCTTTATTTGGGAAGCAATTCCGGAAACGAATGTTTCTGAAAATTTCATTTCATTTTTGTTAAATGATCGTTAAACAACGAACACTCACGGAGCAGTTCCTGCTGAAAGGTTTTATTCTATCGTATTTTAAAGTAAATGGTTTGAATCCGGTAGTATTGTTGCATGTTTGTGGATGTAGATCGTCCAGGTTAGTAGAGTCCCGAGAAGGACTGTTTTTGTTGTTGTTGACTGACGTTTCTACAACAGTAGCTGTAGTCGTCTTCAGAGTCAATGTAGTCAGAGCATTGTCAATATCAACAGTCCTTCTCAGGCGCCGGTTGCACGAAGCCTGGATAGCGTTATCCACTGGATAGCAAATTTTTCTGAACGTTCATACAATCTCTTATGAGAGAAAAATGTACGATTTTAACTGTGCAATCACTGAAATGAAACATTGCTTCGAAGATTACGACATTTCTTTGTCGTAAGAAAATATAAACACCTTTTTTACAAGTTTGAAAAGTTTCGCTATCCAATGGACAACGCTATCCAGGCTTCGTGCAACCGGCCCCTGAACTCTACTAACCTGGACGATCTACATTTACTAACATATTGTATTTCAGAGAAGAGGAAAGTGATAATTGGTTGGCGCATCTTTATCTTACATGTCAACGTCAAGGTGTACAAAATAACCATCCCATGAATGATAAATATTATTTCAGTCGACAACATGATCCAAAATCTGTTGTTCAAGTAAGTCATCGTACTCAGTTTTCGTCTATTGATTCATCGATAATTCTTAGTATCCATTGATATCAATTGATGTTCATACGACTACTAGTCATTAGTGTACATTGATATCCGTTGATGTTCATTGATATCCGTCAAAATCCATCAATATCTATTAATCGCTTTTTATATCTGTTCATATACGATTCGTATTCATTAATATATTCAGTGATGTTCATCAATATGCCTTGATACTCACCAGTATTCATCAATATCCCTTGATATCCATAGTTCATATTCTTGTTTTCTCTAGATATCATGTAATAACGCATTGTTGTGGTTTTGGGCGACATGGGAAATGGCGCAATTTTGTGTTCTCGCCAGACTGAAGACGCCATTAGGTCGAGCGCAGGAGACCTTTCAAGCAATTGAAGGTTTTTGTCTTAGCACTGGAGATTGTTTGTTTACATGTGACGTCTTTCAATTTGTTTAATGACTTCGTGGGATTGTTGTGTGTTTTAGGTGTTTTAAGGGAGTATTTGAATCAAGTGTATCCAGATAACGATAAGAAACCGATCAGAATAAAGAAAAAGGCAACACAACAAGATACGCCGAAGGAAAATCTAGGTTTATTGTGTTATATGATGGTTAATCTATGTCTTTCCAGCTCATTCTCGTGGCTTAATTTTTGATATGTTTTGACGTATTTATCTGTACGGCGGTCTTTTTGTTTTTAGCTGAATGTTCATCGCAAAATCAATCAAGTTTGTGTCATCTTCAAATCAAACTTTTACTGCAGTTCGTCGAGAATTTAGATAAACTTATGTACAGTGCTTATGAAGGAGCTGCTGTATCCTTACCACCTTTCCCTAAGGTTTGTATATTATATCATTATTGGTTTCTATTTACGTTTTATGCCATCTAATTGGCTACGCAAACTCTCCGTATGATCTTGTGTGGACCCTGCGATTCTTTAGTGCATAGTGTCTATCTAAATGATTTCATATGAAAAAATATATTACAATTATTGGATAAGGTTGAGCATGGTATCAAGAATTATTCAGACCGTTGTCCATGTTATCTGCCAAAGGTAAAATTGATTTCTGTCTGAACACGCCACTCGGTCGAGCACATGAACATTTAGAATTATCCGTAGGTTTTAGCCAATCACAATCGAGATTGTATCTTGATTGTGATTGGCTAAAGTTGCTTACCTGCATTGTATGAGCCTTCAGATAAAAATGTATTTCTGCATCGCTCTCCAGCTGTTTTTGAGAGCGTTACTTTACACAACCATGTAATTGTGGACGAAATTTATTACTTTTTTGAGTTTATTTTTCCACATCAGTTTTATGTTCCTAAAGCATTGAGGAATGGATTGAACCAGTTTGATTTTTGCTTAATTGGGAACGTTATAATATACTCGTATATGTGAAGGAAGAACGCCGCCAAGGCCCGCTTCAAACGTCGTATTTTGCATGAGGAAATGAGATAAAATCCCTCATCATCTTTTGTTTTAAATGCATTCGGCTCATGTAAAATGCGACGTTTGAAACGGGCCTAAGACTTAGCGTTAACATTTCATTTTGAAGGCGGTGAGATTGTTTTTTCGCACAAACAAGTCAACATGCCAGGAATGGCTGTCAAGGATTAGAGCCATAATCACTTCGGTATCATTAGAATGCGGAGAGCTGACGACCGCTGTCCGGCAAGGACTGCAGCGTTTAAAAGAGCTCAAGCTTGCCGGAAAAAGTAAGGTAGGTGCATTGCAAATGAAACAATTTCTCTTGTTTTTGATTTGTGTTTATGTGTTAGTTATGACGTCTGTTTGTGGTCATGTTATTTTCATGTCCTATAGGAAAAAGATTTTGAAATAATTGTCAAAGCTGTTGCAATGGCGATGTATCAGTTAAAGGCACCCGGTGCCTTGCGAGGGTTGAATACTTGGTGTAGAAAGCAATGTGACAGAGCGTTGCCATGGCTTGATGCCATAACACACAAAGCTAAAGGAGGGTGAGTTTCAGTAATGGCCTCATTGACATAAAAATGATTTATATTGAAGTATTTCTCTTTGCTGCTTGTTGTCAGATACGAAAATGCCATCACTGAGTACGAGAAATGTATGGATGTTATCAAAGGAGACAGTTTAAATGATAAACCATCTTTAAGTGCATCAGTTCTGAACTTTCTAGCGAATGAGGTATTTAACATTATCATGTTTTAATAATAATGATTTCTATAGATTTAACTCTATTTACCTCTACCATACATTATACCCTACCCTATCTTTCACTACATTATGCAAAGCGCTTGTCCTGATTTTTATTCTTTTCGACATTCAATTTTTCTCCTTTGTCCACTTCAATTCTGTACTGCTGTAGGTGGCAGACTGCTATATGCAATTGAGCGAATGGTCTCAAGTAGAGCAATGGCAAAAGACTCTTCAAGAAATGCGTTCAAATCTCCACAATTCCGAGCTGCAACAAGCTCTAAATCTTAAAGTTGATCTCAATTACGTCAGGTTCATATTTTAAATGTTTTTGTGTCTTCATTTTGATCCTCGTTTGCCATGACGTGACGTCATCATGAAAGTCTTATGACATCATCTTGGGGGGTTTATGACGTCATCATGTGTGTGTAGGGGGTTATGGCGTAATCATGAGAAATTTATGACGTCATCACGGGGTTTATGACGTCATCATAGGGATTTTATGACATCATTCCGAGGAGTGGGATGTGAGCAAAGTTGTTTGTGATTTATGTTCATTTTTATTTGATAATGAAACATTAAATTAGCGACAATTTTTTAGGGCTCTTCGTCATTTTCACGACTTTGAATTTGTTGGCGTTCGCGAGTGTTTAGAATTAATTCCTGGTGCTTCGCTTGCATTCATTTTGGATAAAATGGAAGAACGTCCACTGATAATGGAGAAGGAGGAATCACGAAACAACGTGTACATGCCATCACCCCCCTGGAATCCAAAGCAGATACTACACGCAAGCGAAATTTATAAGATGCAAGCTATAGCGTTGTACTGGACGTCTGGTATGGCCGGGGGAGGCACAAAGAAAGATGAAACTTTAAGGTTTGTTCAACACTTGTGCTATGAATGTGGATGTTGTCTATAGAGATGTTGTCTATAGAGATGTTGTCTATAGAGATGTTGTCTATAGAGATGCTGTCTATAGAGATGTTGTCTATAGAGATGTTGTCTATAGAGATGTTGTCTATAGAGATGTTGTCTATAGAGATGTTGTCTATAGAGATGTTGTCTATAGAGATGTTTCTAGAGATGTTGTCTATAGAGATGTTGTCTATAGAGATGTTGTCTATAGAGATGTTGTCTATGGAGATGTTGTCTATAGAGATGTTGTCTATAGAGATGTTGTCTATAGAGATGTTGTCTATAGAGATGTTGTCTGTAGAGATGTTTCTATAGAGATGTTGTCTATAGAGATGTTGTCTATAGAGATGTTGTCTATAGAGATGTTGTCTGTAGAGATGTTTTCTATAGAGATGTTGTCTATAGAGATGCTGTCTATAGAGATGTTGTCTATAGAGATGTTGTCTATAGAGATGTTGTCTATAGAGATGTTGTCTATAGAAATGTTGTCTATAAAGATGTTTCTATAGAGATGTTGTCTGTGAGATGTTTTCTATAGAGATGTTTTCTATAGAGATGTTTCTATAGAGATGTTGTCTACAGAGATGTTTTCTATAGAGATGTTTTCTATAGAGATGTTGTCTATAGAGATGTTGTCTATAGAGATGTTGTCTATAGAGATGTTGTCTATAAAGATGTTGTCTATAGAGATGTTTTCTATAGAGATGTTGTCTGTAGAGATGTTGTCTATAGAGATGTTGTCTATAGAGATGTTGTCTATAGAGATGTTGTCTATAAAGATGTTGTCTATAGAGATGTTTTCTATAGAGATGTTGTCTGTAGAGATGTTGTCTATAGAGATGTTGTCTATAGAGATGTTGTCTATAGAGATGTTGTCTATAGAGATGTTGTCTATAGAGATGTTGTCTGTAGAGATGTTTTCTATAGAGATGTTTTCTATAGAGATGTTGTCTATAGAGATGTTGTCTGTAGAGATGTTTTCTATAGAGATGTTTTCTATAGAGATGTTTTCTATAGAGATGTTGTCTACAGAGATGTTTTCTATAGAGATGTTTTCTATAGAGATGTTGTCTATAGAGATGTTTTCTATAGAGATGTTGTCTATAGAGATGTTGTCTATAGAGATGTTGTCTATAAAGATGTTGTCTATAGAGATGTTGTCTATAGAGATGTTTTCTATAGAGATGTTGTCTATAGAGATGTTGTCTATAGAGATGTTGTATATAGAGATGTTGTCTATAAAGATGTTGTCTATAGAGATGTTGTCTATAGAGATGTTTCTATAGAGATGTTGTCTGTAGAGATGTTGTCTATAGAGATGTTGTCTATAGAGATGTTGTCTATAGAGATGTTGTCTATAAAGATGTTGTCTATAGAGATGTTTTCTATAGAGATGTTGTCTATAGAGATGTTGTCTATAGAGATGTTGTCTATAGAGATGTTGTCTATAGAGATGTTGTCTATAGAGATGTTGTCTATAGAGATGTTGTCTATAGAGATGTTGTCTGTAGAGATGTTTTCTATAGAGATGTTTTCTATAGAGATGTTGTCTATAGAGATGTTGTCTGTAGAGATGTTTCTATAGAGATGTTTTCTATAGAGATGTTTTCTATAGAGATGTTGTCTACAGAGATGTTTCTATAGAGATGTTTCTATAGAGATGTTGTCTATAGAGATGTTGTCTATAGAGATGTTGTCTATAGAGATGTTGTCTATAAAGATGTTGTCTATAGAGATGTTTTCTATAGAGATGTTGTCTGTAGAGATGTTGTCTATAGAGATGTTGTCTGTAGAGATGTTTTCTATAGAGATGTTGTCTATAGAGATGCTGTCTATAGAGATGTTGTCTATAGAGATGTTGTCTATAGAGATGTTGTCTATAGAGATGTTGTCTATAGAGATGTTGTCTATAGAGATGTTGTCTATAAAGATGTTTTCTATAGAGATGTTGTCTGTAGAGATGTTTTCTATAGAGATGTTTTCTATAGAGATGTTTTCTATAGAGATGTTGTCTACAGAGATGTTTTCTATAGAGATGTTTTCTATAGAGATGTTGTCTATAGAGATGTTGTCTATAGAGATGTTGTCTATAGAGATGTTGTCTATAAAGATGTTGTCTATAGAGATGTTTCTATAGAGATGTTGTCTGTAGAGATGTTGTCTATAGAGATGTTGTCTATAGAGATGTTGTCTATAGAGATGTTGTCTATAAAGATGTTGTCTATAGAGATGTTTTCTATAGAGATGTTGTCTGTAGAGATGTTGTCTATAGAGATGTTGTCTATAGAGATGTTGTCTATAGAGATGTTGTCTATAGAGATGTTGTCTATAGAGATGTTGTCTGTAGAGATGTTTTCTATAGAGATGTTTTCTATAGAGATGTTGTCTATAGAGATGTTGTCTGTAGAGATGTTTCTATAGAGATGTTTCTATAGAGATGTTTCTATAGAGATGTTGTCTAGAGATGTTTTCTATAGAGATGTTTCTATAGAGATGTTGTCTACAGAGATGTTTCTATAGAGATGTTTCTATAGAGATGTTGTCTATAGAGATGTTTCTATAGAGATGTTGTCTATAGAGATGTTGTCTATAGAGATGTTGTCTATAAAGATGTTGTCTATAGAGATGTTGTCTATAGAGATGTTTTCTATAGAGATGTTGTCTATAGAGATGTTGTCTATAGAGATGTTGTCTATAGAGATGTTGTCTATAAAGATGTTGTCTATAGAGATGTTGTCTATAGAGATGTTTCTATAGAGATGTTGTCTGTAGAGATGTTGTCTATAGAGATGTTGTCTATAGAGATGTTGTCTATAGAGATGTTGTCTATAAAGATGTTGTCTATAGAGATGTTTCTATAGAGATGTTGTCTGTAGAGATGTTGTCTATAGAGATGTTGTCTATAGAGATGTTGTCTATAGAGATGTTGTCTATAGAGATGTTGTCTATAGAGATGTTGTCTGTAGAGATGTTTCTATAGAGATGTTTTCTATAGAGATGTTGTCTATAGAGATGTTGTCTGTAGAGATGTTTTCTATAGAGATGTTTTCTATAGAGATGTTTTCTATAGAGATGTTGTCTACAGAGATGTTTTCTATAGAGATGTTTTCTATAGAGATGTTGTCTATAGAGATGTTGTCTATAGAGATGTTGTCTATAGAGATGTTTTCTATAGAGATGTTGTCTGTAGAGATGTTGTCTATAGAGATGTTGTCTATAGAGATGTTGTCTATAGAGATGTTGTCTATAGAGATGTTGTCTATAGAGATGTTGTCTGTAGAGATGTTTTCTATAGAGATGTTTCTATAGAGATGTTGTCTATAGAGATGTTGTCTATAGAGATGTTTCTATAGAGATGTTGTCTATAGAGATGTTGTCTATAGAGATGTTGTCTATAGAGATGTTGTCTATAGAGATGTTGTCTATAGAGATGTTGTCTATAGAGATGTTGTCTATAGAGATGTTGTCTATAGAGATGTTGTCTATAGAGATGTTGTCTATAAAGATGTTTTCTATAGAGGTGTTGTCTATAGAGATGTTTTCTATAGAGATGTTTTCTATAGAGATGTTTTCTATAGAGGTGTTGTCTATAGAGATGTTGTCTATAGAGATGTTTCTATAGAGATGTTGTCTATAGAGATGTTGTCTATAGAGATGTTGTCTATAGAGATGTTGTCTATAGAGATGTTGTCTATAGAGATGTTGTCTATAGAGATGTTGTCTATAGAGGTGTTTTCTATAGAGATGTTGTCTATAGAGATGTTGTCTATAGAGGTGTTTTCTATAGAGATGTTGTCTATAGAGATGTTGTCTATAGAGATGTTGTCTATAGAGGTGTTTTCTATAGAGATGTTGTCTATAGAGATGTTGTCTATAGAGATGTTGTCTATAGAGGTGTTTTCTATAGAGATGTTGTCTATAGAGATGTTGTCTATAGAGATGTTGTCTATAGAGATGTTGTCCATAGAGATGTTGTCTATTGAGGTGTTTTCTATAGAGATGTTGTCTATAGAGATGCTTTCTGTAGAGATGTTTTTTAGCTTGAAATTTTACAGTAACATGTGTAAATATTTTTTAGCTTGAAATTCTACAGTAACATGTGTAAATATTTTAGGAACGAGTTGAATGCTATCCTCAATCGTGGCAGTCAGTTACTTGAGGGAGTTATATCAAATAATGTTCATGATTGGCCCCCTTCCTTGCCTGACGTTCACACTGTTCAATATTATGGATTAAAACTCTTAAATAACGTACTACCTGGAAAGCAAGACAAGGTAGGAACAGTGATAGTCTTATATAGTTCATTTTTGAACTGTATATTACATGTGTGAATGATGGTCTTTGATGTATGAAACCATACAACGTAGGATCATTTAACAGGACGCAGCGTTGCTCAAAACTTGCTTAAAACTTAAATATTTAAATAATTTAGTTAGAATTAACCAACCAGAGAGTCATTAGAAACTAATTATGTACATGATAATTCTTTTGTAATTTAATTATAATTGTGCTACAATGTTTTTATTGTCGAAGTTTGTCGTGGCATTTATAATTCTCTTTAATTATTTTTTAAATATTTATATTGACAGGATACATCTCCCCTATTGCCATTCAGCCTTCTCGCAAAACGTGCGCTCTCTCAAGAAATCTCTTTGGACAGCGGCGTGATGAGGAAAATACTTCATATAACTTCATACAATCATTACCACCATAGTCTACACGGCAGACATAGTGATGATACTCTAGAACAGTTGTCCACGATGCAACTGAAGACTATTCATGTTATGCGAAAACAAGAAAACTATATATTGGCGTCCAAGTTTCTCCGTTTCCTTCCCTTACTGCACAACGATGATAAATCTAGAGAAGAGAAATACAAAATTGTAAATGTCGATCGCGAAGAGGCTTCTCATGGACGTTTATGTGAATTATTGTTCAATGATCTTGAAAAGTTTCGTAGTTTAAACATCAATTCTCGTACAAGGACGCAAATTTATAACGAGACAGCAAAACTTCTACACGCTCTTGGTTCGAATGTCAGGGCTTCTCAAGTTCTTTGTGATTGTATAATTCTAAATAGAACAGACGGTTCTGATGCACAAACCGATGTCTTGAACGCTAAAGCTTTATGTACGCTTGCTAAATGGATTTCTGTCGACAAGAAGATGCTTAGTAATAACGAAGAGTTGCGAAAGATTCTTTATGCAATAATAAATGACGACAGCAAAGCTCTTCAAAACTTTCCTCGAACTTTGAAGATGTTGAGGCGATATGTGGACGTCTTTTGCTCTTGGTAGTCAGGTTGCTCCTGATTTTGACAAGGCTTGGTTTATGCTCGCTGCCTGGGCTTATAAAGCTGGTCGAAAGATCATTGAGCAGGCGTGGTAAGTGCGTTGCCATTGTTGATATTTTAAGACATTGTTTGTTTGTTCATTCGTTCACCAAAGGTATTCTTCTACTATGGAATTTTGATATGGCATTTTAGATATCGGGACGAGTTTAAGTTTATTATATTTCCGTAAACCGCTCTGCAGCTTGTAGTCTGTTGAAACGTCTACCAAAAACAGTTTGTTCACTGGTAGTAGTCAAAACCTGATAATTTAAAATGCCATACGAATGCAAGCGATCGGAAGCGTCATTTACACGTGTTTGTCAATTCAGACTATCTACATGTACGCTCTCGTACCTATTTTTCGTGCATTTCACGCTCGCACCGATGGTTTTCTGCGTTATGTTTATTTTTTCTTTAAGATACTCCTCAATATTACTACTGAAGTACCTTAATTTTGAATAAAACTACGAATTTCAGACTCCATACACTTTAGGCTGTTCAAACGTCGAACTTTACATGCGCCGAATGTATTATAAACAAATGATAATGAGATGAGATTCCTCATCACCTTTTGTTTTAAATGCATTCGGCACATGTTAAGTACGATGTTTGAACTGGCGTTAGTGTATATGCTCCCGAGGGAAATATTAAGTTTTGTGTTCCAAGAGTCTCGATGTTGTGGAATATTGCATGAGACTCGAGGGAAAACAAAACTCACTGTTTTCTCAGGAACACATACGTTAAGTGAACAAAACACTTTCAGTAGTTTTAGATTTCAACAGCTTTTCAATAAAGTTAACGTCTTTCGGTGGAAATATGTCTTCTGAAATTTTTTGCAAAATACTTTATCAAAGTGACTACAGCATTTTTGTTCGACTTTCGAGGGTTTTCTGAGTCCTTTTCTTCTATTAATAGTTGAACTTTGTCACTTAATAAACTCGAGAAATGTTTTTTTTAGTGTTCGGTTCTATTACTGTTTTATTCGTTATGAATTTAAAATGAGCGGGCAAAAAATTTTTCACTTGTTTCCCTAACGGTAAACATTGCATTTATTTTAAGTCACGTGACCACGAATGAACCAATCACATTTAACATAAACAACATCTATGTAACAATTGCATTTGTTTTCTAAGCTCTGGTGGAAGTGTTGAAATATCTCGTGAACAACGCGAAACAATCATTGCTGAATTACCCGAGGTGTGTTTGTTGATTAATTTGAATTTACATTTATGTATCATTTTAAATTTTAGCATTAATTTTAATAGAATATTAACAAAGACGAGACAGAAAAAGTCTTGGCAATCTTAAGTAAAGGTCACTTTACAGTACTTGGAAGTCAAGAGGAAGAGATTAACTCTGGCAACGAGGTTTGATTTTCTTGGTTTTTTCCGGTAGCGTATCGAGAGTTTGTCAAAATGAATTATATGTTTTTGATTTTTATTTTAATATACTCTCACGAGGAACTTTTGGTATTAATTTCTATAAATTCAAATTGTTTCAGTCATATTGCCACCGAGGTATTTGGAAATTTTATGTATCAAAAACGAGCTGCAGTAATTTATTTTGACGTACTGTAAATCTGTGTCTGATTTCGTCTTTTCAGTTATCTAAATTTCTAGTTGGCTTTGAAATTATTATGGCGTTTATATTTTGTCTTAATTGAAGTATTGTATTCAGAGGTTATTGCATTTTAAGGTTTTAACAAGAGAAGAGGAAACGGTGAAGGAACAACTTGTTGCAGTCTTGCCACATCTCGAAGATTCTTCTATTGAAGCACTTGTTTGCATATGGCGCGGGATTTGTGAAAGATTATTTAGTCATTACAGGACTGCTGTTTGTTCTTATTTTAAGTATTTGAAACTCCACGGAAAGGTTAGGCGTACGACATGTAGAACAACTCTTCATTTCTATTTCATTGCGTATCATTTGTCGGTTTAGAGAGGAAATTGTGTCAATGATCATGTGCTATTGAATATATAACATAAGTGTAATTTTAACATTGCAGCCCTAACTTATTGTAGTAGATTCTTGTATGTTGATGTAATTACTGTAGTATGTTGATTCTGAATAGCCATTTCAATTCATTCAATCATTCATTCATTCACTCATTCATTTATTTGTTTTTGATCTTTCGTATCCAGACCTCCAGCAAATGTGACGTAGATAGTGACAGACACGTGACTGCAACATTGAGACTTTTGCGTCTGCTCGTGAAGCATGCTGGTGAATTGAAGTCAGAACTGGAGGAAGGCTTTCAATCCACTCCCACTGAACCATGGGAAGGTAAGGCCAAATATTTTTGCGTGTGATCTATATAAGTAGTGGAGTAAGTTTAGTCCTCGCTGAAAAAAGAAAACACTCAATACCTTTCAGCAAAGGGTCACCTACTCGTCGGCCACATTCTCCCTTTCAATACTATAGAATACAATGTTGACCTACTGCCCTCCCCTACCTTATCCTCACTGAAAAAAGAAAACGCTCAATACCTTTCAGCAAAGGGTCAACTACTCGGCGGTCCCCAAAGGGTCCCCTGCAAATCCCTTTCAATACTATAGAATACAATGTTGACCTACTGCCCTCCCCTACCTTATCTACATGAAATCGCATATCTAAGATGAATCCCACTTATACATTCTCGTTCTGAAAGGCGTTCGAGTGGAGGCTCAAATATATGAAATGGGTTCATGGTCAGCGGTTTAGAATAAGGATTTGTCTTTGAACAAAACAAAACTATAGTATAGACTTGATTTCTTTTGCAAATGCATCATCTTGACCACTGTTTGTTTGAGCGATACGTTTTTGTTTAGAAATAATTCCTCAGTTATTTTCACGACTAAATCATCCAGAAGAGTATGTTCGTAAAGGTGTGACTGAATTACTACGACGTGTATCTAAAGAATCACCTCATCTTATCTTGTACCCGGCTATTGTCGGGTGTGCGGGCAATCATCAACGGTTCAATCAAAGCGCTAGCAGTAAGTTGCACTGTTGGCTTTTCTAACTAATATCATGGATGGTTTTTTGTAATTTTTACACTGGTAATGCTAAATATTTTAGAGGGGGGCTTGGGCTTGCAAGGAAGTCATGTAAGACAAAGCAAGAGTCTAGATTTTGTAGTGCAGTCACTGAAGGGTAGTGTAAAGTTGAAACATTGCCCAGGGCAACTCAGTTCAACTGTACTGCTGATTTGCTTTGCTAAAAAATGCGGGGGGTGAAATGTTTCTTACTCTTAAAAGGCTAACAATTTTTTTCGGGGGATGGGGGTGAGATCTGATGTTTGCGAGTAGGCACCCCTTTACCCCCAGAAAAATCCGTCCATCACTAAAACTTATCATGTGCTTGAATTGTTGATTAACATGATTGAACGATCGTCTTTTCTAGGTTTTGTGAGCCTGGTCACGAACAAGTCACGTGATTCGGACAGCTTTTTTACAAACGATGAAGAAAATTCGAGCGGTGATCACATCTTGGAAAGTGGATATCACACAATCGTGGAGTCCCTTGCTGACGGCAGTTCCCGATTGGTTTCCGAAGTGCGCGAGTTCGTGGAGGAGCTACGACGCATCACCTTGTTATGGGAAGAACTGTGGCTTGGCTCATTGATTCAGATCCATCATGATTTTGAGAAACATGCTAACCAGTTGAACGATGAGATCAAGCGTGTGAACTCTAGTACTTCGTTAACCAATCAGGAGAAAGCTGCTCTCATCAAGGGCAAACACGTTGCGCTTATGAAACCAGTAAGGAATCATGCTTTTGCATGGAAATATTGTTTGTTTCAATGTTGTGTTTGGGACCAGCGACTTCTTTAAATTAGACTTTTTGTAAAACAAAGACTTGGTTACTAAGTTAAACATTGCTCTGAACAGCGTAAAATAACTACTCTCTGAAAAGAACTAATCAATTGGCCTTCACCATGACAAAATTTGACTTTCATAAAATGTTCGTCACTTTTTAGCATTTGCGAACGTTGTCACGTGAGAAAGTACCTGGTTACCTAACTTCTTGTTGCTATGGGCTAAAGGTTTTCGCCATTAAACTTATCCTCCTCACTTTTAGATTGTGTTTGCATTGGAGCAGTTGCAATCAATGACGAATCAACAACCAGAAACACCTCACGAGTCGTGGTTTCAGAAAACATACTCTCCACTGATTGAAAACGCTCTGGATTGCTTGAAAAATCCCGTTGAACCGAGTAAACCTGAAACAAGTTGGATAAAATGCAAACAGGTTTTCTTTAGAATATACTCCTTTTATGCAATAACTTCAATAATGAATTTTTATTTACACTTTAAATGTTTTAGCTACTCCAGTCTTTACAGCAGCGTTCACAAAAAAGATCGTCGATGAACCTGCGTTTAGAAGAGATTAGTCCAAAACTGTGTCATTTAAAACCGTCATTTATTTACATGCCTTGTCAGAGTTTTTCTATCAGCAAGGTGCGATATTAAGTTCATATATATATATTTTTTTGTAGCACTGTATGTCTTATATACTACGTTATGAATTTCTTCCATAATTTAGATAGTTACCGTGAATTCAATTGATAATGATGTTGTTATTCTCCCGACCAAAACTCGACCGAAAAAAATTGTTCTTGTCGGATCTGATGGACAAAAGTACGTTGTTGTTGTTGCTGTTGTTGTTGTTGTCATACAGTAGTTAGACTTGATGTATTTATTGGGTGATTCAATTCTTTTTTTCTTTATATTATTGTTACCATAGGTACGTGTATTTGTTCAAAGGTCTTGAAGATTTACATTTAGATGAAAGAATAATGCAGTTCTTATCCATCTGTAACAACATGTTTGCCAAACCAAACAGGTACAAATTTATCTATATTATCCAGGGGGAGTGAAAGTTATACATTGAGGGGGGTTATCGTAATATATCTTAAAGGGAGGGAGTATAGTTATATATTTTAGGACTTATTGTTACATAGGAAGGAAGAGAGTATAGTGATACATTTTGGGACTTATTGTGATACATCAGGAAGGAAGAGAGTATAGTGATACAGTTGGGGACTTGTTGTGATACATCAGGAAGGAAGAGAGTATAGTGATACATTTGGGGACGAATAGTGATGCATCTGAAGGCAACAAGAGAGAAAATCTACTGATGTTAAATGTCTTTTTTTCAATGTCTTAGAAATGAAGATAACGTATTCCTTGCTCGCCATTATTCGGTCACTCCTCTTGGTCCGCGCTCTGGTCTTATTCAATGGGTTGATGGCGCAGTTCCGATTTTCTCTCTTTACAAACGATGGCAGCAACGAGATACTGTAGCAAATGTTGCTGTGACTAAAAACGAGCAGGTACTAATTATCTGCTCACTTACAGTTCTTCTCGCATCCTCAATGTTTGGTTTGTTTTCTTCAAACTTTGCTTCGTCCGGATAGTAAAATTCACTCTTGTTAAGATAACTTTCGTGTGGATACACTTTGCCTACTCGTTCACCAATTTAAATCGCTTTTAAATCGATTTTAAAAATTTACATTTCACTTCGTAAACAAATACATTGCGAAAAAAATAGCGCTTGTGCCCACGGGCAGATATCGTAAAAAGCTGCCGCTAGGGCAGCCAATCAAATTGCTGCAAATCAAATTCATTCTTTGATTTATTTCTTCAGGGAAATTCGTTTACAACGACTCCCAAGCCACCTCTTCGTCCAAATGAACTATTTTATAACAAGCTGACACCGTTGTTAAAGGAAAAGGTTCTGATTTTGTTTATTTTACAATTGGAGGAAATGTAATCTACTGTATGCTTCTTATGATTTATTACGTGTAGTAGGACATTAGACTCGTGTCTTTGTCATCGTAAATGTGTTTATATGAAAGAATGTTTTATGCAGTGCGGTGTTTGAATCTCGTTGAGTCACCTGAATTTTTCAGGTTCATGAGACAATTGCTTAAATTGTCCAGCAAAGTGCGAAGATCATATCTTCATTTAAAGTAAATGTATTTATTTGAAATTCATGCATGTTTTCATTTTTACGTATAGAATATTGATATAAACAACAGTAACCGCAAAGAATGGCCGCTTGCTATAATGCGTAAAGTCTTGATGGAGCTTCAGAATGAAACTCCAAGTGATCTTCTAGAGAGGTATGATTTATAATGTGTATTTTTAGAGAGACATGACTCGAAGTACATATTTCTTGAGAGGTACGACTTACAATGTGTAATTGGCTGTTTTTCGTTTTTTGCGGCGTTTTGAAGGCAGTTTAGCGATAAGGGACTGGTTTTTTTATGATTTCTAGGAATTGTTGATTTTGTGAGTAAATATCAAGCGTAAGAAAGAAGTAGGAGTACGACAACGAGCTCGAAATGTTAAATGCATGCATGGCGCGAGGAAGTTTGCAGTCGTATTTTCTTCGTCAAAATGTTGCTTTTTTTTGTTAAAAACAATAACATACAGCTATTTTTTCCATGCAGAATAATATTATCAGAAAATCGGTTATTGCAGATTATAGGCATTTTCAACTCGACACAAATTTTGAATAAAATTTTCTTTTGAGATTTCATTGTTTCTAGCGTCAAACCAAAATCTTGCGCCAACATGACGTATTCCTTACTCGTAGTCGTACTCATTCTCCTTAGCAGAGCTCTCTATTATCGGACATTAACGATATTTTCTGCTTGCAGAGAGTTATGGTGTTCAAGCACCTGTACTGCTGATTGGTGGAGAATGAATCAGACTTATTCAAGATCTGTCGCTGTCATGTCTATCATTGGGTATATTCTAGGACTGGGGGATAGACATTTAGACAATATGTTGATGGATTTCACTACAGGAGAGGTACATTATAGAACCTTTTGGGGTATATTCTAGGACTGGGGGATAGACATTTAGACAATATGTTGATGGATTTCACTACAGGAGAGGTACATTGTAGAACCTTTTGGGGTATATTCTAGGATTAGGGGATAGACATTTAGACAATATGTTGATGGATTTCACTGAAGGAGAGGTACATTATAGAACCTTTTGGGGTATATTCTAGGACTGGGGGATAGACATTTAGACAATATGTTGATGGATTTCACTACAGGAGAGGTACATTGTAGAACCTTTTGGGGTATATTCTAGGACTAGGGAATAGACATTTAGATAATTTGTTGATGGATTTCACTGAAGGAGAGGTACATTATAGAACCTTTTGATTGTGAAGATATTGATCATTGGATAAGATAAGTTTGAAGGTTGTTTTCTGCATTAAGTCAAACGTTTTCTAATATTCTGTAGATCGTCCATATTGACTACAATATTTGCTTCGAGAAAGGGAGAGGATTAAGAGTACCGGAGAAAGTTCCCTTCAGACTGACCGCAAACCTAGAATCTGCACTTGGAGTAACTGGAGTGGAGGTTGTTTTCATGACTAGAAATGACGTTTTGGTTTGTGAAAGAATTTCATGAATTTGACCTGACGCGAAAGTCATATTTATTTTCTAGGGTACATTCAGATCATCTTGTGAGACAGTACTGCGTACATTACGGAACGGTAAAGAAACTCTGCTCACTCTCCTTGAGGCATTTGTATATGATCCACTGGTGGACTGGACCACAGGAAGTGATAATGCGTTTGCAAACGCTTTCTACGGTGGCCAGGTCCTCGATCAGAACGAGACCAAGCAAAGTAAGCGAGAAATGGAGAGAACTATTACGCAATGTTTGTTTACGTCACGTATCGCAGAAATGAGAGTCTCGTGGCTTGGGAACAAGTAAGTGTTGTGGCTTGGGAACAAGTAATAAGTTTTGTCACGTGATATAAGTTTTGTCACGTGATATAAGCTGTGTCACGTGCTATGATGTTTGTCACGTGTTATAAGTTTTCTCACGTGTTATGGGTTTCGTCACGTGATATTTTCTTGCAGAGAGGACGTACTATCTTCATTAAACAATCTAACGCAAGCAGTCGACTCGCATTTTTCGACGATCAGCCAATCACTTGCCGTGTTAGAAAACAACAAAGAACTCATTGGTCAAATGGAAATATTACAATACGCGTTAAAGTCTTCCTCTCACCCTCTTCATGCTGTACAAGCCAAGTAAGTTTTACGAGCATGAAAAAATGAACCAGTTGTATATATGATAGCATTATCATACTCTTACGTTAGTTTTGATGGTTTTCTCTCGCTGTTGTTGTACCAAGAGAACGATAATCATATATTCTAATTTTCGTAGAGAACGGTAATCATATATTCTAATTCTCCAAGAGAACGATAATCATATATTCTAATTCTCATAGAGAACGATAATCATATATTCTAATTCTCCAAGAGAACGATAATCATATATTCTAATTCTCCAAGAGAACGATAAACATATATTCTAATTCTCTTAGAGAACGATAATCATACATTCTAATTCTCCTAAAGAGAACGATAATCATATATTCTAATTCTCCAAGAGAACGATAATCATACATTCTAATTCTCCAAGAGAACGATAATCATATATTCTAATTCTCCAAGAGAACGATAATCACACATTCTAATTCTCCTAAAGAGCGATAATCATATATTCTAATTTTCGTAGAGAACGGTAATCATATATTCTAATTCTCTTAGAGAACGATATTCATATCTTCTAATTCTCCTAGAGAACGATAATCATGTATTCTAATTTTCCAAGAGAACCATAAACGTTTCTTCTAATTCTCCAAGAGAGCGATAAACGCGTCTTCTAATTCTCCAGAGACTAAATCACACATGATACTGTACAGTTTTCATGACCTACATAACATAAGATGACGTATGAAAAAATATCCCATTGAACTGAATATTACTGGAATGCTACCCCCCTGAGAAAATTTAAAGTCAGCAATTTAACTAGTTGCAATCCTTTTACGCGCGGCTCATATTTTATAACGACAGAAATACTAAAATACTGGACTATGGTAAACAAGTACAGGCAAGTTTACCTAAAAGTAACATTCCAGCTATATATTTAGTTCAATGGGTGAAGCGCTCCTAACAGATCATGCTAAAATTGAAACATCTAAAACCTTTTAACATTTGCCTGAGATTATTTCCTTGCCAATATTGATGATTTCTAGCGTGAAGTTATTGTTCTTTTTTTTTTTCATCTCCAACACCAAGATACGATGAACATACAAAGACGATAAACGAGTTCAACGGTATTCTTCAAACTATTCAAGATAAATTGAAAGAATGCCAGCATTGGGATGTCGAGCATCAGGTAACGCTCGAGATCTGCTTATAAAATAAGCGTACGTAACGATCAACGAGATGTCATTGTTATTTCTGCTCTCGTACTATAGGTAGCGTTTGAAAGTGTTCGTGGAACAAAGCTCGCTAGTATAGCCAGTGAACTTGTAAAGCCCCTTGATGTTGGTAAGTAATGAACTTTATTCACCTTTTTTTCTTCTTTTCTTTCGTTCCTCTGTGATGACGAAGTTTTTGTTTTTTCTTCATTACCGAATCATTTTTCTCCAAAGAGTACTTTGACGGTGGTTTCTTCTTCAGGTGCGCCAACTTTCGCTCCTGTTATTGGATTTCTAAAGAATGCTGGACAGGCCAGCACTGTGAACCAGGTCAGTTGCATCCTGTGATGTCAAAATGCGCGTGATTGCTTTGCATTCGTATGTTAAACTGTCCTTTTTAGTGTGAACAAGTGGAAACGGAGTTAACGGGAGTTTTAGAGAAACGGAGAACATTATTAAGATCGTGTCTTGATGTTTTACATACTTACGCTACAGTAATTTCTCAGGTAATGCGATAAAGAACTTTCATATTTCTATTTACACATTCCTATCATCGACAATTCGTTCAATAGCAACCTTTTTGGCATCTGTAGCATTCGTAATTGAAAGACAATTCATTCAAAAATGTCTCTTATTCAAACAGACCTGTTCTTAACATTCCTGTTTATATCGTTCATATAGTTTCCTGCACGTTATTCACACAGTAGCAGAGGCTGCAATTGGCAATCTTGGCTAAAGAGATTGTTAAATTCCCCTACCACAAGCGAGTGAGTTTTTTGGTCTTTGATGTAAAACATATCGAAGTTTGTTCAAAATTTGTTTGTTAGAACCTAAACTTGTATTTATTGACGTACATGTGAAAATTTTTGAAAAATCGTTCAGGTAAATTATTGGCAGGCGAAACTTTGCCCAAATGAAGCTCCGTAGATAAAAAAAATACTGTTGGAAGCTCTGACATCAAAAGTTACCAAAATTTGTACGCTTTTACAGTCGCTTTTGTTTTATTTATTGACTCGGTCTGATTTCGTTTCGTTTCCTAACTTCCCATTTGATCACGTGGTCAAAACTTTGTGCAGTGATTTTTCCTCCATGGTGCTTCATTTTTTGCAAAGTTTCGGCTAACAACAATTTATTTGAACGATTTTTCAAAAATGCTCGCAAATATGTTTAAATATGACCATTATACGAGCAAGAATCGAAAGAAGTACAGTGTTGGGTAAAAAGGATTTACTATCATTAGCAAAGTCAACTAGACATAGTAAACTCTTTTTAGCAAATTCATACCGTCGACATTTCTTGGCGGAAAAATTCCTTTTACTTTGCGTTATAGCAGCAGTGTTTTTAGTCAATCGGGATGTAGTGGTTAAAGTTTTGTATTATAAATTTTATAAGATGTAGAGCAATTTTATCGGAGTATGAAAACAAGCAGAACACACCAATTAAAGTTGATGATGAAACTGTTGCCCTGGTCAACGTCGAGGTGAAACTTCAAAATATCTTCAACGAGCTAAAAACAAAATTCTCAAAGGTACGTTTTACTCTGAGAAGATTTTTCATCGCAAAGTTTTGCTTGATTTCGAGTGTTTGATATGTGGTAATTTTTTAGTTTTACGAACGTCGTCATCAGGAGAAGGTTGAGACGACATTTTTAAATAACGCGACTACCGAAGCATATCACAAGTTAAAACACTTTGTTATTGGTGAGACTTTTACACTGATGGAATAAATGAATTGTTTTCATTTTCGGGTTATTTGTTGTTAGTAGTGTAGCCAACCCGCACGTTTAGCCAACCCGCACGTTTAGCCAACCCGCAAGTGTAGCCAACCCGCACGTTTAGCCAACCCGCACGTTTAGCCAACCCGCAAGTTTAGCCAACACGCAAGTTTAGCCAACCCGCACGTTTAGCCAACCCGCACGTTTAGCCAACCCGCAAGTGTAGCCAACCCGCAAGTTTGGGTCGTGCTATGTAAATTTCAGATCATTATCATTATTCAATCCTTATTTTTTTGCAATTAGTGAACTCAGAGAAATTTGCACAGCAAGACTAAATTTGCGGGCTAACTACGCTACTGTTTGCAGTACAGTGGTTAATATTTCTACTGCGTTACATGTTTGTGGATGTAGATCGTCCAGGTTAGTAGACTCCTGAGAAGGACTGTTGTTGTTGATGTTGACTGACGTTTCGACAACCTTAGCGGTAGTCATCTTCACAGTCAAAGGTTGTCGCTAAGGTTGTGGAAACGCCAGTCAACACCACCAATAACAGTCCTTCTCAGGACTCAACTAACCTGGATGATCTACATCCACAAACATGTAATTTCTACTGTCCTTATTGATATTGATTATCGTTTCTTTTGCTTTGTTTGACAGAAAATGGCAAAGGAGGTCTCCTAGCAACGATGCACGTTATGGCCGCTGGTTTAGCTTCCCTTCATAAAAGATGTTTGATTATGGAAAATACTGCTAAAGGTGTGTGTCTGACGTGTTTATGAAATGAAATTTTTACGACATAGTTTAATGATTGCATCGCGAGAACACTTAAGATGTCTAAATAAATTTTTCAGTTGAATTTTGCTGTTTTCTTTAGAACTATGAATACATGTAACTTGCTCATTGTGCAAATATATTATCAAAGATGTCACATTGTTTAATAACATTTTAAAAAAACATCATCGTTTAAGTTCTTATTCCCAAGTTGCTACAACAGCACACTGAATACACGCGTAGATGAAAGTATGTAAAGGTGGCAATTTTCGATGTTTTAAAACTGTTGATGAAAGCGACTATTTCTTAAAGCAATGCAATTTGATTGTGATAATATTTGCATAATAAACAAAGTTGAATATCTCTAGAAAAAAGCAAACTAACAAAATTCAACTGAAGAAATTATTTTAAATGTCTTCAATGCAATTAAAAAACTTTACGGAAAAGTCCATAAAAACCTAAACGACGACGTTCATTTCATCGACTTGCTTTAATTTGTAACATTGCTGTCTTTCTGTCAGTGGCGGAGGCTAGATTACTGGATCTAGTGTCGCGTGATGGGGACTGGTTTCTAGAGGAGTTAGTCTCAATGACTGGAAACGTCACACAGTTTGTTACATTTGCTCGTACTTATTGGATGGTGAGACATTTTCAAAATGTTATTTTCAGCTGACTAAGAGCAGAAGCATTTATTGTAAATGGTTTGAACCCGGGAGTATCGTTACATGTTTGTAAATGTAGATCGTCCAGGTTGGTATAGTCCTGAGAAGGACTGTTTTTGTTGTTGTTGACTGACGTTTCGACAACCTTAGCGGTAGTCATCTTCACAGTCAAAAAATAAAAAAGATGACTACCGCTAAGGTTGTCGAAACGTCAGTCAACAACAACAAAAACAGTCCTTCTCAGGACTATACCAACCTGAATGATCTACATTTACAAACATGTAACATTTATTATAGTTTATTTGTGCACTTCATGTAACGTTGTTGAATACGCACTGCTTGAAAAGTATCCCTTCCGCACGGTTGGTTTTCAATAGCCGTATATAGTTTTTGCGCATAATACTTGTGCCAGTTGTCTTCAAGGCTACTCATTTTTAGCAATGTCTCCACATGTTGATTAAATGGAAGGTGTATATTAGCTTCTAGAGTAAATAATAAATACCAAGCTCCCTACTGATTGACTGCAGTATTTCAAAGTGTGTTTTTGTTAACGTTGCATTTTTTGTAAATGTTTGTAAACTTCTAATATGACTGTTTTCGATGATTACAAATTCTAAATTTTATTCATGTTTCATTGTAGGATTCTCTCGATGCCTATGATCGTAATGTTGATAACATTTTAAAGTCGGTTCAAGCTCTTCTTACAGTTCATCAGATGTACAAATCCTTACAGGTAAATAATCTCATGTTTCATGCACCATGGAGCTCTCGGTAATGCTTTGCTTTCCCTTCAGGATATGATGTCGAACTTTCGCAACATAATTGTTCCTGAGACGTTAAAATGCTTGGAAATGGACGATAGCACTGTTCTTGATGTTTTGACTCGTTTCCAATCTATAATGACGTCATGTGACTCCAGTTTGGACAGTATGATCGTAACGGTTCAGTCGGTGGCCTTCAACAACGACAGTGTGAGTATTTGAACGTGAGGAATGATATTAGCCATATGAATGGTTATATTTATTTACATTTTGTCTATTAATGTAAATGGTTTGAACCCGGGAGTATCGTTACATGTTTGTAAATGATGATCGTCCAGGTTGGTATAGTCATGAGAAGGACTGTTTTTGTTGTTGTTGACTGACGTTTCTACAACCTTAGCGGTAGTCATCTTCACAGTCAAAATGAAACTATATCTATTTTACTGCTTTCTTATTTTATGTGTTTGTTCCATTGTTAGTGATCATGTTTAGCATTAGACCTTTCTCTGCCACTGTTGCCATCTGGTAACAACAACGAAAATATATGCAAATTAATTTTAAAAAATGGAAAGTAAAGGGTTAGACATTTTAAAATGCTGTTCAAGTACATGTTTGATTTAGAATGGCTTCATTATGGGCTATGATGGTTTGGTATAGTTTATTAAGGTTTATTGTGGTTTATTATTGTTTAATATGGCTTATTAAGGCTTATTGTGGGTTATTATGGTTTAATATGGTTTATTGTGGTTTATTATGGTTTATTATGGTATATTAAGGTTTATTGTGGGTTATGATGGTATATTAAGATTTATTGTGGGTTATTATGGTATATTAAGGTTTATTGTGGTATATTTTGGTTATTATGGTATATTAAGGTTTATTGTGGGTTATGGTATATTAAGGTTTATTGTGGGTTATTATGGTATATTAAGGTTTATTGTGGGTTATGGTATATTAAGGTTTATTGTGGGTTATTATGGTATATTAAGGTTTATTGTGAGTTATTATGGTATATTAAGGTTTATTGTCGTATATTTTGGTTTTTATGGTATATTAAGGTTCATTATTGTTTCACAGGACTTGGCTGAAATTCCGAAAATAGCAAGAACTGCGGTTGAATTAGAAAATAAGATTGTACAATTGTTGAGTACTGCAACGAAAGCGGATCACCAGAAAGAATGTAAGTCTGATCTTCATTTTAGTTCCGATCGCGCGCAATGTTTAATTCTAAGTCAAAAAGATCTACGAAAAAAGACCGTGTCGTTTTCAAATTATGAAATCTTTGCTGCAGGTGACGATGAACGTAAGACTCACATGAGCTCCGGTCAAATGTTGCTGGCAGGATTTAATGGTTTGTTCACGAAACTCGAGAGTGAAGTCGACTGTCTTAATACTGCTCTTCTACATGTCGATGCTAATTTTGAAGATGGTGTTGATGTTTATAAAAAAGTTCAAGAACTTAGGGTACAACGTCATGACACAACATTATTGATAGTGAATATACGTTTTGTAGATGTAGGAGTCTAACGTTAAGTCTAACACGTCATTGATGGTGGTTAAAGTTTAACACGTTATTGATGGTGGTTAAAGTTTAACACGTTATTGATGGTGGTTAAAGTTTAACACATCATTGATGGTGGTTAAAGTCTAACACATCATTGATGGTG
Source organism: Xenia sp. Carnegie-2017 (assembly GCF_021976095.1). NCBI lineage: Eukaryota > Metazoa > Cnidaria > Anthozoa > Malacalcyonacea > Xeniidae > Xenia > Xenia sp. Carnegie-2017. Next base: position 19,365,540 of record NW_025813486.1, on the reverse strand, counting down.
GTTAAAGTCTAACACATCATTGATGGTGGTTAAAGTCTAACACATCATTGATGGTGGTTAAAGTCTAACACATCATTCATTGATGGTGGTTAAAGTCTAACACATCATTGATGGTGGTTAAAGTCTAACACATCATTGATGGTGGTTAAAATCTAACACATCATTGATGGTGGTTAAAGTCTAACACATCATTGATGGTGGTTAAAGTCTAACGCATCATTGATGGTGGTTAAAATCTAACACATCATTGATGGTGGTTAAAGTCTAACACATTATTGATGGTGGTTAAAGTCTAACACATCATTGATGGTGGTTAAAGTCTAACACATCATTCATTGATGGTGGTTAAAGTCTAACACATCATTGATGGTGGTTAAAGTCTAACGCATCATTGATGGTGGTTAAAGTCTAACGCATCATTGATGGTGGTTAAAGTCTAACATATCATTGATGGTGGTTAAAATCTAACACATCATTGATGGTGGTTAAAGTCTAACACATCATTGATGGTGGTTAAAGTCTAACACATCATTGATGGTGGTTAAAATCTAACACATCATTGATGGTGGTTAAAGTCTAACACATCATTGATGGTGGTTAAAGTCTAACGCATCATTGATGGTGGTTAAAGTCTAACGCATCATTGATGGTGGTTAAAGTCTAACACATCATTGATGGTGGTTAAAATCTAACACATCATTGATGGTGGTTAAAGTCTAACACATCATTGATGGTGGTTAAAGTCTAACACATCATTGATGGTGGTTAAAATCTAACACATCATTGATGGTGGTTAAAGTCTAACACATCATTGATGGTGGTTAAAGTCTAACACATCATTGATGGTGGTTAAAGTCTAACACATCATTGATGGTGGTTAAAGTCTAACGCATCATTGATGGTGGTTAAAATCTAACACATCATTGATGGTGGTTAAAGTCTAACACATCATTGATGGTGGTTAAAGTCTAACGCATCATTGATGGTGGTTAAAGTCTAACACATCATTGATGGTGGTTAAAATCTAACACATCATTGATGGTGGTTAAAGTCTAACGCATCATTGATGGTGGTTAAAGTCTAACACATCATTGATGGTGGTTAAAGTCTAACACGTTATTGATGGTGGTTAAAGTCTAACACGTTATTGATGGTGGTTAAAATCTAACACATCATTGATGGTGGTTAAAATCTAACGCATCATTGATGGTGGTTAAAGTCTAACACATCATTGATGGTGGTTAAAATCTAACGCATTATTGATGGTGGTTAAAGTCTAACACATCATTGATGGTGGTTAAAATCTAACGCATCATTGATGGTGGTTAAAGTCTAACACATCATTGATGGTGGTTAAAATCTAACGCATTATTGATGGTGGTTAAAGTCTAACGCATCATTGATGGTGGTTAAAGTCTAACACCTCATTGATGGTGGTTAAAGTCTAACTCGTTATTGATGGTGGTTAAAGTTTAACACATCATTGATGGTGGTTAAAGTCTAACACATTATTGATGGTGGTTAAAGTCTAACACATCATTGATGGTGATTAAAATCTAACACATCATTGATGGTGGTTAAAGTCTAACACATCATTGATGGTGGTTAAAGTGTAACACATCATTGATGGTGGTTAAAGTCTAACACATCATTGATGGTGGTTAAAGTCTAACACATCATTGATGGTGGTTAAAGTCTAACGCATCATTGATGGTGGTTAAAGTCTAACACATCATTGATGGTGGTTAAAGTCTAACACATCATTGATGGTGGTTAAAGTCTAACACATCATTGATGGTGGTTAAAGTCTAACGCATCATTGATGGTGGTTAAAGTCTAACACATCATTGATGGTGGTTAAAGTCTAACACATCATTGATGGTGGTTAAAGTCTAACACATCATTGATGGTGGTTAAAGTCTAACACATCATTGATGGTGGTTAAAATCTAACGCATCATTGATGGTGGTTAAAGTCTAACGCATCATTGATGGTGGTTAAAATCTAACATATCATTGATGGTGGTTAAAGTCTAACACATCATTGATGGTGGTTAAAGTCTGACACAACATTGATGGTGGTTAAAGTTTAACACATCATTGATGGTGGTTAAAGTCTAACACATCATTGAACGTTGTTAAAGTCCATTTGTACATTTTTAGGTCGATTTTTCTGAGAATCATGGCCTGTTGAAGACTCTGTATCTTCTTAAGAAACTAAACGTTATGAAATGTTTCTTCTCGGACTGTCTAGGACATGTAGAGAACTTACGTGGTATGTTAAACCACCTTGTACTAGTGCTGTATCCAGTTATACCTCGTTGTTCAACAACAATGACATCATTCCATTCATAGATCCCTCCACAGAACGACACTCTGAGCGTATCGTTGGGGAAGAGCAACTATCAACATATGTGCGTCGTTATATCGCGGATTTTGTACAGCAAAGGATGCTGGGTATTCCTTCTTTTGTACTTACAAAGACTATTATACAATGGCTTGGTCTTATTGGACTCAATTTTGAAAAAGTCGCGAAGGAAAGTGGAAACACTCTTGATGATTTTTGCAAAAAGGTACGTTGGATAAGACGCTGGGTATTTTCTGTTTTAGGGCAAATGGCATTTTATAACTTGAATTTTGTCCTGTTGAAATTCTGAAATTGTTTGTTTTTTCAAAACTTGGACAGCCATTTTAATTATTACTTTTTTTGAGTATAGTTGAAGTAATTGCCCGTTGCTTATTCTCTGTTTCATTCTAGACTCTTGATCAAAATATTCGTAAGGGTGTTCTTACTCCTGGCCTCATATCTCAAGCTAATGCTCTCACTGGATCTTTTAACTCCGCGTGGAGAAAGCATGACTTTGCAAGGTAATGTTTACTGCTAACTGACTCTAGTTGTTTCCATGGAGAAAACATGACTTTGCAAGGTAATGTTTACTGCTAACTGACTCTAGTTGTTTCCATGGAGAAAACATGACTTTGCAAGGTAATGTTTACTGCTAACTAACTCTAGTTGTTTCCATGGAGAAAGCATGACTTTGTAAGGTAGTGTTTACTGCTAACTGACTCTAGTTGTTTCCATGGAGAAAGCATGACTTTGCAAGGTAATGTTTACTGCTAACTGACTCTAGTTGTTTCCATGGAGAAAGCATGACTTTGCAAGGTAATGTTTACTGCTAACTGACTCTAGTTGTTTCCATGGAGAAAGCATGACTTTGCAAGGTAATGTTTACTGCTAACTAACTCTAGTTGTTTCCATGGAGAAAGCATTACTTTGCAAGGTAATGTTTACTGCTAACTGACTCTAGTTGTTTCCATGGAGAAAGCATGACTTTGCAAGGTAATGTTTACTGCTAACTGACTCTAGTTGTTTCCATGGAGAAAGCATGACTTTGCAAGGTAATGTTTACTGCTAACTGACTCTAGTTGCTTCCATGGAGAAAGCATTACTTTGCTAGGTAATGTTTACTGCTAACTGACTCTAGTTGCTTCCATGGAGAAAGCATTACTTTGCAAGGTAATGTTTACTGCTAACTGACTCTAGTTGTTTCCATGGAGAAAGCATTACTTTGCAAGGTAATGTTTACTGCTAACTGACTCTAGTTGTTTCCATGGAGAAAGCATTACTCTGCAAGGTAATGTTTACTGCTAACTGACTCTAGTTGTTTCCATGGAGAAAGCATGACTTTGCAAGGTAATGTTTACTGCTAGCTAACTCTTGTTGTTCACATGCTTACCGAACTCAATAAAAACCTCCCTAACATTTCTTTATGTGATTTCGTTTATTTGACAGACGATTGGACTTAAACCTTTCATTATATCGTTGTGTGGTTCAACGTGCTCAACTCAATCTTGCCAGATTTCAATGGTTTCATGAAGATCCTCTTTCAGTGGCTGCCATACGCGGTAACACAACGATAACACCAACACGAGCCACAGTCTTGAGTGACTTAAGAAAGGTATAAAAGCATTCTTTACTTCAGCAAATCTTTTCATGGTCGAGGTCATTAAATAAACGCTTTACCCACACATTCAGCGAGTTCAAAATGTCGTATCTCGGGATGTTGCTATGACGACGGTGCAAGAGAAACTTTCTCATCTTGAATCGAGTATCGAACAACGTTTAAAATGGGCGGCTGGTGCCAACCCATCTCTTAATCCGACTTTGGAGAATTTTGAATGTACTTTGAATGATAGAAAGAATTTGATCATGGTTCGTGTTAAATTAATGTTTATTTACAAGCTCGTATTAACAGCATTTTGTCATATTTACTTATATATATTTTGTTATATTTACTCTTTAGATAGAGAACAAGTACTCTAATGAAATATGCTCAATATCCAACGCCATTTTGCATTTTGAGGCGTTTCGTACTCGAACACAGGAAGCCTTAGCTGCAGATGAAGCGTTAGCCTCCCTTGTTCGAAGGTATGATACTCATCGTCCAACCATGAATGACTCACTATATCCATGTATGATACTCATCGTCCAACCATGAATGACTCACTATATCCATGCATGATACTCATCGTCCAACCATGAATGACTCACTATATCCATGTATGATACTCATCGTCCATGAATGACTCTATATATCCATATATTACACTCTACATCTATCCATGGTCGAGGTCAAACATCAAACACCATTGACTTTATTTTTCTTTCTTTGCTTTTTCTTTAGGTGTGAAGAATGTTCTGCTAAAGTTGAAAAGTCGAAAGAAAATTTGAAAGACGTTGAAGACCTCATGGCTAAGATCAATGTAAGATCATTGTACTTTTATTTTACAACAGTAATGATTGAGGGCGATAGATCTGATTCTGTGGATGATGAGATACAAATGTGTATGATAGTGAGATAGATCTGAGTCTGTGGATAATGAGATACAAATGTGTATGATAGTGAGATAGATCTGAGTCTGTGGATAATGAGATACAAATGTGTATGATAGTGAGATGGATCTGAAACTGTGGATAATGAAATAAAAATATGTATGATAGTGAGATGGATCTGAGACTGTGGATAATGAGGTACAAATGTGTATGATAATGAGATGCGTCAATGAAATGGTTAGGTTATACGAAGTTTAACTAATTGAAGATTGTCGACCTCGTGTTAAAACGTTTCTATTGATCTTCAAGATACAGATATTCAATAAATGCTACAATTGGAAAAACTCAGAGCCGATCCTCCTTAAAATGACAATCCTAAATTTTCTACAAACAACTTCGTCATGTAAATTTACAGTCCTATGAATGGCGGTAAAACTGAACTTAGGATAACTTAGGGTAACTTAGGATAAGTGGAGGGTAACTTAGGATAAGTGGAGGGTAACTTAGGATAAGTGGAGGGTAACTTAGGATAAGTGGAGGGTAACTTAGGATAAGTGGAGGATAACTTAGGATAAATGAAGGATAACTTAGGATAAGTGGAGGGTAACTTAGGATAAGTGGAGGGTAACTTAGGGTTGGTGTTGATATGTTTAGGTTACTAATCCATCAAGCGAACGTATTACGACCGATTGGATGAAACATCGACTTTCTAACATCAAAAATGATTTGTCAACGAATAAAGTGCAGAAATCACAAGTGGACCTGTGTATAAATGAGAGCAAGGTACATTGTGGTCTTCTTAAAATGCCGTTGTTTTATTGATAAATCAAGTTTAATTCATAAAATTCACGTGTTTGTATTGTTTGTTATTTTTCTTCATATGAAGGAAATTTTTCTTTTCATCTTTCGTTGTTATCAGGAGCGTCTACGAAGTCAAGTTTCCATCGTTAAATCTTCATGGATAGCGCATCAAGTTTTGATGGGTGAAGTAAAGACAATGTTACAATCCCTAGCTAAGGTCTCATTTTCACTGTTTTGCTGCATGCTATGTATAAATTTGTCGCGATAAATTTGTCGCGCTTATCTCCAGGATGAAGAAGCCGCCGAATCTGCAGGAGCTCGTGTATTTATTGCAAACCACAATAAATTGAATGAAGCTGCCACGAAAATGCTCAAAGACGTATTAAGTTGTAGGTTTCTTCGACACAAGCGCAATTATTTTTCTTTTAAACTGTCCGAGAGTTTTTGTGTTATTTAATAACAAGTTTATTTGTTTTCATTTTTCTTACGCAAAGTATCCAGCTCAAATGCAAATAAATGTATGGAAGAAGCGGAAGCTAGTGACCAGCAGACAGAAATTGAAAACTCTATAAATTCCGTGCAAGCATTAGCTACATGGTAAGAGAATCTAGAGACAGTCGTGTCTAGTTCTTAGTCCTCTCGTTGGGGCTTGGTCTGTATCCTTACCCAAAATGCAATAGATTCATATCTTTCTGTCTTAGGGTGTTTCAACAGTTACCTACTCTAGCGTCGCCATTGGATACAGAGTCATTAGTTGATGATGACAATGAGAAACCATCAGAGATTACGACATTGACATTTGCTTCAGGTAAGCAATTGAATCGTTATCTAGGGGGGGTGGGGGTAGACATTTGCTTCAAGTAAACAATTTAATCGCTATCCAAGGGGGCAGACATTTGCTTCAGGTAAACAATAGAATCGTTATACGTAGACGTTTGCTTCAGGTAAACAATAGAATCGTTGTCCAAGGGGTAGACATTTGCTTCAGGTAAACAATAGAATCGTTATCCAGGGGTAGACATTTGCTTCAGGTAAACAATAGAATCGTTGTCCAAGGGGGTAGACATTTGCTTCAGGTAAACAATAGAATCGTTATCCAGGGGGTAGACATTTGCTTCAGGTAAACAATAGAATCGTTATCCAGGGGGGCAGAAATTTGCTTCAGGTAAACAATGGAATCATTATCCAGAAGTTAGACGCTTGCTTTAAGAGAACAATGTACTTATTATCCAGGGGGGTGATATTTGATTCAAATGAACATGCAGAATGTTCCTAGTGTTATAAGATAAGTTGGGTTATATTTTAAAATAGACTGATACTTATTCTATACAGAGTTTTAATGTTTTGCTCTAAAAATATTTCTAAAGATAACAAATATCATAGTGAATGGTAAAAGTAATATAATAAGTTGATAGTTCTTAAAAGAACTGTTTTAAGTAAAGAGCACAAACCCAATAGCTCTAAATTAAACGACTATTATAGTGCTATAATATCAATATCGACGCTCATTCGAATAGTGCTATAATAGAACTATTGGGTCAGTGCTCTTTACTTAAAACAATTCTTTTAGGAACTATCAACTTATTATATCACTTTTACCATTCACTATGGTATTTGCTATCTTTAGAACTATTTTCAGATTTGTCACCACGACAAAGTCTCTATTTTATTGTTTTGCTCTAAATAATCATGGAAATTTTGTGATTTTAAGCGTTACGACAGGGTGGACAACAGCAACCTTCAGCAGTTACCAAGGAGAAAACAACAGCATCGACACCACTCGATACAGCAATTTCCACGTTAGCGCTTACACCTGCTCTGAAGGAAGCTCTTAGTCCATTACAAGTTGTCTCGCCTGTAAAACAGACAACAACTCAAGGTTTGAAAACTTTATTTACATTTTCGCTATCCATTATTTTTAACCTATGTGTTGTTTTGTGTTTTATTGTAGGCTCTACTGCTGCACAAAGTTCTCTTTCAAAGAAAACTACAGTTATACGAGATCCGAGAACGGGTAAAGGTTAGTGCTATTCAAATTTATTTTTTGTTAATTCATTTTCGTTTTACTCTCATGGTTCTTTTATGGTTAGTTGTTGACTTTCTATCATGTTTTTAAAGACTTTTGCCTTCACTGAGAACTGATCACTGCGTTATAAAACCTTATGTCAACTTTATGTTGTGTTATGTATTGTTAGCAATTCAAGAGAGAAATATGTATGCTATTGGTGTATGGAAAAGGGTGAAAGCCAAACTGGACGGTCGAGATATTGATCCCACTAAACGAATGAGCGTCGAAGATCAGGTATGGCCGACAATATATTTTATTTAGCTTCGTCTTTATGTGTTTGATGCTTTAAAGTAAATGCTTTGAACCCGGAGTATCGTTACATGTTTGTAGATGTAGATCGTCCAGGTTGGCGCAGTCCTGAGAAGGACTGTTTTTGTTGTTGTTGACTGACGTTTCGACAACCTTAGCGGTAATCATCTACAGAGTCAAAATGACCTTAGCGGTAGACATTTGACTCTCTACAAGGTTGTCAACCACTAAAAACAAACAACCATCTAATTTTATATAAAGCTGAACATCTCTATACTACTAAATCATTCCAAAGACATCATCAGACTTTGATACCAAGATGGGTCAACAATCTCAATCAGTTATTGGATGGTTAAGTACAAGTAGCTTTAGGTTATAAAGTCAATGTAGAAAGTACCAAAACACAAGAGAATGCAAATCACGGTTCATCTTTCATATATTTTTGTGTATATATGTATGGTATGTTGTTGGCTTTATATCATATTCTTTGAAGATCTTTGTATGTATTGAGTACTGACACTTGTTTTATACAACACTTGTCTCCAGACTTCTCTCATTAAATGATCGAGAATGTTTAACCATCTCTCTCTAAGGTCGATCATATCATTGAAGAGGCAACGAGCAAAGATAACCTCTGTTTAATGTACGAAGGTTGGACTCCGTGGGTGTAGGTTGTCTTAAACCCATTGGGCTTATGGGATAGCCTGTCAAAACTACGTCATCACTCGTTACCAGAGCTACAACATTGTTGTACACGCGACTCCCGTCCGCTGCACGATATAAAACAGACTGGAATGCTGAATGAAACTCCTAGACTAGGTAAGATGTTTTCGCGAAATTACTTCTAAATGAATCGTCGCCACCTGGAATGAAACATGTGGTCTAAGTGTGTGTTGAAAGTTTTTGCGAAGGTCTTGAAGCATTGGCCTTACAGAATGAAGTCTACAATTTTCTAACGAAGCACTAAATATAAAATAACTTGGGTGATAAAATATTTGGAGGTTGGGTACCTTTTGCGTAGTATTATGAAGCTGAGGGAAACGAGTATTTTTCCCCTGAACAGTTCAAACGACTTGTAGTGAAAAATGAATCTTCAGTTTAAAAATTGGTTGATGCGCAAATTTTACTATTGAGAGTTACCAGTCTAGTTACCAATGTCTATGTATTTTACTAACCATATCTACTTCAGTAAAGTCAACCGTATCTCTACGTAGCTTGCGACCTGATTGTCAGCTTTATTACGTAGTAAAATATGATTATTCTTACTTTGTAACTGGTATTTGTCATCAATTTTGCCCTTCGTAATCTTTATCGTCATTTTGTTGTGTACTAGTACTGTTTAAGTTGATTTATTGTAGTTGTAGTTTAAAACAGTAAAATTCGATGTTCAATAGCTATATAAACGTGATCCTTATGATCTATATATTAATGTGTTTGATTGATGTATTTTACGTAAAATTTGTTCATTTTTGAGTTCTACTCGCATTAAGTTAAATAAACATCTTTTCGTTATGTGTTATAAAGTTGCTCCGTTGTGATTGTGAAATATTTTGCTCTTTTCATCACGAGATGCCGTTTTCATTTGACGAGCAAAAGTACAGAATCTCTGCAAGAAAATCCAAAATTGTAAAATTTAACGTTAGTTGCGATATTGTACGAGGTCCCATCAACGTTAAACATGGTCACTTACTTTTGATGATTTCTTTATAACTTTTTGCCGCTGGAGAATCTGGTACTTCATGTAAAAATGACTTTCCTTCATCACAACATTTCCCTAGAAAAGCGAACTTAAATTTATTTTTAAGAACAGCCTTCACTGTCGATATGGCGTTCTTGAGCTAGTTACCAATCCTTGGATCCAATGGTAGTTTTCCTAGGAATGGTATTTTCATCTCTCTTGAAAGCTGTTCCGCCCCTCCAGTTGTTGCTGGAAATATCTGTGATGTATTCTGCAAAAAAAACCCCAAATAGCTTAAGATCAAGTTCCAAAACATGTTTTTCCGTTTTTAATGATCGTACCTTACACTTTGGGCAAACAAATTCGCTCATGTTTTCAACAATGCCAATGATTGGAACTTTAACCTTCCGGCAAAAATTGATTTCTTTACGCACATCCAATAACGAGACTTCCTTTTAAAGGCAATGCAAAAGCAAAGCATGTTTTTGAATACAAGTTTACTTTGTTTTGTATTTGTCTTTGTCTACCTGTGGAGTTGATATAACCACAGCTCCAGTGATATCAGTTGCTTTTAAATATTGTACAATTGAAAGGTGTTCATCTGAGGTGCCAGGAGGTGTATCGACCAGCAAGAAATCCATTTCACCCCAATCAACATCACGAAGGAACTGTTTTATCATACCTGTTAAAACAAAACTTTCCTTTTATACTTAGTATTGTAATAATTGAAAGAATGAATAAATTACTGCATTATAACAAAATGAGGTGTATGGGTTGTATTGATGTGAATGAGGTACATAGAGGTGAATGAGGTGCATTGAGGTGAATGATGTACACGGAGGTGAATGATGTACACGGCGGTGAATGATATACACGGAGGTGAATGATGTACATGGAGGTGAATGATGTACACAGAGGTGAATGATATACACGGAGGTGAATGATGTACACGGAGGTGAATGATGTACACGGAGGTGAATGATGTACACGGAGGTGAATGAAATACACAGAGGTGAATGAAGGGCATTAAAGGATTCAATTTTTTCTTACCATTTTTTTTCGGACCTCTCCATATAACTGCATCGTCAGGGCTTCCAAGAAGAAATCCCACTGACATAACAGCAAGATTGTCCTCAACATACTGCAAGTGAGGGAAATTTTCTATTAGTACAAAAAAAACTTACCACACTTTTATTTTCCCACGAGAAGAAAATGGAAATATGGAAAATACAAAGTATAAAACATACCACTGGAGACCAGCCTGAACCACTTTGATGAACCTTGAAATGGATAAAAAATTCCAATTTATTTTCCTCTTAGAAGTGAGCAAGTTCAGAAGAAAAACCAACAATAATTCTTAACCTGTTCCCCATCCAAACCCATCACTTTTGGAATGGATGGTCCACAAATATCAATATCCAAAACACCAACCTACATTCACATTGAAATTAAAATGATTGCATTTGGAAATAAGTAAGATCTTCGGTAAAATGTATAGCTCTGTGTTGTGTTGACTGTATCAAATAACTATCCATACTTGAATTTCATTATTTTCAGATAAACCATGCGCCAATTGTGCAGTAAATGTAGACTTTCCGACGCCTCCTTTGCCAGAAAGGATGAGGATTTTATGTTTGACTGATATAAGGCGTTTTTGATCTCGGGTATGGCTGCAAACGCACATATATATAGCTTTATCAGAATTCCCTACTTTATACAAGAATTTCAAATGTCTCGAGACAGGGCTGTAGCTATGGTGATTTCTGGTTAATATGGGGTTTTAACAACCCTATTGAACATGAATATGTTGTATCATATATTATATTACCTGGATCTGGAACACTAGCTTTGCCTGAAGCGCAAAGCTTTTGATTTGGGCATCCTGCACAAGCGCTACCTTTACCGGCTATTTCACTTTGAACGCCGGGACAATCTTAAAACAATATATTACAGAAATTTAAAGAAATGAGTTTTGTTACTATGTAGGGAACACCGGGCACATCTGTCGTGAAAACGACTTACTTTCAGGCACATTTTCTTTGTCCGAAACTGCATCCGCCATATTGAACACTCATTCCCAATTCTCCCTAGTGATCTGGCAAAAATTAATTAAGAGTTTTTTTAAAGAGAATTTCAAAGTCGAAAATAAATTAAATAATTGTGACTTGTTGACGTTATATATAACTCAAGATAATAACTAGTTTCTCAAAAACAGTTGGTGATTTCTTTGACAAAAAAGTGTCTCTGTATATTGACTAAACTTTTCGACATTTTTTTCAAAGTAATATCAAGTCAATTACCAAATTACAACGCATATATATTGCTTGTGTTTTTCTTGTGCAATATGTCTTTTCTGTGTGTTTAAAATTAGCAATTCCCCAAGGCCTGTCTGTAATCAATAATTAAAACAAAAAAACAAATTTTCCGTCTTTCCTAATAAACATTTCATTAATATTCAGGCACGTCATGTTGATCCCACGTAAAATCATTAAGCATTTTAAAATGGGCGCTACTTTGTAGAAATCCTGTCTATTTTCGTCGCCCGTTTGTTCATGTAGAATGTCTAGAAGGCTTGCTAATGGCTCCCTACGAAAAAGACAAACCACTGAGCAGTTTGATGTCGCCTGCAAGGTATTGTATTTTGTTTTGTTCATAGCGAATTTTTATTTTGTGTAAAGACTGATTTGATATAAATGCTGTAAAATTAAGATCTATTTTCACAACGCTTTACGCGATAGAAAAAAAATTCATAATGTGGATGTTTCATAGAGTCTTCTCGTGGGATGATTGCATTACTTGCCCTATAGGGTTAAACTACAAAAGGTCAGACACTCAGACTTCAATCTTCCGTTGTCGTAGCCACTTCTAGATATTAAAGTCCCATTCTAAAAAGAACTAATATTTTTCGCGTGTTTCTAGTTGAATTTGATCTATTATTTGTTCGTAAGCTCGTTTATCCGTTAACTAGCTATCTGGACTTAATGACTTTAAGAGCTTTTCAAAAGGCAAATAAGCATGGCAATTCTCATTAAAAAATGTGCCGGCATTAACGATCATGTCAATGCTAACAGATAAGCCAAGAATCTTCATTATAACAAATAAATATATAGTATACGTGGGTGGCAATTTAACATCGCGTCGTGCAAAACAACATCTTAGTTCTCCGAATATTTACACACGAAATTTACATAACTGTAATATGTGTTACTTCATTTAAGATTATCAAAATTATTTATGGTTATAGGTGATGTTGCTTGGTGATTCGGGTGTTGGTAAGACATGTTTACTGGTGCGATTTAAGGATGGTGCATTTCTATCTGGAGCCTTTATATCAACTGTTGGCATCGACTATCGTGTAAATCTTGAATTTTTTTCTGTGAATTTTTGCTTCTGTGAATTTTTCATTCATTTTATTTTTCAGAACAAAGTGGTTGACATTGAGGATACCAAAGTCAAACTGCAGGTTGAATTTTAAATGTTCTATTACCTTCATGATTCTTCACAGTATTTTGACAAATTTCTTTCCTCTTGATCAGATTTGGGATACTGCTGGACAAGAACGTTTTCGAAGCGTAACCCATGCATATTATAGAGATTCTCATGGTACATTACGTAGTTCACCATCTCTCTTCTTTCTTAGAACTCCATAAATGTATTTATTATTTGTTAACATTGATAATCTTGTTCTTTTCAGCATTATTATTACTATATGACATTACAAGCAAGCAATCATTTGATAACATCAGGGTTTGTCTGCAAACATTTCTATTTCATTTCAAGCCTCTACGTACATACTTCCAAAACTTTTATATAACATACTTGATTGTTCTTACCTAGATTTTGTCTTTTGATGTATTCATAAAAAATGACAATCATGTGAATAAAAATGATAGTAACACAATTCTACTTCTTTTGCAGGCATGGCTTTCTGAAATCAAAGATTACGCCCCCAACAATGTTGTTGTAATGTTGCTAGGAAACAAGGTAGACATTTGTACTGTATTGTGAATGCTCACTTTAATGAATGCTTGTTTAACTGTATATATTTACATGATTTAGTCAGATAAATATAATGACAGAGCTGTTAAGAAAGAAGAAGGGGAACGTCTTGCTGAAGTAAGAAATTTAGTTGATGTCATACAAGCAAAGTTTTATTTTAGGAAATCCAAAGAAATACATTGTTGCATGAGCTAAATAACTGCAGAATACTTATACTTACAAGCGTTTGATTATAAAAAAACTGTGCACTTTGAAAGTTTGAAGATGATGCCAAGTGGTCTTTTTCTAGGAATATAATGTTGCTTTTATGGAGACAAGTGCAAAAACAGGAATGAACGTTGACTTGGCTTTTATGGCTATTGCAAGGTTGTGTTTTGTGCTTTAAAGTGCCTATGTCTGACTCAGGGAAGTAAATTCTTTAGATAGATGAATTAAATTTAAGAACATTTTAAAGATATTTGGTACGATGAAGATGTTATTTTAATAAGCTTTTTGGACTTAGAAGTGGGTGACTCAGGACTGAAAATAACATTTACAGGAGGACACTCTCTCTTCAAAAAGTATAAACACCGCATACATAATATTATAGAGTTTTAGTTAGAAAGAGCTCATCAAAACAGTTCTACTTTTCAAATGTTCATTGTTTATTACAAACCTGTGTTTTCTATATCTTCAATGCTTGTGCCTTCCTATGTATGTTACTTGCAGTGCTGAGTCTGTTATTTCTAGACATGAAAGGCTCTTGAAGATAAGATTTTCATCCAATAAAATATGTTGCAAAAGTTCTTAACATTGATTTAACTACATAACAAAGTCATTTCCCCAACCCTGATAGAGGCACTTTGATTTTTTGATAATGCAAAGTTGTTTTTTTTGTCTTTATATTTTGTTTGTTCAAAGTTGTGTTTTTTTGTACTGACATTTAATCATTGTTGAGTTATACTTTTATTTATTATTGGTTTATACTTTATTCATTGTAGACTTTTATTTATTGTTGGTTAATATTGATTGATGTTGAAAATGTTTTATTTGTTTCAGGGAGTTAGCCTTTGAACATCAAAAAGTAAATGGGTCATCGAAGTTTGACATGAAGAAATATGTGAATGATAAACGAGAAGGAAACGGTTGTTGCTAATGTTGAAAAGTAACATGAATGTGCCTGGGTCTTGTCACTAACACCTGTCTAGCACATGGTGTATGTGAGTCTTGAATATCATTTTAATGATTCATCATTTTCACCGTGGTTTCACCTCAATTGTCTGCTGCAAAGATTGATACTTATCTGTTGAAAACAGAACTCAAATATCCTCCTAAATCATAGAATTAACTTTGAGGTATGAATTAGTGACATTTTGTTGCTTTCATATGCTCATTTCTTTGTAAAATGTCTTTACGTATAAGTACAATTTGGTACGTCTTTAAATTTATTTCATTTCAACCTTTTCAAGTTTTGTGGCCACATTGGTGGGATGGAGGAGGGTGGAAATGAAGAATACAAAAAACACTAAAAATAAAAATATGCCTAATATATCTGTACAAATATTACATTTAATATGGAAGCAAGTCGTTCTTGTCAATATAATTGTCTTTTTGGTTTGAATCCAAAGGAAAAAGATTAAACCTTCGATGAATTTCAAAAGTAATCTTTATGAAACAGGTCCATAACTTATTGGCTAATATACAGGGAAGTTGACACGGCTGTATACGGCAGACGAAACTGACACCATACTGCACCACATCTTTATGATAAAGTCAAGGCATATATAACAAAGTAAAATTACTATTCATAAAATTTGTAATACATTCTTTGAATAGTTATTGAAAGGATATGAAACAGTCCATGGCGGTTTTCCTCCATTTATGTAAAGTACATAAAGATAGCCATTTTTGTGTTGTCCATTGATGGCATAGTAACAAGGCAAGTAGCGAAACAGGCGGAAGTTATGCCTCTCATAAAACCTCAAAGCAACATAATTAGTCGATAAAACATGAAGATACACCACCTTGCAGTTCGAATACTCATCTGTGGATAGCAGACCAAAGAGATTGTTCAGTAAAAGGGACGCTAGGAATAAGATGACATGATTAGAATTATGAAATTGTGTTTCTTCATTAAGACATTAAAAAACACACCTATACCAATCTTTCTATATTCTTTAATTACACCTAAACTAAGAATGTATGCCACCTTTGTATCGTTAGTTGTTCTCCCTGCCAGAATACCGCCATCCTATATCAACAATAAACAGGTTTGATATGATAAAGAAACAAAAAGTGCTGTATCAACAAAAGATTACCTCTGGGTTGCATTTCGTGATACTCTTCACTTCCGAAACTAATATTGCAATAATTTTTTTATTTAAGATAGCAGCAAGGGAATAAAATCTCGCGTTTGACGTGATGTCGTGATACCATGAATCAGGATAGCTAAAACATACATTACACAAAGGAAATAAAATCATTCTGACATAGCAAATTCCTACGAAAGTACGAAAAAAATGTTTACAAGCAGTGTAGACCGTGCGAAGTAGAAATTATAAAACAACGCACTTAATTGGGAACCATCTGCAGCAAAGACTTTTCACTTCGTCAACATCATCGGAGTTCAAAAATCGAAGCTGGATTTTGTTTGTCAAACCAATATTTTGCTTCATGTAGCCAATATCAGGAAAATCTAGGCCGTCGGCGGCGTTCAGCTATGCAGTTTTAAATTCATAACAATACAATTCTCGGTCATTTATATTGTCTGCGTTTACACAAAGTGGTGAGAACGAGAGACCGCAAAGTCACCTCAACTTCGTTCAAATCTGTTTTTCTCAGATTTTGAGATAGAAACTGTTATATGTGTCAAATTGTCATAGAATGGAATAATCTTGCGGAAAGCAGGGGGGAAACGCCTACTCGTCGTAAGGGGGGGTCATATGATCTATTTTAGGAGGAAACATTACGTCAGTAATTACGTATTGAGGATATATAGAAGTTAAATTTTGTAAAACCGAAAGAAAATAATGATTAAAATTTCAGTAAGGAGTAGATTTTAGACTTGTCAGTTCTTTATACACTATGGGAATCAACTCTACATTTAAAGATGCTGTTGGTTAGTATAAAATCTTCATTTTCTTCGAATCATTTACCGATATTTTTATGGTTTAGATAGAAATCATCAATAGACGATTCACAACTGTAAATTTTTTTTGTCAGTTATGTCTCATGTCTGACTTGACATTTTGTATTAGTGAATTAATTTGTTCGCGTTTTACAAGCTCATATCATTTTTATTATTGACTATTTTATCGTACATTTCAGTTTTGTCTGTAATTCAACGTATTCAAAATAAATTTGTTTGATATATTTGATAATACAGAGCAAGCAACGAGTCCTAATTTAGTTGAACCAAACTGGGCTGCCATTCTGCAAGTGTGTGATTCTATTCGTCAAAACGATGTGAGGTATGTGTATTCAACAGAGAAATTCAATCATGTCAACAAAATCTTCCCTATAAGTTTAAATTTTCCTTCCAAATTAGTGCAAAGGTAGCTGTGAATGAAATCAAAAAGAAGGTTCACGATTCAAATTCACAAACTTCAAAAAATGCTCTTATTGTGAGTTTGATACATTATTCCTCATGATTAACTGCTTGTGATTACAGTTGTCTGAATAAAGTTGAATTATTTTTATTTCAGACACTCGAGGCATGTGTTAAAAATTGTGGCTCTCCAGTTCACGAGGAAGTCGCCACAAGAGAGACAATGGATGAACTTAGATCATTAATTACTGTATGTAAAACTGTTACGATTTTAAGGATTTTTCATTGGTTTCTTAACTTTCAATTTTGTTTTAGAGTTGTCAGAACCAGTGAAAGTAGAAATTCTGAGAATCATCAATGCTTTAGCTTATGCATTCCGAAATGAGCCTAAATACAAAATTGTTGATGATACAAGAAATTTGATGAAAATGGAAGGTCTTTATGCTATTAAATATTACACATGTGTTATTCACAATACCTACTGACTGCTGTAGACTTGTCAACATTGATAGTTTTTATTAAGATAAAAATTTACTATGGTTATGTATTGTCTGGTTGTTTAACCTCATCCCTACTATTGTACCTATGTATACATACATGCCCTTTGAGATAACTCAGCATCCCATGATGTATATATACATCCTAGCATAAGTGATATTTATCAATCTTAGGTTTTTTCCCTAAACTATAGCAAATATGCAGATGTTTAGAAATTTTTTCTGGTTCTTAATGATCATGTGCTGATGGTAGGGAAAAGGTTGAATAATGGTAAAATGTGCAAATATATAAAAAAGCAACAAATATCAGCATTATATAAGCATGATTTTAGTTATTTAAGAAATAGAAAGCATTTTCCAAGTTTCTATAGAGTTATATGAACATGTGGGAAAGTTTGGGAGAAACAAGAAACTGCGTGGCAACCATGAGCGCAAAGTGCAAGCACAAACCACGCAACCATCGAGATTCTTGCGAGACCAAAGTCTCAAATGCATTATTAAGTTAAATCAACACTTTTTTTGGAGCATTTGACCAATCAGCTCCCATGTTTTTAAAGGTTATTTTGTAAACATGTATATTAACTATGTTTTATTTATTAAAGGTTATGAATTTCCAGAAAGAAACGAAAGTGATGCCATGTTCAGTGCTCTTAAGGTATCATAGTTGTCTTTCACATTATTATTTTATGTTTATTTAACGATCTCACCCATATTTCTTATATGTTTATAATAAAAGGCACCTGATTGGGCAGAAGGTGACACATGTTACAAATGCAAAGTAAAGTTTGGGACGTTCACACGTCAGGTACATATGTTTGTTATGATCATGATATACTGCTAGTTTAATGCACAAAGTATGTATTATATTTCAGGGGGGGGTTGCACGAAGGCCGAATGGCGTTATGCACTGGATAGCAAAATTTTCTGAACATTCAAAAAATCTCTTGTAAAAAAATTACAGCATTTGAACTGTGCAATCATTGAAATAAAATATTGTTTTGAAGATTACAAAATTTCTTTGTTGCATAGAAAAATATAAACACCTTTTTTATAAGTTTGAGAATTTTTGCTATCCAATGGATAATGCTATCCAGTCTTTGTGCAATCGGCTCCTGTTTTGTAGTAGAAATGATAAATACCTTTTGATAAAATAAAATTGGTTCCATGATAATAAGTACAAGACATCCCAAGTGGATCCTTCTGGCTGACAACACTAGTTAATCATCTAATGTCATAGTAGGCCACATTTCTGGTGAAATAGCCTGTTTTATTGGCTTAGAACTATTTTTTGATTCCTTTACTTTCTCCTAATGGACCAGTGGTTCAGAAAGCTTTTTATTAACCATGCTTGCTTGGTCTTTACCATGAAATATTGGAACTCCGTCTTATGTGCTCATAATGTACTAAAATATCTTGGTCCAATGTTTCTCAATTAAGACTTCATGCTTTGTTGCTAAAGCTTACTATCTTTCTGATATAAATAATTTATGATAATATTTCCGATATAATTTCTGATAATAAATAATTTATGATAATATTTCCGATATAATTTCTGATAATATATAGTTTCCGATAACATTTCCAAAATAATTTCTGATAATGAATAATTTCCGATAATATTTCTGATATAATTTCTGATAATAAATAATTTATGATAATATTTCCGATATAATTTCTGATAATAAATAATTTCCGATAACATTCTGTCAATAAGTTTGGTATTGAATAATTTCCTATAATATTTCTGATATAATTTCTGATAATAAATAATTTATGATAATATTTCCGATATAATTTCTGATAATAAATAATTTCCGATAACATTTCCGAAATAATTTCTGATAATGAATAATTTCCAATATTTCTGATATAATTTCTGATAATAAATAATTTGCAGCATCATTGTCGGTGTTGTCAAGTATTTTGTGGAAAATGTTCCTCCAAGAATTCTGTCATTCCAAAGTTTGGTATTGACTAGGACTTCACAGCTAAATGTGTTTCATGTTTTACTAAATAAATCCTTTTAACCAAATGTTTGTGATATTTTATGATTATTTTATTGTTTACTTGTGTATGAAGGAAGGGAGTTTGTTTGATGTTCAACTTAGGTCCTTTAGAACTTTGGTAATATTTGTGGTATATCTTTAGAACTTTACTTTTATCTTTAAACTCATAATTATCGAGCAATGATGTATTCGATAAATTATCGATAACTCAATATGACATATATTATCGATAAATTTTTCGATATACCTATAAATAAACTTTGAGATAGGCGATAAATATCGATATATTTTTCGATATATCGATAAATATCGATATTTTTTTCGATCATATCGATATCGTTTTTTTTAATACCGCAACAGCGTACTTTGTGATAGCATCTCTCTTGCTCTAAAATTGTTGCATCATTTATCATTAGGTCATCATCTTTCAATCAAAGACGAAAAATTCCGAAAATAGTGATTTACCGGCAGAATACTTGAACAGTTCTTTAGCAAAAGAATCACAGGTTTCTACAAATGAATGATTTAAATTGTCTGAAAGAAACGTAGAAGTGAACTCATAAATGTTCATTGAAGGTTCCTGAGAAAAAATCTGACGAAGAGATTAAACGGCAAGAACAAGAAGATCTTCAGTTAGCAATGGCTTTATCGGTTTCTGAACAAGATAAAAAACGACCAGTGAGATAACTATTCAAAAAGAAAAATCGTTATGCATCCGCAGTCAAATGGTTCATAAATTATGAAAAATTTTACTTCTTAAGGGGGAGAAAGACGAAAGAAGTCGAATTAACCCGACGACGGTTGTTGAAACAAGACCGTCTGCACCTGCTAGACCATCCATTTATAGTTACGCATCTTCGGTAAGTGACGTCGGCATGACGTAATATAGAGTAGACCAAAGTGACGTCAGCATGACGTAATATAGAGTAGACCAAAGTGACGTCAGCATGACGTAAGTGACGTCAGCATGACGTAATATAGAGTAGACCAAAGTGACGTCAGCATGACGTAATATAGAGTAGACCAAAGTGACGTCAGCATGACGTAATATAGAGTAGACCAAAGTGACGTCATTTGTGTTATTGACTGTGTTTTTTAGGCAATGAACGAGCAACAAGTGGAGACTGACTCAGAGGTCTGTAGTTTTTAATTTTCATGTCTGTTTGATGTTGCATTAATATTGTAATTCTTTTATTGTAGTTGGATCGTTATTTAAACAGACCTTATTGGGAGAAAAAAAGCGAAGAATTACCCCCGCCAGCATACTCCACAGAGCAAGATTCAAGTTCGTCAAACATAAACCCAACAGTTAATGGCGAAACGCTATCAACGGTAACGAATGTTAATGATGACATTTGTATTAATGAATTATTTATTTTCTTTTATTGATTAAATATCATGTTGCAGTTGATAAGTCACGTGATTTAACATCATGTTGCTTTTGATGCGTCACGTGATCAATGGCGCGGCCACTATTGTAATTACATATTACTGATATTGTTTATGTCTATATAAGTATATTGTTATTACATTCGTTGAACAGAAAAAACATACATAGCACAATCGGACCAGCAGGTTTACTTACGTCACTGCACGTGATCATAACGTCATCTATTATTTGTTTAGTCACGTGATGACGACGAGTGTGAAGCATTCAAACAAGCATTTAAAAGTAATGTTGAGAAGTTAAGCGAACGAATGCAGTATATTGCGTCAAAAGGAAGGCACATATCAAACGACAGTATTGCTCAGGTATGTTTGATATTGACCAACCTCCTTTTGAGCGATGCCATAATAGCGACGTCAACTTTTTCGTTTCCAGTCTCTACATCAAACATTAATCGCGACGCAGCCTCAATTGATGTCCTTAATTCAACAACAAGAGCGGGGAAAAGGTAAGCAGTCACGTGACTTATGTTGGGTGTGACAGTAAAAACCTGATTACTTGTTATGATGTATATAGATAAATATGAGGGGTTGGAGGAGAAATTGAGTGTATTGACCGAAACAAGACGTTCACTAGATGACATGCGCATTCAACATCGCGAGAAGCTTCGTCAACAAGAGCTGGAGCAAGATATGTTGCGTCGAATGCAGATGGAACAAAAAATGGAATTGTTAAGACAACAGAAACAAGAATACATGTTGTATCAGCAGCAATTTCAAGCCCAGAGACCACAGGCACTTGATCAAATGGCAAAAGGTATCATAGACCCACCATTGTCTACTTGCTTTTCATGGGTACCATAGACCCACCATTATCTACTTACTTTTCATGTGTACCATAGACCCACCATTATCTACTTACTTTTCATGGGTACCATAGACCCACCATTATCTACTTACTTTTCATGGGTACCATAGACCCACCATTATCTACTTACTTTTCATGGGTACCATAGACCCACCATTATCTACTTACTTTTCATGTGTATCATAGACCCACCATTATCTACTTACTTTTCATGGGTACCATATACCCACCATTATCTACTTACTTTTCATGGGTACCATAGACCCACCATTATCCACTTGTGTTTGATGGGTACCATAGACACACCATTATCCACTTGTGTTTGATGGGTACCATAGACACACCATTATCCACTTGTGTTTGATGGGTACCATAGACACACCATTATCTACTTGTGTTTGATGGGTACCATAGACACACCATTATCTACTTGTGTTTGATGGGTACCATAGACACACCATGATATAATTACTTATTATAGGCACAGGAATTCTTAGGTAGCTTTTATTCTTTAGACCAATTGACTGCCAACCAATATGGTTCTCAACAACCTGGTTTACAGAAGATACCGGGCATGTACCACCAACCCCATATATCCATGGAACACCCAACAACTATCAAGCGGTCACCCCTCCTGCACAACAATATCGTGCTGCTGGTCAAGAGGTTCCCACCGCCCAACTTCAAAACATGTCCTTACGGGGAGTACAAGCTGGCAATCAGGGGCCAAGTATCAATGGACAAGTACCTCATGGCTATCAATCTTTAGCAAATACAGGTCAACATCAAGGGATGACAACAGCAGGACATTACCATCAATCGCAACAACCTCAACAAAGTTTACCATTTGGTCAAACAAACCATTATGAACAAGTGATGAATGACAGAAACAATCAGCAAATTGTCACAGACTATTCTGCAAGAGGTCCAAATTCTTACACTCACAATGCTCTTTCAACAACGCCTCCTTCATCTGGACCATCGTCTTTGGAGCAATATTCTTCTGGATCAAATTCAATGCAAAATACCGGGGCTACACCACAACAACAATCAATTGGATACACCTCATACGTTCAACAATTTCCTCAGGGCCAGATTCCTGTTCCACAACAGGTACAGCATTCTTTACCACAACATTTACAACCTCCTCAACAGCAACAGTTACAACCTCAGCCACAGTTACAGCCTCAACAGCAACAGTTACAACCTCAGCAACAACTACAACAGTTACAGCCTCAACAACAGTTACAGCCTCAACAGCAACATGTACAACCTCCCCAACAACTACAACAGTTACAGCCTCAACAACAGCCTACAACAGTTACAGCCTCAACAGCAACAGGTTCAACCTCCTCATCAACAGCAACATTTACAACCTCAACAACAGCAACAGTTACAACCTCCTCAACAACAGCAACATTTACAACCTCAACAGCAACAGCTACAACCTCAACAACAACAGCTACAACCTCAACAACAACAGCTACAACCTCAACAATATTCATCTCAACTAACACAAGCTAGGGCAACACAACCATCTTCATATGGACATGGGCAACCATCTCTAGCACAACCACAGCTACCTCCATCACAAGGTGAACCATTCCAAGGACAACCATCTCAAGCACAACCATCTATGCAGGGTCTACCAGTCCAGCCACAGTTCCAGGAAACATCGTCAACGTCAGCACAGTATTCTAACCAACCTTTGATCCTCGGGTATCAACAAATGTTTGGACAAAACCAATGGTCTGGAGATCATGCTTCTGGATACCGAACTACACCACCAAGCTATGGTACTTATGAACAACAATCGTACCTCAATCAACCGCATCTAAACAATACAAATGAAGCACAACTTATTTCGTTTGATTGAAAACATTTGGTTGGTTAATATTTTAATTTTATTACAAGGTAAATGATCAAGTTACAGCAAGTGTATGGTAAGTTATAAGAAATAATCCAATAAATTTAGACATTAATATAGTTCATTTAACCAAATTGCAGCGTATTCGACTTTCTTTTGCGAAACTTTTAATGTTAAATTGGGAACATTTTGCTTATCTTTATGTATTTACTGTACAAATCACCATAGACTAAAGGAAAAGTTGCAAAATAGCAATCACGAGAAACTGCAGACGTCTGTTTAAAAATGCTCGTGAAAGCAAGACGAATTTGTTTCATTGTAAAACGTACTGTGTTCGACTGTTCAACTATTCAACTTTGTTCGAATTCTACGGTTATCAATGAATGTTAAAACATAAAATTATAAACAGAAATGTATCAATTAACAGCCCGTTTTATTACAGACCAAAGTATACACTACAGATTGTAAGTACCCAGTGATTGTACCTTAAAAGATTAACCTTCACGGATGTAAACGATGCTTGTGCGAAATTACACATGAACACGCAAGTTTGAGGTAGATTGTTATTGATTATCGTCCATGTAGGGAGGGGGGGGGATGAGATTCATTCCATACCATGTTTACATGTTTGTAATGTAACACTCATAGTTGACACAGGGAATTATTCGATCACTAATATGATGTTAAAGTGTTTATATTACGAATTTTAGCCCCCCTTTTTTATTAGCTAAATTGAAAGACCTTGTTTCGGTGATTTTAAATCTGCAATTATAATTGAAATTGGATTGGTGAAAGTGATTTTACGTACGTTCAAAGTCACGATTTTCAGCATTTTTTTTGCGAACTTTTTGATCGGTATGCTAATGACTTGTGACGTAGAAAGTTGAACACATATATCAACATGGCGTATTCTACTAGTAATCTTAATAAGAAACGCGGAGGAAACGCTGTGTGGCTGGCGGACCTAATCAAATTAGTTGCGCCAATGATTCAAAAACCGAAGGAATGTCGATGCATCTGTTTCCTAAAAAAGAAACAGAGCCGCAAAGACATAGAAAATGGGTAAATTTTGTGCGTAAACATAGACCGGGTTTTGAGGCTTCCTCTACCTCGTGTCTGTGTTCTGCGCATTTTGAAGATTCTTGTTTTGACCTTAATTTGAGCGTGCAAGTCAAGCTCAAAAGAAGGTTGAAGAAAGATGCTATCCCAACCATTGACGTGGCTGGGATTCCTGAACCATTACAGGGCGAAATAACCGATCGAAAGCGAAGACAAGTAAGTTTACGCTTGTTTATGTTAATTTTTCTTTTTTCATATGTAAATTCGATATAAGTTTTGTAGATTATTCGACATACTCTCCATAAGCCATCGCTGTTAGAAACATGTTCTCTCGATGAGGAAGTACCATCTACTAGTGATGGAGCTGAGCATGTTGAAGTATGCACTGGGGAAGCAAACGATTCGCCATTTGAAGAAGAACTACATGCAGTTGGTGAAGATAATTGTGAATCCCAGTCTCCATGTATATCGTGCCATCGTCTTAAGAAAAAACTTACATCTTTACAAGACTTTAAGCTGGTATAAAACACAAAAGCATCTTTGAAGAAAAAGGCCCAGAAGTTGCAAAATGAATATCGAAGCGAAATCAGGGAAAATCGTAATACATCCGTGGTTACCAGCATTAATATAGACGATGGAATGCAGGGAGTGCTGAAGAGCTTTTCGAAGTAGAATCATACATGGACTACTCCTCTTTCGAAGAGTCTAGTCGGAGTGAAGATTTAGATGAAGATACCACAAGTAATACAGTCAGGTATTTTATCTTATAAAGAATTAGATCTCTGTTGTATTTCATAATAATGAATTTTGTTAATCGTGTTATAGAATTGATGAAGGAGCAAGCTCGCATGAACAACATATGTTCATGGTATTTTACATCTCATTGGTTGAGTTGTTTGAAAAATTTTGCTTTAACTGCAAGGCTGAAAATCCAAAAGTACACATTAAAAATATTGGTTCGATGGCCATTGTAGAGCAAAATTGTGGTAAATGTGTTGAAAAGAACTTTATGTGGAGAAACCAACCTATGGTTTTGGGAAGATATCCAGCTGGAAACGCTATGACTACTTTTGGTATATTGATGTCTGGTGTCAGTATAAGTCAGGCCATGCTGATGTTGAAGCACATGAATCTCTCAGC
Organism: Xenia sp. Carnegie-2017; assembly: GCF_021976095.1. NCBI lineage: Eukaryota > Metazoa > Cnidaria > Anthozoa > Malacalcyonacea > Xeniidae > Xenia > Xenia sp. Carnegie-2017. The sequence goes on along the minus strand of NW_025813486.1, from coordinate 19,339,563 downwards.
AAATAGTGTGTCCACTTATCATGTGCATCAACGCACCTTCTTGTTTCCAGCTATTCTGAAGCATTGGGAAAGCTATCAAAGTTAATTGAAGATGTGAAAAAAAGTGATGCGGATTTACAGACATGGTCAGGAGATGGACGCTTTGATTTTATGGGGCACAGTGCGAAATATGGAATGTACACAATTTGGAGCAACACAACATCAACGCTGGTTCATTTTGAATTGCTTCAGGTATTATCGAATGATGAAAATCATTGTTTGTAGTGTTTTTACTTTCAATGATGGAAGCATTTTATTTTCAAACAGGCCAATGAAGTTGGTAGCAGTAATGCCATGGAACTGGAGGAAGCAAAAAGATCTTTTCATCGTCATATGCGAAGTCGTTTAAATGCTCGACATAACCCACGGATTCCGAGCTCGAATCAGATACGCATTCAGACATCGAATTCGAATTATCTGAGCACTGATTTGAGGCCAAGCTTTCCGGAAAACTTGTTTTTTAATATTTTATTGAAAATACTGTCATTATTTGTTTTTAAGACAAGAAAAACGACAACAAAATCACCTCCTATAATATAATATTATATTGACGGAAACAGACGTGTTCAACTATCACGTCACAAGTATCAATATGGCGTCGTAAAAAATTCGCAAATAGTATCCGACTTTGGAGGCAAAATTAAGGAACCTATATTTATCTGTTTAAGTCCAGCGACATGTCATAGTTCTTCAAATAATCCAAATTTTCAATTAAGCTTATAAAAAAGGGGGGCTAAGATTCGTAATATAAGCACTTTAAGTAAATTCTAGATATATATGTACTATAAAAGCATAAAATTAACCTGAAGGAGGTATAGATTTTCCAAAAGGCTTTTGGATAGGTAGACATCGAACTAAAGATTGCAAATACATATCAAAAATGTCACGACTGACTAAATATTCAACAATTTTTTAAATACATTCTTGCTTTATTCAGTGTATCAACTATTTGTGGGGTAAATTTACTGCTTTTTAATATGGTTAATATAGCTGGTCCTGATTAGATAACTCAAGAAATTCTTAGTATTGGTAGGAAGTACAGAGGACTTGGTATGCAGCAAATTATACCACAGGCAATAGATGGCTTGCCTTGTTTACATTTTGTTAGCAGGCAGATTTAGTCGAGTGATTTTAAACGTCTTCGTCGTTTTTCTCTTCTTTAACTTTGGGCATAGTGTATACGTCCATAGCTACAGTTAAATCTCAACACATTCCTAGGCTGAATTCAGCGTTCGAATAGTCCAAACCCAACTTCATGTATCATATCTCGAAGTAATCCCGCGATTCGTGCAATCTTGCGTGCGACGCAATAAACATTACTAGATGACGTAGTGCATGGAGTTACAAATTTATCATAATTTATGACATATACAAACTAATTATCGTATTTAAAATATTTATATTTTATTATCATTTTGAAATTGCATGCAATAATACTGGGGTGGGGGGAGGGGGGTTGGACGACACAAATAATACAAATATAAAGATTATTATCATATTCAAATAAAGTTTTGAAATTGCATTCAAGTTAAGCTGTCAACCACAAGCAACACATCATATCGCCGTGTTTATAGTCTTTAAATTGACTATTTCAAAAGCATTTTATTGCTTGAAGTTGACTATGAACGGTGAATATGGTTGATGTAGTCATAATTGACGAGGAGGACCCTCCAACATCATATAGTGTTGACAAAAACGGTGTTATTACCATCAAAGAGGAAAGCACATCCACAAGTCTTCAAAAGGATCCACATGTTTTTGCAATAGCACCAACACAAATTTGTAATATCCACTTGTGTTTGACGGGTACCATATCATCATATTTAAATATTATCATATTTAAATAAAATATTTTTTTAAATACTTTTTTTTTATCGTATTTAAATAAAATATTTATCATATTTTATTATCATTTTGAAATTGCATGCAATAATACTGGGGTGGGGGGGGGGGTTGGACGACACAAATAATACAAATATAAAGATTTTTATCATATTCAAATAAAGTTTTGAAATTGCATTCAAGTTAAGCTGTCAACCACAAGCAACACATCATATCGCCGTGTTTATAGTCTTTAAATTGACTATTTCAAAAGCATTTTATTGCTTGAAGTTGACTATGAACGGTGAATATGCTAGATGTAGTCATAATTGACGAGGAGGACCCTCCAACATCATATAGTGTTGACAAAAACGGTGTTATTACCATCAAAGAGGAAAGCACATCCACAAGTCTTCAAAAGGATCCACATGTTTTTGTAATAGCACCAACACAAATTTGTAATATCCACTTGTGTTTGATGGGTACCATAGACACACCAATACATGGAACACCCAACAACTATCAAGCGGTCACCCCTCCAGCACAACAATATTGTGCTGCCAGTCAAGAGGTTTACACCGCCCAACTTCAAAACATGTCCTTACGGGGAGTACAAGCTGGCAATCAGGGGCCAAGTATCAATGGACAAGTACCTCATGGCTATCAATCTTTAGCAAATCTTTAACATCAAGAAATGGAAAAAAAGGACATTACCATCAATGGCAACAACCTCAAAGTTTACCATTTGGTCAAACAAACCAGTATGAACAAGTGATGAATGACAGAAACAATCAGCAAATTGTCACGGACTATTCTGCAAGAGGTCCAAATTCTTACACTCACAATGCTCTTTCAACAACGCCTCCTTCATCAGGACCATCGTCTTTGGAGCAATATTCTTCTGGATCAAATTCAATGCAAAATACCGGGACTACACCACAACAACAATCAATTGGATACACCTCATACATTCAACAATTTCCTCAGGGCCAGATTCCTGTTCCACAACAGGTACAGCATTCTTTACCACAACATTTACAACCTCCTCAACAGCAACAGTTACCACCTCAGCAACAACTACAACAGTTACAACCTCAACAACAACAACAGCTACAACCTCAACAACAACACTCATCTCAACTAACACAAGCTACGGCAACACAACCATCTTCATATGGACATGGGCAACCATCCCTAGCACAACCACAACTACCACCATCACAAGGTGAATCATTGGTCTGGAGATCATGCTTCTGGATACCAAACTACACCACCAAGCTATGGTACTTATGAACAACAATCGTACCTAAATCAACCGCATCTAAACAATAAAATGAAGCACAACTTATTTCGTTTGATTGAAAACATTTGGTTGGTTATTATTTTAATTTTATTACAAGGTAAATGATCAAGTTACAGCAAGTGTATGGTAAGTTATAAGAAATAATCCAATAAATTTAGACATTAATATAGTTCATTTAACCAAATTGCAGCGTATTCGACTTTCTTTTGCGAAACTTTTAATGTTAAATTGGGAACATTTTGCTTATCTTTATGTATTTACTTTACAAATCGCCATAGACTAAAGGAAAAGTTGCAAAATAGCAATCACGAGAAACTGCAGACGTCTATTTAAAAGTGCTCGTGAAATCAAGACGAATTTGTTTCACTGTAAAACGTACTGTGTTCGACCGTTGAACTATTCCAACTTTGTTCGAAATTCTACGGTTATCAATGAATGTTAAAACATAAAATTATAAACAGAAATGTATCAATTAACAGCCCGTTTTATTACAGACCAAAGTATACACTACAGACCGTAAGTACCCAGTGATTGTACCTTAAAAGATTAACCTTCGCGGATGTAAACGATGCTTGTGCGAAATTACCATTGAGTTCTACAATACTGGAGGGAACACGTCAACAAAAATACGAAATTGCTATAAATTATAAGCGCGCGGCCTCGTGGTCAAGAACATGGCCGATTTTGGTGATCAAAGTCAGCGGAAAGACGCGGGCTCATGAAATAAAAATTTTGTCGCCTACCCTAATTTGCCACCACGATTGGGAGTATCGAAAATATCAAAACTATTTTCCTAACATAAACACTTTTTTAAAATTATATTTATTAAACAATCTGCAAGCTTCCGTGGTCTTATCGAACTCAATGGAAATTACACATGAACACACAAGTTTGAGGTAGATTGTTAATGATTATCGTCCATGTAGCTCCGGAGGGAGGAGGGGGTGAGTTTCATTCCGTACCATTTTTACATGTTTGCAATGAAACACTCATAGTTGACACAGGGAATGTTTTCATCACTAATATTATGTTAAGGATTTGATAGTGGAAGAAGCGTGTGTATAGTTACTACAGTAAATATAGATTTACAAATGTTATGGGTTTAACCAGAATCCATAGTTTGACAAAATAGTAACTTTCGCTCCTCAAGGCTCATGTCGTCCTGTTAAATGATAAAAGTGTAAAAAAAACATAAAAATGAGAAAATTAATTATTTTTCATGTCAAAACTTACGTTTATTTCAAAATATTGTATATCTTGCCAAGGTTCATCACTTAGCAGATCTACTTTTTTTTTCTTCTCTTGACCTTTTTTTGCAAAACGAACCTGAAAGGTAAAATGGATAACATGATCAAATGTTTAAAATGTAATTGTAGGACATCAAAATTATACAGTTATAACAATTTACTACATCACCATTAAAGCTTGCGGCTTTTCTTCTGTTTCATCTGAGGATTCACCTAAAATCACAAGTATATTGGTAGAATTTAAGAGTTACACTTTCATTTATATTACTACTACAGAGCTCCCAAACACTTGAGTCTGCTGCACCCTCTTCTAGATGAAATTCTTAAATTGACTATTTTCATGAAAGCATCATGTGAAATTCTGTTGTTGGGTGTTCTTGTACCTTTGTCAGTCTTTCTTGATTCATTATTTGGATCAAACTCATCCATATGTTCAAAGGTTGGTCTCATTTGAGCAATATTTTTCACCGAATTGAGATGAACTTTCCCTGTAAGTAATTATGACATTTCAATGAGCATTTAAATGAAAATAAAACAGAGCTTTTGATACAAACTCTTACCATCTTTGAGCACTCCCACAGCATACTGACATGTAGAGCTGTAACCATGACTTGATTCCAAAACTTGATTCTTCATCATGTCGCTGATATTAAAAACAATCACTCCATTTCAACAATCTTCTCTCAATGTAAAGAATCTTGTATGGGGAAAATTTTTATTGTTGTTTTCATAAGTGTGTGCAAAATTTTCTGATGAGTTTGTATAGCATTAAAGTAAGGTTTAGTCAAGGTCAACACAATGTTTAAACAAGGTCAATGCATCGTTTGGCTGGTTCAGCAATGTTATTGGTTAATGACAACCGCCAAACCGATGTGTTGACCTTGACTAAACTTTGTGTTGTCCTTGACTAAATGTTACAATACAAACTCATCAGAAAATTCAGCACATGCTCATATGAAAACAGCAGTATAAACTCACCAAGCAAAAGTTTTCTCGACATAGTTATTTGATCTGTTAACAGGTATTTCCAATCTAACCTATAACATTTGCGTAAATTTTACATGTTGTGATCAGGATGTAAGTAATGTTCAGAAATTACTCTAACCTTTTTTTGTCCAGGTTTTATTTTAGCCCTCGTAATTGTTTTGTCTGCGATTGATGACGGTTGACTTACATACTGTAAATGAAACATAACTTGCATTGAATTCAACTTGACTAATACTGTCATGCATGTAAGCGATGGAATATATTCTTAGATACATAAATGTGCTATAAATTATAGATATATATGTTTCATGAAATATAGATATATATGTACTATAAAAGCATAAAATTAACCTGAAGGAGGTATAGATTTTCCAAAAGGCTTTTGGATAGGTAGACATCGAACTAAAGATTGCAAATACAAATCAAAAATGTCATGGCTGACTAAATATTCAACAATTTTTTAAATACATTCTTGCTTTATTCAGTGTTTAAACTATTTTTGGGGTAAATTTGCTGCTTTTCAATATGGTTAATATAGCTGGTCCTGATTAGATAACTCAAGAAATTCTTAGTATTGGTAGGAAGTACAGAGCATTTGGTATGCAACAAATTATACCACAGGCAATAGATGGCTTGCCTTGTTTACATTTTGTTGGCAGGCAGATTTAGTCGAGTGATTTTAAACAACAGTAGCAACAATGCTTTACTTCCATTGGGATTATTCTGCCTGCCAATTAACGTAAACAATGCAACCCATTTATGTGCAAATGAAGTTCCCATTGCTAAGCAAAAAACTCAGTAACTCCGAATAAAACCTCTTTTACTACAGGATCCTCTTCTTCTTCGTCGTTTTTCTCTTCTTTGACTTTGGGCATAGTGTATACGTCCATAGCTACTGTTAAATCTCAACACATTCCTAGGCTGAATTCAGCGTTCAAATGGTCCAAACCCAACTTCATGTATCATATCTCGAAGTAATCCCGCGATTCGTGTAATCTTGCGTGCGACGCAATAAACATTACTAGATGACGTATGCATGAAGTTATAATATTTATCATAATTTATGACGTATACAAACTAATTATCATATTTAAGTACAGTTTTGAAATTGCATCCAAGTTAAACAGTCAACCACAAACACTACATCATATCGCCGTGTTTATAGTCTTTAAATTGACTATTTCAAAAGCATTTTATTGCTTGAAGTTGACTATGAACGGTGAATATGGTAGATATAGTCATAATTGACGAGGAGGACCCTCCAACATCATATAGTGTTGACAAAATGGTGTTATTACTATCAAAGAGGAAAGCACATCCACAAGTCTTTCAAAAGGATCCACATGTTTTTGCAATCACCAACACAAATGTACCAAGAGCACAGCGAAAGATCAATAAGAATACTGCGTCTACCTCACAAACAACAAAACAAGTGACATTCCTTGAAGTAGTGTATGAACGCAGGTATAAGATTACGTTTTTGTTACCGTAGAGTATTCCGTGTTAGAGATGAGTAAGATAACGACAGAATTTGTGTATTTTTTTGTGAATGCTCATGAAAAATAAGAAAAACCAATGAAGATTTATGCTTTCACAGACAGCAACAAAGTGTAAACTACTTGTTTCGTATAATAGCAGAAAGCCAACGAAATTTGGCGGAAAAAATCATTAAGTCTATCTACGACTGCGATATAAGCCAAATTGCTTTTCATTTTTTTTTTCTTTTCAAACTCATCTGTTGCTTGAGTTGAATTTTCTTCGTGGTTTTCATCTGTCAGTTTCAGGGGTAAATTCTTTCTCTGTCCATTGGGAAAGCAAGCTTAACCTTTACTCTAACAATCCGACTTTTTCGACAAAATTATTCATTTCTTTCGAATATTAATTCCATTTTCCGTCTTTTCAGTAAATGACGAAATGATATTTGCATTGATTGTAACATCAAAAAACAACCTGGCTTTATTTTTGTCCAGTCTTTGCAAATTTCCATCATTTGTTTTCATTTGTTTATTGAATACACAGCTAACTCATGTGAATCCCATCCAATGCTGCTGTGCTCAATGCTGCTAGTCATGGGACATTAACGAAATTTCACAACTTGCTATATCTTACTCCCACCATTAGGTCTGAAAATCTCAGAATTCTACCATTACCACATCATTCTAAAGAAGCAAAACAGAGCATAAATAAGGAGAACCATTGCAACCAACAGCAAGATAATTCAGGTAAATTAAATGTGGTTGTTTGTTTTCTCAATCAAACCATTTATTTATTATTTATATAATTTGAAACATTGCAGAAAAGACAACAGACAATGTGAAAAGCTTTTTAAAAAGAAAGCGTCGCGATGAAGAGCTACCCTGTGACTCACCAACAACTTTATCAAGATTCAAGCATATACTTTTTGTTGATTTAGACAACTGGGGACCATTTTTACGTTTAAGTGTGCCATTACCACGAAACACATATGTTTGGGTATTTCATGGGGGAAGAACTGTTCCTATTTCTGAGAAAAAGTGGTCACAGAATTTCAGGGATTTGTTATTGCAAAAAAGATGTTTCTTGCATCCTAAGTGCAGCAATCGAAAGAATGCAGCAGATTTTGCCATCTGTGTATACATTGCAAAATGTGACTGTGTTTTGAAAAAGGATATTCAATTCACTGTGTTGTCTGGTGATTCTAGCTTCCAAGAGCTGGGCTCTCAAATTCATAGCAGAAAACTGACTTTTGTCAACCCTCATGATCCAAAATTTAAAAACCATGATATTCTATACACATTGCTTAGCAACATGTGTCATTCATGAAATGATATGTCAAATGACATTTAACATCACTGCAGTCAGGTGGAGATGATGAAATATTAAGTTCCGTCGTTTTGGGTCTCATCTTACTCACCCTGTTATCACACAAAGTTGGCAAAGATTTTCATTTCGTACAACATTGTTGAGTTCAAATTGTAGAATATATATAGTCTATCTATACTTGTAAAAAGGTGTTCAAGTTATAAGAGTTCTCGTCAATATTGGAACAATATATTCGCATGACAAAGGATATTGACATCATGATTCAAGAGTGTTGGAAGCATGTTTGGAATCAAATTGTTTTCCAAAGGGGCACATACAATATTTTTCATCAACTTGATGAACATATGTAGAATGGTAGCCTCCTTTTTTCACCAACTAACAGAAGAAAAAACTAGTTTTCGCTTTCAGGCTTCATGAATATTTATGACGTCACTCTGACGTCGAAGATAATTTCCTTGCTGGTAGTTACTAGTTTCCACTTTCAGGCTTCATGAATATTTATGACGTCACTCTGACGTCGAAGATACTTTCCTTGCTGGTAGTTACTAGTTTCCACTTTCAGGCTTCATGAATATTTATGACGTCACTCTGACGTCGAAGATACTTTCCTTGCTGGTAGTTGCTGACATTTTTTTCGTTACCAGATATGTTATTAATGCTTTTTTGTAATATTTCATTAATTTAAGTTGAATATAAGCAATAAGCCGTACCAAGAAGACAATTTGAAAGATGTTAAGCTTGGATTATATGGTTGGTATCAAGCACTCCTGCGTCACGTGATGTATTTATTTTTACGCAGCGAAAGTGATGATTGACCACGTGACAACATTCACACGCCTATTTTAATTGTTACTGCTCGTATTACTAAATTTACCTTACCTGTGTTTTGTTCTACTTAAAGATGGCAGACAATCCTGACGGACTTGTACCGATTGACAATGAAGACATTGAAGAAACTCCTGGGTATCAGCCTCCCAAAGAGAAATCGTTAAAAGATATTCAGGATCTTGACCGGGACGACGAAGCATTGGTTAAATACAAAGCGCAATTACTGGCAGGAGCGAACGACGTCCTTGGTAGGAATACAAAATCTAACAATTTGTGATGATTTTACATTAAATATCGCTCAAGTGCAACATTAATTGTGAAATTACTAAAATAAAATGTTCAGTAATGAAATTATCGCAATATTTTTTGTCGTGGAAGACGGAAGTTTATTCTTGAAATTATGATTTGCTTGCATCTCACAGTCGCTTCAATATGGTAGTTTTCTTATTATTATATTTATAAAACTTTGACAGACGAAGGAGGATTGAACGTGTTAGTGAAAAAACTTGCTTTAAAAATAAAAGATCGAGAAGATGTAGTTATAGATCTGACAGGTAGCTATCGTTGTTTTTGAGTACATTCCTTTACTCAACTCTACATATGTAATTAGTTATATTGTGCTTGCAATTTTTAGGAGATATATCTTCATTGAAAGAAAGACCAATAGTGATAAAAGAAGGCTCCGAATACCAAGTCGAAATCTCATTCAGAGTGGGTGAACTCGTTGTTGAATAAAACTAAATCTGCCTTGCATGTGATATTAATTAAACGAGAAAAAAACAGGAAATTAGTGAACAAATTATTTCTTGCTCGAATCCAGGTGAATTTTTTTTTGAACGTTTGCTTACAGGTTCAAAGAGAAATTGTTGCAGGATTGAGATATTTTCAAGTCATTTCCAGGAAGGGAATAAAAGGTAGAAATCATTTAAATTATAGTCGTAGTTAAATGATAGTCTTGTGTCAAATTCCTAATTGCTTGTGTAGTTGACAAAAATGCCTTTATGGTTGGAAGTTATGGCCCCAAATCAGAGATTCAAACGTACAAAACACCTGTTGACACTGCCCCAAATGGAATGATGTCACGTGGCCACTATACTGTAAAAAGCAAATTCACTGATGACGATAAACATATCTATCTTGAATGGGAGTGGTCATTTGATATTAAAAAAGATTGGTCGTAAAAGTTTAAAAACATTGGAGAAAATTTTTTCTTGTATACAGTAGTCTTTTAAATACGATCCAACAATTTTTGTCAATTTTCATTGGGTTCAATAAAGAAACAAGTGCTTTGATAAGTTGTTGGTTCAATCAAATAAACGTTTGTATACGGACGTACATATATGCTCCAGGATATCCCCAGTATGTAAACATGTTGTTATGGGCTTCTATCATATTGGCTTTGAAAAACTTCTGAATGTGTTTGTGACAAGTCAAGTATATATTTGTTACAAGTTAAAGTAACATTATTAGTAAATATTTACATCTTCTGATGATTATGAGCAGTAAAAATCTTATTGAAAGTCAGTAGTAAGGGTATCAATAAAATTGTGCATATATGAATGTAGAAATACATAGAAGACCATACTTTAACAATATCATTAATATCTAGCAATATAAAAGCAACACTGAGGTACTCAAAGCAACGATGCAATATAAACCAACTAAGCCAATCATATACTTTTTCCCATTTGAGTGAAGGGTTAACAAACTTATGCATGAGAGATTGAGCAAGGATAACCAATGGGACGCTCATGAAAGTAAGATAGTAGCCGGGTAAGACACCGTGCCAATATGCACTGAATAGAAATGTTGCCCACGCTCTGAAAGAGAGTTTAGCACATTAGTGAAATTTTGTAGGATCTGCAAGATGATAAAAGTTACCTGTGCTTTTTGAATGGGAACTTTTTGTAGAAGTAATGCACTAGCCACCATTGCACAGTCATGTTCCATGTCTTTGTTGTTTTATGTAAAGTTGGTGCATACTCCGTCTCCCAGAGTTTTATGTTTCGAATGGTTTCAAAGCTGTTGGAAATAACTCTGAGAGTCAGATGTAGATTCTAGATTTAGTAACAAGAGTTCACAATATATTTCTTACTTGAATGCTTGACCCTTCTTCATTTGATCAACCTCTTGAAGTGGCGTTGTGGGTCCTTGACCAGGCAAGCATTGAATTTGTTCAGGATAGGCACCTAAAGCCAATGAGATGCAACTACTTTCGGCCAACAACCAGGCTATATAAAATCTAATGCGAAACCAGATGAAAAGAGGAACAAGGTAACTAATTTGATAAATACAACCCCAAGGATGGTGGAGATACTCGTCACTTTTTAGATGATGTGCGGGAAAGTACATGTTAACTGGGACAAAAATCGCAATGAAAAAGGGCAGGTATTGAAGTCTTTGTAAGGCAATGTGAAATGATGGAATTTGTATTTTTTGATTTAACATATCGACGTAAGTTGTGTAGCGATAGTATGGCCCAGTCATGAGGCCACAATAACAATATCCATAGCAAAGAGTGTCATAAAATGAAACTTTCCATGTTGAACTATCTTTCATGTCTTCCAATTGAGCATAGCCGTTGTGAAGAATCAATTGAAAACCTTCAAATGCAATAGTACACATCTGAAAGTAAAAATAGGGAATATGTACATAAGATAAATATGGTGGAATTAGGAATTGATGCTGAGTGAAAAAAATAATTAGATTACTTTACCCTTAATGTAAGAAGAAGTTGAACAGCATTGGAATGAGGAAGAGGTTTTGGTAAACCAAGCCAATGGCAAGTGCGGAAGAAAACAGGTATGTGAATACATAAACAAATGACATCCATGGCCCATATCTAAAGGTAAGTGTTGTGAAAAACTAAAGTGTAAGTTATCTATGTTGAAGTTTGATCGTGGAATGTCAATTTTTTACATATCTATGATAGTAAAGATTTTGTGTTGATTTAAAGTTTCAGACTTGCAGTAGTGCAGTGCAAAACACTGACATCTTGATTTGAAAATTCCTTTATTAGTGTTTAATAGAAGCAATCATTTACATAGACAAACTGTCAAAAACACGAGCCAAAACAGGCACCTGGTTAAAAGAAATTCCATGCATAATAATTAAATAGTACCATGATAATCCATTGGAAATGGAAAAGACGCTGCATATGATTAACATAGACTAATATAAGTTGATAGACTCCATAAGAGTAACTTAAACTATCTTACCTAGGACCAAGAAATTTTACCAAACAAAACGTTCCTACAATCGTACAAAAAGAATGAGCGAGACCTCCAATGCCCGAAGTTAGAAAAATCATGAATAATCCCGCGATCAAGGTAAGAAATTGTTTTCTTTTTGCTGAGCCAGATATCTTAATAAGATGGCCTAGTGGAATTGATAACAAAAGGCAAAGTAAATACAAAACATCATCTTTTGACATATTTATAAATTTGAATTGAAGAATCTTTGGTAAAATAAAAATGTTATCTATGTTGAAATGTTATATTGTGTATGACATGAAGTAATCACCTTCCTCCTAAGTTATTTCAATGGAGCCTGACTTCAAAGGGAAGAGAGCTCTTGTTACTGGCGCTGGAAAAGGTGGATTCTCTCCATATTGCGCATAATTTTTGTCATAGGTTAAATTAATTAACATGATATTTGATTTTCCAGGGATTGGTAGGGAAACAGCGAAATTTCTTGCTAAATATGGAGCTGAAGTCATTGCTCTGTCAAGGACTAAAGTAGATTTAGATTCTTTGAGTCTTGAGGTGGGTGATATAAAGCTCATTAACCCTTACACTTCATCCCTTTTTTTAGGTATATATGATCCCTACCCCAAATATTGACCATGTTAATAATATTATTCATAGGTAGTGATAAGAGGGGGGGGCAAAACTCTTGCAATAATATTTTCAACTGAACATCATAGTCTTAAGTGTAACATGCTATATCTTATTCAAATCAAGGTACCGCACATCACAACAATATGTATCGATCTTGGTAATTTGGCAGATGTTGAAGAAATTTTTTCAAAACTTGGTGACATCCATTTACTTGTAAACAATGCTGGAGTCGGCTTATTGGAACCCTTTACCGAGGTTACAGAAAAAGCCTTTGACACGTAAGGCTGCCATTGATCAGCAAAGTCTACAATTAAATGAAGTACGATGAAAGACTTACTTTATTTCAACTAGATCATTCAATATAAATGTCAAGGCACCATTGTTTATTAGTAAGGTATGTACGTGTCATCATTGTACCATATTTTACTTACTGTAGGTTTCCTTTGAAGTAGCCATATAAAGGGACAATATTCTGGAATATCAAATCTTTTTTCTTTTAGATGGTTGCAAAGGGAATGATTAAACGGGGAAAAGGAGGATCAATTGTAAATGTGTCCAGTCAAGCATCGCAGTCTGCTTTGAAAGATCATACCACATATTGTATGTTTTGTTGATTTTACTTCATGATAGATACTTGAAAACTATTTAAAATTAATTTGCCCATACCATTTTTCATGGTTACTTTGCATTCTTCAGGCCTGACCATATGCATTTCACTGTGTACACAGTGGATAGTTTCTCCATGATAGATACTTTAAAACTAGTTAAAATTAATTTGCCCATAGCATTTTTCATGTTTACTTTGCATTCTTCAGGCCTGACCATATGCATTTCACTGTGTACACAGTGAATACTTTCTTCATTAAGAGTATGTATTTATTTAGGTTGTTCGAAAGCAGCCCTGGACATGCTTACGCATGATGGCTCTTGAACTAGGACCTCACAATGTGAGTATGATTGCAACTGAGAAGGCACTTTCCTCAGCTTGAAACACAATTTTTCAGCATTTCATGTTGTAACATGAATAAAAATTCTATATGATCTATTTATAAAAGTAAACAGTGTCAATCCTATCATCACCTGGTATATCCCCTGTAGATAAGAGTAAACTGTCAATCCTGTCATCACCCGGTATATCCCCTGTAGATAAGAGTAAACTGTGTCAATCCTACAGTGATCATGCATATCATTTGTATATCAGAGTAAACAGTGTTAATCTTACCATTACCTTGTATATCCCCTACAGATAAGAGTAAACAGTGTCAATCCTATCATCACCTGGTATATCCCCTGCAGATAAGAGTAAACAGTGTCAATCCTATCATTACCTTGTGTATCCCCTGCAGATAAGAGTAAACACTGTCAATCCTATCATTACCTTGTATATCCCCTGCAGATAAGAGTAAACAGTGTCAATCCTATCATTACCTTGTATATCCCCTGTAGATTAGAGTAAAAAGTGTCAATCCTATCATCACCTTGTATATCCCCCATAGATAAGAGTAAACAGTGTCAATCCTATCATCACCTTGTATATCCCCTGTAGATTAGAGTAAAAAGTGTCAATCCTATCATCACCTTGTATATCCCCTGTAGATAAGAGTAAACAGTGTCAATCCTACAGTTGTCATGACAAGAATGGGTAAAATAGCCTGGTCAGATCCCTTGAAGTCAAGCAAGATGCTTGATAAGATACCGTTAGGAAGATTTTCAGGTGAGAGAAATTCTTCAAGTTGATCCGGAACTTAAATTTGTTGCACGGTGCCTATCTCTAAAATAAACATGCATCTATTTTCAAATATTTGAATAGCCATTATCAAATTCATATTTTTGGTAATATACATAAATATACAGATGTCCGAATCAGGGCTATTCTCATTTTCTACCTAATGCAAAGATGAAATATACAAAGTTGTCCTGCCCTTAAAAAATACAGCAAATATTTTTATAAATATTTCACAACAAGTATGAGGGCCATTGTATTGTTCCTCTTGTAGAGGTTGAAGAAGTTGTCAATGCCATAGTATTTTTATTGAGTGATAAATCAAGCATGATAAATGGTGTGGCGTTGCCTGTTGATGGAGGCTACTTGGTATCGTAGTAGGATATGGTGTGACATTAACTGTTGATGGAGGATATATTTGGTATGACAAAATGTCGGACAAGTTAATTTTATATAAAAAGAAACAAAAGTTAAAAAAGGATGCTTACAATGACGGTACTATAAATGCAGATAGTTTGTAAAGATAAATTTGGGTTATATATTTATAGATGTTTAAATGTTTAGGGCATTTCATTGGGAAAGTTTACATTTATTAATTGTTCTACCCACTTTCAAAGCAATAACCTTTTTAAAAGAAATTAGCTTGGTACAATAAATTATGTGCATGTAAGCCCTCCCAATTTATGCTTTTTCTAATTCCCACTCATTTCAGATAATATTTTGTAAACTGTTTGCTGTATGACATCCAAATGGTATCCAAGAATCTAAGCCAATGTCTAATTTGCATAACATGACCACACGCGTGTAAATAATCATTAATCTCGCGTGGACGCATGCGCATTGTGATGTCAAAAAAGGCGGGAAAAATAAAAACATCTTCAATCTTCACAGGAAAATAAACAACCTGTCTTTATAAATCCTTTTTATACTTCTCAAATCTTTCTGTTACTCTGTAAAAATCGTTGTACTTGCTTCAAGTTGCTGTCAAGTAAAATGCAAGCCTCTCGCAGAGATGAACAAGTCGTGGAAGCAGATCTTAGCGACCAGGAAGAAGAGGTTGTTCGTATTTGAAAATCGTCTTTGCCATTATGTTGAACGACTTACTTGTCTGTTTTTATACTTTAAGGACTCATTTTATTTGGACATAGACCTTTTACAAAACCATGGAATTGTGGGTTGACTGTTTTCTTTTTTCTTGTTCATTTTGTTTAACTTTTAGGGGAAAATTCAATCATTGAGGTGCCAGTTTTCTCTTTGATGTAGAATGTTGCCGATATTAAAAAGTTGAAAGCAGCTGGAATATGCACGATAAAGGTAAACTCTTTTTTAGCTTTGATAAACAGGAGAGAATGGCAAGCTGCCTTTTGTCTGCTCGATAAATTTGTTCTTGTTACTTAAACTAGAATACGTAAAAAAAACAAAATTGATGATAATTCTTTTGTGGAAAAAGGGTGTTCAAATGACAACCAGAAGAAAACTTTGTCAGATTAAAGGAATCTCTGAGGCGAAAATGGAGAAAATCAAGGTATATAGCTACAGTGTTTTTAAGTTTTTTAATTTTATAGTTGGCAATTCGCGATGATCTCTTTCCTTTTGTTGCACTCAGGAAGCCGCTGCAAAGTTGAGTGTAAGTATGTTTTTCAATCAAGCAGTGCAATGATCATGGTATTTACGTGTTTGTTTTGTCGTCGTAGACTGCAGGTTTTATGACAGCTCTCGAGTTTAGTGATGTGAGGAAGATGTGCTTTAGGATAAGTACTGGCAGTGACGAGTTGGAGTAAGTAAAAAAATTACGTTCGTGCTTGAGATACAGTCGTACGTTGATCAAAATGTCTACATTCCTCTTTCGTTGAATTAAATATATAATTGTTCCAGTGACGCGATTTTAGCTTTTCTTTGACGTTTTCTTGTTGGCTACTAAATATACCCGGGGGTGAAACATACGCGGAGTGTTGTCCCCCCCCCTCTAGCTTTTGGGAAGCGAGCGGTTAAACACCAAAATGGTCGGTAATGATAATATTTTCATATTGCTTTTGAACTAATAAACCAATTTTCCATGATAATATAATGTTGACTCATGTAATGTTAAGCCCTGATTATGCGCCGTTTTTAATGAAAGAAATCTTTGGGTACAATCTACTGTACAATGAAAATGTACCGTAGTCTTTCTTGTACTGACGAAAGCATGCACTGTATTATGAAAAATGCCTTTGATTTCAATAAGAAGTACTACGTAGGATTGTCTTTAATTTTTATCCCGGCTTGCTTGTTCTTCATAATTTCTCATGTGACAATGTTAAACTTTTCAACTTTTCATTTCGTTTTTAGCAAACTGCTTGGTGGTACGTAGTGAGAAAACATCATTTTATCCTCTTTAAGCAAACAGCAGTCATCTCACACCGACATACAAATCTTTTCTAGGTGGTATTGAAAGCATGTCAATCACCGAAGTTTTTGGTGGTGAGATTGCATCGTTTCATTCAATCAATTAAACAAATTCAATCCTTGATTTTCCTCTTTTTATGTATTCAGAATTCCGTACGGGAAAGACTCAACTCTCCCATACTCTGTGCGGTAAGCAAATAAGCTGCAAAATCTCAACTATCTTACTCATAAAATATCGTATTTTGACGAGTTTTCGCCTCATTTATACTCACTGTTTTAGTGACGGCACAGCTTCCCGGAGCGAATGGTTATTCTGGTGGGAAAGTCATCTTCATTGACACAGAGGTAGTTTTCTTTTCTTCCAACTTCCAATGCTCCACGCATCTAGCATGTTGCGCGCAGGCATTTATGCTCATTCACTCTAGACGCGTGAAGCAACCTGTAATCGTAAGTTGTAATTTTTCTTCAAATTTGTCCGCAAATTGTGGTGTAGTTCTAATCTAAGTGTACTGCGCATGCTCAGATGATTTCTCTAATAACTTATGACTGAGCAAGCTAGTTACTAGCAAATTGGTGCAGTGAGATGCTGTTGGCAAAGTTGAACATTTGTTCAGTGCAGTACAAGTTTATCTAGTTAGCCATTGCCGTTACTATGATCTCAAACAAGTGCGTGGAGGGCGCATGCTCAGAGGATTTCTCACGAATTTTTGCACTAACTGAGCTATTTACTCAGAAAAAAAGCAAAGGTAGAAAATTCAGTTGGTTGTTGCCATGACTAAGATCTTAGAGAGTTGGTCAAGTGGACTGGCTATTTTTTCATTGATTTGTGACCAAGTGAGCTAGTTCATTGGTATAAACCTCATTATTTGGTCGAGTGGATTGCGTACGATTTCAGTGTTATATTATAGGCATGTTGTCTTTCTTCTTTAGCTTGTTTCAGCAAATATTTAATAAACAACTCCTTACCTCAATGACCGCAACAGACGTGCCTTGCCCCACCATACGTAAAACGCTTAACTCGTCCGGAGTGAATGACATTAAAACACGTATTTTATAAGTCGTTCTTATTTTTATTTATTGTTTTCTAGAACACATTGTATCCTTCAGGTTAAGCCTCGTTTTGATGATAGTTAAATCTAAAAAGCCATACATCGAAGAAGTTTCCTTGACAATTTTCCAGTCGTCCAGATCGTTTACGAGAAATTGCCGATCGTTTTAATCTCGATCAAAATGCTATGTTGGATAACGTGTTGTACTGTAGAGCTTACACCAGTAAGATTAATATGTGTTTTATTTTTAAAGCTAACATCACAGTTTTGAAATCACTATTTTAGATTAGGAATATGGACATGAGGATTAGGATTAGGCTAGAATTAATGATGGCTTGTTGAATCACAGCTGAAAAGGATGAAAAAATCATCAGTTTAGAAGCTTGACTTGTTAAATCACAGCTGAAAAGGAGGAAAAAATAACTGTATAGAACTGTGAAACTATTATTATCGTTCAATTATAAAATTTATAGTATGTAATATTCTAGCAAATGGAATATAAATTATTTAGTATGGAGATTGAACGGATTTTAATATACATCAGTAGTATTTTATATTAGATAGAGGATGCATATTGATAATAGTGGATTATTGAGGTTATAAAGATTTTGAAAACAATGTTTGTAGGTGAACATCAGTTTGAGTTGCTGGATATGGTCGCAGCAAAATTCCACGAAGAACCAGGTGTATTTAAACTTTTGGTACGTATATGAAAATAATGACACCTTCGATAACAATATCGTTGGTAAAATGAACAGCGTCTTATG
Source organism: Xenia sp. Carnegie-2017 (assembly GCF_021976095.1). Classification (NCBI taxonomy): domain Eukaryota; kingdom Metazoa; phylum Cnidaria; class Anthozoa; order Malacalcyonacea; family Xeniidae; genus Xenia; species Xenia sp. Carnegie-2017. The sequence goes on along the minus strand of NW_025813486.1, from coordinate 19,320,773 downwards.
TGTGCACCATCGTTTACTTAGATCATTGACTCCATAATGGCTTTGTTTCGGGTGGATTTTTGTGGTCGTGGAGAGTTAGCGGACAGACAGCAAAAACTCGCTCAAATGTTATCGCGACTACAGAAAATATCCGAAGAATTTAATGTATCAGTGTTTATTACCAATCAGGTTACATATATTAGAAATTTATTAACTAGTCAATGTATACCTCTTATCTGGTAGATTTTATTAGAATGATCTTCGATTGTAACGATAATGCATTTTTTCCCCTTGTACTGGTTAGTGTTTTGAAGTAATTTTGTGCGATATTTCTGTTTTAGATGACCGCTGACCCTGGAGGTAAAATTGGTGCTGATTTACTTTTCGAATTTTATATTTTGTTGATTCTGTGTCATTATTTTACGCGAAAATTTTGACGTTTTGTTCTTTTCCTGATGCGGCAAAGCAACAATGAGGTAACTAAAATGTTTTGTGTTCAAGCCATCACGGAAGATTGATAATTGTGTGTTGGAAGGGGGGGTATGTTCATTTTTTGCATGTTTTATTTTCAGTTTCTACTGAAATTATTTCAATGTGATCACGGCTAACGTGATATGAATGTAAATATCCTCCCCTGAGAAACTGTACTACGAGAATATTCTTAGCACATCACTTGCATCTACTGTATATTGTTCAATCCCCCCTGAGAAACTGTACTACGAGAGTATTCTTAGCCGATCATATGCATCTACAGTATATTGTTCAACCCCTGAGAAACTGTACAACGAGAGTAGTCCTAGCAGATCACATGCATCTACAGTACATTGTCAAATGAATTCTTTGTCAGTTTTCAAGCGGATCCGAAGAAACCAATTGGAGGACATATACTGGCGCATGCGTCAACCACTCGTATTTCATTGCGCAAAGGACGAGGGGAACTGAGAATTGCAAAAATCTATGACAGGTAAGTAAAATTATTTGTACATTACTGCTGTCGTGATGTACAAACTCTAGAAATGATGACAATTTGTGATGGGAAGTCAGTTTGCATTTTTTCTTATAAGACTCTTCTAGTTGCATTTGGCGTGGAAGGTTTCGGTATAATATAATAATCTAAAGAAAAGCCAAAACTATTTCCCTTTCAGTCCTGATTTACCCGAAAATGAAGCGACATTTGCTGTGACTGCTGGAGGAATTGCAGACGGAAAAGAGTAAAATAAAAGGAAAGTTTTTACAAAGCATTCATCTCAAACAAAATATCATTTTTGCCTTAAAATAAGATACTTCATTGTGTTGTTAGTACGACTTTTATATTGACTGCATTTACCTAGTTGAAGTGTTCCAGAGAAAGGGCGAGATCACAAATAATGATGTACTAACAAGCCTTTTATAATATAATATTTCACAAATATATGTATGTTTTGGTAACAAGCAAAACACAGAAGTATTGTAATCGATGGCAGTTCAGAGGACACTGACGACACCGGTAACTATCGTTAGGGGAGGTTAAGGTTAGGGGAGGTTTGGGTTAGGGTTAGGTTAGGGTTAGGGTTAGGGGTTGGGTTAGGGTTAAGGGGAGGTTTGGGTTAGGGTTTGGGGACAAATTATCTAACTAAATTTTTCGTTTAAGTAGAAATGGAAGACAATTTTTTAATTTCGTGAGCCCGCGGAACTTTCCTGTGTAACCGCAACAGAAGATGTCCGCTAAACTATGTTTGTATCAAGTAATTATTGAATCATTTTTTTGGAAAAGTTTTATTGAGATAATTTAATGTGCGTTATAAAAATCTATTATAAGAGTTTTTGTTAAAATTTACCATTAATCAAATTGTTATATTCTTCGATATTTTGCTTCACGTGTAAAAATGCGTTCCTCATACCAACTTTAAGTAAACCTATAAAAATGAAAAGATGACGTTCGTTCAGATAAATGTTTAATGTAAAGAAAAAGAAAGAAAAAACTAATACCTGACTTATAAGAGCCTTCAAGAAGGGTTTGTAGGGAGTTTTGAACATCAGCTTGAACAAGAACAATAACTTTTGTTTCAATAATATCTATGAATGAAAAATTATATAAAGATTGAACATTATCACTTAATTAGCTGATGACATCACACATAGCTAGCTGATGACACTATATAACTAACTGATGAAACGTCACATAACTATATGACATCACATAGTAAGCTGATGACATATAACTAGCTGATGAAACGTCACATAGCTAGATGACATCACATAGTAAGCTGATGACATATAAGTAGCTGATGAAACGTCATATAACTAGATGACATCACATAGTAAGCTGATGACATATAACTAGCTGATGAAACGTCACATAGCTAGATGACATCACATAGTAAGCTGATGACATATAGTTAGCTGATGAAACGTCACATAGCTAGATGACATCACATAGTAAGCTGATGAATCCTATAGGTAGCTAATAACATTGCTACAAATATTTATTCTGAGGATATTTGAAGTCGACAAGTAGCAGAAAAAATCATCTTATTTTTTATTTTAATGTTGTTCACCCTTTCTCGATTTCATATTTTGCTTTTTGACATTCTGGAATCATTGTATCCCAAAATGAAAGACGAACAAGATAGCAGTTACCTTGTGCTGGCTGAGGAAGAATAAGGATTCCTGATGGAGCAAGGTTGATTCGCGTAGTATTCTGAAAATTAAATGCGAACTAATAAAAATTCATAGACAATCAGTAGATCACGAAATTTTTTATTGTCTTTTCTTTAGGACTATTGAATAATGAATGAGATTTATCGATACAGACTTACATTGTGTTTACATTTACTGGGATGAGTAACTGAGAGAAATAAAACACCTACAACATGGATAATAATAATTGTAAGTTTATCGCTTTCGTATTGCAATCATGTTGAAACTATTGTAAACATTTTGAAGTTATACATGGAGATATATATCAAGCTTTATATGTTTCATAAGATGGACGTTTTTTACTTAAGAAATAAAAGATATTTACTGTGTTTGCACAGGCTTGTGCAAACCGAGGAGGCCTTTGGGAGAACTCGAGAAATGATCAGTTTTGCACCTGCTCGAGAGTTCTTACAAACGTCTCCGAGGTTTGCATAAGCCTGTGCAAATACGAAAAGCATCTTCTATTTCTTTATAAAATAACAATAATGCGAAACAGACAAATTTTAAAACAAACGTAAATTTTCGTGCAACGTGTAGTCATGATTGACTGACCCGATATTTCTTGCTTTTCAAGAGAAATATAGTTCTCTAATTCCATTTTCAACCAGATACAATCCCTTGTAGACACTCCAGGTATGGGCACATCGTACTGACTATAGAAAATGTCAGCAGGAGGGAATGTATCTTAAGAGAAAACCAAACAAAACCGACTGACTTAAAGGGAAGATCAAATCATAATCACTGCATTGTTTGGGCGACGTGTCAAGATGTTGGTACCAGAAAATAATCGACCATTTTATGGTATGCCTGGTACCATTCTACGATGCTCTCGTTTTTAGCAAATGTATCTGACGTCAGGTTTTAACTGAAGAATCATTATCCAGTAAAACCTTAGGTGCATATGACGTAATGAAACGCTAAACATTGTATCTGACGTCAGGTTTTAACTGAAGAATCATTATCCAGTAAAACCTTAGGTACGTAATGAAACGGTAAACATTCATGCAACTTTAACACCAGCTCTTTTAAAATACTTATCAAGGGTGTCCTTTGTCTTTACTAACTTACTGAGCTTTAAACTATTGCAGCTATTTATATCTAACTAGGTGTGTTATATAGCGTGTAGCTAAGAAGTCTGTTTTATTCAAGATGGCCTACTTGACAGCTCTTCATAACGTGTGATACATATTCAACATTCTAAAAGTATGAACATGTATCCTAATCAAATTTACTTGGTCTAGATTGTCCTGTTGCCCATTCCTGCATCAGATGTCTCATGTTATGTACATGTGACACGTTTGTTATAACGTGATACGTTGTGTATGACGTCACAATTAAGGTATGACGTCACAAGTAGTTAAAGCTATTGTTTATATAGTAAACTGGTTTGGTTTGGGTTGCAGTGATTGTAAAAATCTAGTTAGCTTCTCCATTGGTCCAAATTATTACCATTTACTGTTTGAAGCAATATTGCATTCCGGAAAGGATAATCCAACTAAAACAGATGAAATTTTATTCACAATTATCCACACAACCAAACAATGACTGGTTTCTGTTTGGGAAAATTTAAACTACAAAATACCTTGCCACCAAGTTTTATTGCTTTTTGAAAATACTCCATTGTTATACATGGTGGAACTGATACATGACCTTCCATCTTTATAAAATAGTAAAGGAATTTTTTTTATTAGCTTTAGCATTCAGATTTCCGTGAGTCTGTTTACTACGTGATGCATGAAATGTAATATATAAGTAACCTTGATAATGGCCAATGAAGTATCCTTAAAGGTCTGTCTTGCAATTGTCACTCCATTTTTGTATCCACTTTCTTCCATGTGCTTTTAAAGCCATATCACACAAGTTTTGCCATTGCTAGACATTAGAAATGTAATATATGACCGTGTTGACTGTCACATGAAATTATTAAAATCTCATTGACCACTGAAAAACGTAAATACCTTCATTCTCCAAGTTGGATCTTCAAATTCACATGACTCAGATTTTGAGGATAGTGCAGGCTGTTTCCTTCGACTTGACTAATTTGAAAAGAATTGTATTTGAATAATAAAGGTCAATATGAAATCAAATAAATTTAAACAGAACTACACACAATGCGGTTGTAACGTTTCTTAAAACTTTTGGCATGTTTCTCAATCTGTCCTGTTTGTCCTTCAATGCCAGCATTTATAATACTCATCCATTCCAATTTCTCTTCCTGGTTCTCTGAAATCATTTCATTATCAGCAAGATTATTACTAATAAAGTAAATGGTTTGAACCCGGGAGTATTGTTACATGTTTGTAAATGTAGATCGTCCAGTCAAATGACTCTGATGATGACTACCACTAAGGTTGTCGAAACGTCAGTCAACAACAACAAAAACAGTCCTTCTCAATACTATACCAACCAGGACGATCTACATTTACAAACATTATTACTAATATTATAAAAAGTAACATTTATCGACTTGTTCAATGTAGCGTCCTTACCACAACTAATGTAGTACGTTCGTATAGTAGGATCAATAAATATTGGACCAATAGCAAAACAATTAGATTTTTGTTTGTCCTCATTCATCTCAAGCTCCCTGGCTGTATCTAAAAGCAAAGGGATGATGATTATTATTACAGATAAATACTTAGTATTATGTCTTCCTCATCCGGAATTCACATTAAGACAACGATAATATTGGCAATAATTTGGTCAGTTCAATAACAGCTGTCATCAACAACTTACATGTTGAGTCAAGATAAATAGTGCCTCGTGGTGGAGTGCCCTCAAGTTGCCTTTATAAGATGAACAAGATTATAATTTTAATCACATTCAACGTATTCTTCAATAAAACTTTGACCTTACTTAAAGTATGACAATGTAAGGGAAGACTTTCGTTTTGAAAGCACAAACCACCGTTTTCTCCAGTTTGCTGTACGTAGAAATGTCGAACCACTTTCCTTTACACACCAACCTTGCTTGAGAACATGTTTGTCATTATCTACAATCAAATAATGAGATAAACAATCAGGTTCAGTTGGCTGATTTACACTTTACAGTTAGCACATCAATAAATGAATTCTATGATCAATGATGAAGATATTTTGCTAAACTGCATTGTTTTGGCACATTGAAAGTAATACAAGAGAGAGAACGGCACGTCCTCTCATAAGTTGCAGCTCGAAAAGAATTACAGATGCAGACGGTCAACTGCTAGAGGCACAGATTATCAATAGGTCCATGCTCTAGTGCAATTTGACGGGGAAAATGTATCTTAAGGAAATACAAACCATTTAAATTTCCAGAAGGATCTTTTTCCATATTCATTACTCGCTCCACTCAACGAAAAAGAATGAAAAGGATTGACCCAGTTTATGAACATTCGTGTATGTGTGTTTTGATGAAGTTCCGTTTTGGAACATTTCCTCGTCATTGTTGATTTTTGACTTTAAATATTTATCCAGATGTTAAATATTATTTAGCGGTCAGTGTTAGTGAAATCTAAACAGCATGGCTACCTTGGGAGAAAGCTTTGGTTTATGCAATCTCGAAACAGAGTTGATTGGCGTGGAAAAGCATGGAAAAGATGATCACATAATTTTAACGTTAGAGAGTAAAGAAGTTATGGTTTATAATGTATGTTTACGAGGAGTTTTTGTAAGTTTTGATTAAACTACTGCAAGTGTCAATGATGTAATTCTTCATTCTTTTAGATTCGGGAAAAAAAGGTCGTTCATAGTTGGTGCCTTGAAGGTGCAGAGAAATTCACATGCCCTGTTGTTCATGATGATGGGATGTTCTATGCCATAAAGAATGAGAAAGTATATTCATATGCCCGATGTCATGAACTCGTGCGTGGTTGAGACAAATGAGATTCTGTTTAATGATTTTATGCTTTTTAGTGGCTGCTTATGTGGGAAGATAGTTTATCTGAGCTATGTCAGAGCAGTATGCTTAAAGTAAGTTTATTAAATCATAGATCAAAACTTCCAATGGACTGTCAACAAGGCCTGTCTTATATATTATTATTTGTCTTACACCAAGTATGCATTGTACCAGACTGGAAAGTTTGTATTGTGCAAGGGAGATCTCTGGTGTATAATTTTGAGAAATTTAGGCTTTGTGCAGTTTACAAACTTTCCGATCTGGAAAGTGTATTGATCACTATCAGAGGACAGTAATTTGTTACATTTTTGATTATTTCAAGTTACCACGAGCAGCAGTTAAGATTCAAGCATGCAAGTGCAGCAAGTTTCAACATGAACCAGTTATTATCTTTAAAGACAACGAGGCTTTGCCATTCTCCAAAGTGGGAAATGAACAAATAAGGAAGTCATCAAAGACGACAGAAAGGTTATATTTATTATTCACATGTTATGATTTACTCTTGTGTTTTATGTTTTTATTTTGTGTTTTAGCTTATTGTGGTGCGACTTGCACAAACGAAGTGATGGAAATATTTGGTTTACGAAGTTATTAACCTCCAAGGTACAACACAAACTCAACAAAAATTATATTTATGCCTTAACTCCTTTGAAATAAACTAAACATATGTACATCTTTTTTGAATCTTATTAGGACAACAGGAAACTGACTTTGATTATGCATTTGTTCAAAGAAAACAAAATAAATACTTATAATCTTGAAAAAATTGATGTGAGTTTTATTTTAAATGCATGCAATGTTCTACAAGTTGATTAGGAATATTTTACAGTAAAAGGATTTTATGTTCAATTGTTAAAATGTTTGTAAGTAAAGTATAGTTTGCTGGATAATTTAAAGAAAACCGGACTAACTATTCAAGTTTTACTGGATATTTTAAAGAAAACCAGACTAACTATTCATGTTGACAATTTCAGGATTCAGAGTTAATAGATTGGGCTGTGGTTGAAGATGAATCATTGTATTTCATTTCTCTTTGTGAGTCATCATTATGGCAAAGTTTTTGTTTATGTAGGTATTGCTTTGTCATTCCATCTTAAAAAATTGTCATTCGGCCATGTTTTTAGGGTCAAATGGTAAAGTATATCGAATTGATGTTCCTGGGGTTTCCCCACAGGATGAAAGGAATAGTGAATTGTCTTTTGAGGAATTATTTGTTACCTTTCAAATTTCACAATTTCAGGTAAACAACATACTTATTGACTATCAAAAAGTGAATGGTTTGAACTCAGGCATACCAGTGTACGTTTGTAAATACAGATTGTCCACATTAGTTGAGTCCAGAGAAAGATGTTTTGACAACCTTAGCGGTAGTCATCTTCAATTTGGTAGTCATCTTTGAGCAACTCAGTAGTTATCTTGACTCTGAAGATGACTACCTCTAAGGTTGTTGAAATGTCAGTCAACATCAACACAAATGTACTTCCCAGACTCCACTAACCTGGACGATCTACATATTAACTATGATGGCAACCAGCAAAAAAATTTTTATCATAAAAGTTAGTTTTATGCATTACTTTTTATTTTTCAGCAATTTCTGGCTAATTTAACTACCGTGAAATCTTCCTTTGTGTGTGTAGCAGGCTTCTTTAATCGGGATCTACAGAACTGTAAAGTCTATGGTAAATTTTTTTCAAGAAATTGAGACTAATATAAAGAAACAGACATGAAAACTATGATTGAGGCAAAATTTTCTCGTTAAACAGATTGTATTACTGTTTGGGACACAAAGTTCAACACCTTGCACTGTGAAAAACCATTTCCTGAGTGTTTAAAGGCTACACTTCCATCCAGATTATTTTTGCAGTCAACGTCAAGTTTCATAATTATAGCCAGCGATACCAGTGTGTCAGCGATCCCATTCAGTGCGGAAAAGTCGACATTAAAAAGCTCCTTGGGCATACTGGAAGAGAATAATAAGTAAGAGCTTAAAATATATTCGTCAACTTATACTGAAACGTGAAGTTTTATACTGAAACGTGAAGTTTTATACTGAAACGTGAAGTTTTATACTGAAACGTGAAGTTTTATACTGAAACGTGAAGTTTTATACTGAAACGTGAAGTTTTATACTGAAACGTGAAGTTTTATACTGAAACGTGAAGTTTTATACTGAAACGTGAAGTTTTATACTGAAACGTGAAGTTTTATACTGAAACGTGAAGTTTTATACTGAAACGTGAAGTTTTATACTGAAACGTGAAGTTTTATACTGAAACGTGAAGTTTTATACTGAAACGTGAAGTTTTATACTGAAACGTGAAGTTTTATACTGAAACGTGAAGTTTTATACTGAAACGTGAAGTTTTATACTGAAACGTGAAGTTTTATACTGAAACGTGAAGTTTTATACTGAAACGTGAAGTTTTATACTGAAACGTGAAGTTTTATACTGAAACGTGAAGTTTTATACTGAAACGTGAAGTTTTATACTGAAACGTGAAGTTTTATACTGAAACGTGAAGTTTTATACTGAAACGTGAAGTTTTATACTGAAACGTGAAGTTTTATACTGACTTTTATTTTCTCGAATAAATGATTTTATATCATCGTTCACGTATACATGCCGCTGTCGGAGAATTATTACATAAATTTCTTCATTTTTCTTTTCAATGCAAACCACTCATAGAAAGCCACAGTTTTTGACGACTCCTTCGCTTTTTCATCCATCGAAAGTAAGTGAACGGAGATTTCTTTATTTTCAGCGATCAATAATAGTTCATGTTAACATTACCTTTGAACTTCTTTACAATTTATCGTACGAAGTCGATCGAGGAATGGAAACGGGATGTTTTACGCATCGACGAAACTGAAAATGAAATTTTATGTAAACTATTGGATGGTAAAAAGGTACGAAAAGTTGAAAACTATGAATGTTTGTTTATTCGATGTGAGAGGATTTGAGGGAGGGGTGGTGGTTTATTGATTCCGATGGATCATCATGAATTGTGCGTATAAAGCTTATGTCCCGAAATCTGGCGGCTCAAACACTGAATTAAAAAAGCACTACTGCACTCTCGATGTCTTGGATAACGGAGATAGCTCAACAGTAATATAGAAATTATACTTGTAAATTACATCATTTGGCTGTGTTATTGAGTTTTTATAAACTATGCCAGAACAGTGTATTTGTAACTGTTTAAACACTGCAGATTCAATGTATTTTGTCATGTAATCATACGTAATTTCAACAAAATATTATTTTGGTGCCCAGTTCCCTAGTGATTGCTCGCCGGTTTTGTGTTTCTGCTGTTTTATCTCTAGAAATAACTAATTACGCAAAAGCAAATGTGAAAAAATAACTTTTTGAGTTTATATGTGAATAAATTCAACCCAAAACCTCGTCAAGCACTTTGCTTCATACGTCTGTCGTTCGTTTTCAGACAAATACAGCAAAGAAGCTTCTTTTGGAATTGAAAAAAACTACAGAAAAATGTTCTACATCAAATGAAACCGTCTCCCAATTTCTCGTAACGTCCGTGTTTGAAAGATGTGCGAACGAGAAAGAAATGTGGACTCCTGATATCGGAAATTTAATATTGAACACTGCTGTTCTTCCTTCAAGGTAATCACGTGACCAGTATGACGTCATGATGAGACAGATAAAATTTTGCCTCGTTTTCAATTGACCTTTGATTGGTGGAAAATAGCTTTGGTGCAAAAGTTTCGTTTTATCGAATGCGTATTACGTCTTGGGGAATGGAGCGGGCTTAAGACTCGGGGGGAGAGGGGCTGTTTGTATTCCTGATTTTGCACAACCTCAACAATGCCTGCTCTTTTCTGATTGACACGTTTTTCTCCCATTGTCTCCATTCATGGCGTCAAAATTATCGCCTCTTCTCGTGTGTAAACATTTTACGGCATAATTATAGAATACACAAACTGCCGGAAACTATCAGGCTAAGTTATGAATAGGAGAAAGTTTAGGGTTTGTGTCCGGCTTGCAGGTAGTTGAATAGATGGTAGGTATTCTATAAACACTCCCATTTCACCTATGGTGACCTGTTTTATCGATTTTTTAGATATTTTTCTCAGTTCCTATCGTTGGTCATGGAAAAAAACGATATGGTTTGTTCTTCAACAGCAGTCTATATGGTCCTTTCTTTAACTTCAAATTACAATCCTTCTCTTTTCAGCTTTTATTTCGAAATTGTCTTTGTACTTTAAAAGGAATACCCGAATCATGCCTAGTTGAATGTCTGAAGTTTATCTTAAGGTCAGATAACTGTATTTAAATTTATAATTTTAGTGGCGTACTGTTGTCATAGTTACGTGATGATTATTCTAAATAGATATGATGACGTAATGTTTTCATCACCAGCGTTTGTCCCCGATGTCTGGGTTGAGACCAGTCCGCCATGTCCGTTGTCCAAAGCCAAAATGATGTATCCTTTTGATGTATGTGTATCAATGATGTGTTAGATTTGTCTTAGTGAAGCGGATTGCTCAAAATTTGAATATCATGTAGCAAATATCACTCAAGGTTTTAAAATTATCTCTGTGTTTATTGCGAAGGGCCCCAAAACAAATGTTCTCTCGCTTTTCTTGATAACGTGTTTAATCACGATTCTTAACATCGGCCAATTAGATCGCTTGTACTATCACATCCAATCAACGATGCCTTTTTACAATCCAGTCTAAGGAAACTCAACTTTGATGACGTAATGGTAAGAATGAACTACGCTCTTCTAAATATCAATCATTATTAAGTAAAACACGGCTGGTCGAATTTTTTCTTGGAGTCGACGAAGATTTGCTTTATGTTCCAAACCGAACTATTCATTTTCGGGGGGGTGCATCTAGGATCATTTATTTCCGGAGGAGGTATACTTCCACAGATTTTTAAAAATACTCTACCTTATACTATATCTGAGTATCAATATCTGTTACATGTTTGTAAATGTAGATCGTCCAGGTTGGTATTGTCCTGAGAAGGACTATTTTTGTTGTTGTTGACTGACGTTTCGACAACCTTAGCGGTAGTCATCTTTTGACTCAGTAGATGACTTCCGCTGAAGATGTTGAAACGTCAGTCAACAACAACAAAAACAGTCCTTCTCAGGACTATACTAACCTGGACGGTCTACATTTACAAACATGTAACGATACTCCCGGGTTCAAGCCATTTACTTTAATATCTGTTAGTAAATCTGCATTAGGGTCATGCCTACAACATATTCAACTTTATTGTAAACAATTTTTGAACTGTTGAGACAAGATTACGGACAAAGACGATCAAACTAAACATATTTTTATTATTTTACCTCATTACAAGCCAAATCAGGACTTCAGCAACAAGGACGAAGTTTGGTGATCTGAAATTTTCCATTAAAATAAGTCTAGAATAGCCAAGAGCTCTCGTCATCTCCGTGAAATCTAAAACTATGGAAGATTAGAATTGATCGGGGGGGAGACATTGTTAGACAGTTATCCTTAATTTTCCTATTCGTATGGCCAAACTTGTATTTTTTTTTCACGAGCAGCGATTGTTGTTTCTCCCTTTCGATTTCAAATCATTTCATTTTTTCTTGTAGATTTTATTGCAATTTTTATTACATATTATGAAGTGCTGGTCGCCATTATTAAATGATGTGCTTTGTTTCCAAGAATCTCTTCATAAACCGACTTACTCCAAGGTAAAATGTGAAAAGATTGCTAATCAAGGAACATCGCAAAACTAGCTCTTACTCTCTCTTTTTCGTTCTAAAACGTTTGCAGATTCTTGACTGGTCTGCTTTGATATTAAACGCTCATTTTACACAAATGATTCTCGTACCCGACTCGCAAACTCTTCTAATCAACTTCCACAAAATCGTTGGAGAACAGGTGAAAATCTTATTTGTTCGCACACATATTATTTTGATTTTGTTGCCTGTGTAATTTTAACATTTTTTTGTTCAAATTAGATCATTTCGCTTGAACATTTGGAGCAACTCGATGGATATTTAACTCATTTCAAAGATCACGAATCACTTCCATATAATAACCGAATGTCGTCATATAGTATTGAACAGATGGAATTGTAGAAAGCAGTTTTTCTTTAATCGTGCGATTATTATGAGTTAAATTATTTACGCTTGAAATATTTGTTTCATCCTTCTTTTCGTATTCATTAAATAAATGTTCACATTAAGGTCTTTTGCACCTCTTCTTCAGCTCCGTCCTCGACGAGGTGTGACACGATTAATGACAATGGACTAAAGGTCTTACAAGGTCTCCTTGAGGCAACCAAGTATTTTTTTCTTCCAAAGGTAGATATAAATGTAGGAACAAAGGTAGACATAAAGATAGACATAAAGGTTGACATAAAGATAGACATAAAGATAGACATAAAGGTAGACATAAAGTTAGACATAAAGGTAGACATAAAGGTAGACATAAAGGTAGACATAAAGGTAGACATAAAGGTAGACAAAGGTAGACAAAGGTAGACATAAAGGTAGACATAAAGGTAGACATAAAGGTAGACATAAAGGTAGACATAAAGGTAGACATAAAGGTAGACATAAAGGTAGACATAAAGGTAGACATAAAGGTAGACATAAAGGTAGACATAAAGGTAGACATAAAGGTAGACATAAAGGTAGACATAAAGGTAGACATAAAGGTAGACATAAAGGTAGACATAAAGGTAGACATAAAGGTAGACATAAAGGTAGACATAAAGGTAGACATAAAGTTTGACATAAAGGTTGACATAAAGGTAGACATAAAGGTAGACATAAAGGTAGACATAAAGGTAGACATAAAGTTAGACATAAAGGTAGATATAAAGGTAGACATAAAGGTAGACATAAAGGTAGACATAAATGTAAAAACAAAGGTAGACATAAAGTTGAACACAAAGGTAGACAATAAAGGATCTGCAATTCTGCATTGTAGGATTGTAGTGTATCCTATGATTGTACCTCTGTGTGCCTCTATGTAGCTTTCGTTGTCAAGGACGCAATCAAAGCGCGCAGTTGGTAAATTCAACATGGCCGATGAGAAAGAAGTAAAATTAGAGTTTATAGACGATGTTTATTCGGCGAAAGGACGCTTCTTTTCTACATCACAACAAAAAATGCTTCCTTAAGTGGACCGAATGTTCGAGGTCTTGGAATATTTATGCACCAACATGAGTTATATTTGAACTGGAATGTGGAAGTAGGTTGAGCATCTCACTTAATCATGAGTTCAAAAGGAGACCTGTTAGTGCGACGTTTAAAAGAGAAAGCGAAAAAGGGACAGCACAATGTTCTAAGCCATTGAGTGTAAGGAGTAGTTCCTCCATTCGTCATAACGTCAACTCAAGTCTGGTAGGCTTGTCTTCCTTATTTTTTTACGAAAGATATCAACTGTCAATAATATCTTATGAACACTTAATTTTACCTTTTAGCAATCAGATTCGTCGGGGCTAAGTATAACAGGAACAAAGACAGCAACAAGCAAATCGCATCCAACTAAAAGACAAAGTATGTTCTTTATGGAAATGTTCATACAATGGAAATACGTCAATGTATTGATGTTGTATGCTATTGCTATAACTTATTGAGTTTTTGCAATTTTGCACAATCTTTCACTTCGTTAATTGTTGATCTTTAAGTGCCACTACAAGGCAGGTACAGATCGATATTACTAAACACTGTCCAGTGTTTAGTGGGACCCCAACAGATGTCTGCTTAACTCTTCCATAACTAAAAATATTGGCCATCAATATATTGTTCACTAACATTAGCCTGCTCAATTATTTAGTGGAGCTTTGTTAATTTTTCTGTTTTCACTTACTGTGAAAGCTGCACATTTCTAAAGTAATGAATTTTGATCATCTTCTGAAATTTAAATATCTTGACCAAAACTTGCAGTCTGGCTAAGTCACTGTTCACTAGTCACTGTACCATGTCTTTTTAGGTCTGGATTTATCCTTTGAGAAATCAAGTTCTCATAGAGTTGTCGAGAAGAAAAATAAAAAAAATTCATCAGATATCCATGGATTAAAAGAAATAGCAAATATAGAGACAGATTTTAATCCAACTTTACATCAAGTTGAAAAGTTCGAAGCTGAGAAAGGTGAAATCTGCTGGGTTTTTTCAAAGCATGTATGTTACAAGTTTTGAATGATTTAATTTTTATATTTTAGATGATCCTTGGTGGGAGAATTTACCTGACGAAGTCTTGTTTAGTCCATCATCGTCTTTATCCTATGCATCTTCAAAATCAGATCTGTCTAAACCATATTTCCTATCAAGAGAAAATGAAGTACAACCAACTTTAAATGATTTTCTTGACATGACTGATGATTCTAAGACAAATGTTGCTGACCAAAGTGAAAATCCCAAGGATGATGCTCAAAATTTTGAATCCGATGCCGGGATATCTTTATCAAGCTTGAGTGGAAGAAAAAGTTATGATGAAGCAGTTCCTAGAAATTCTAACTTCATTCCAAAATTAGTTCCTAATGAGAAACCTCAAAGTGTTTTTGGAACTCCAGTAAGATATCTGGTCAGGAAAAACCTCATGAACTGATATCAAATTCAAAAAAGCAAATTTCACAAATAGTTCAGATCACCTAGAAAAGTTTAAAGAAGAACCCACAAATGATATTAATGCTGCAAAACGTCATCATTCTGAAGTTTCAAATATCAACAAGAAACATCCAAAACAGATTGAAGCAGCAGCTCTTGTTATTCAGAGAACATATCGGGGTTATCGAAGCAGATTGCAAGCAGGTTATTCAGCTGTGCAAAGAGCTTTAAATGAAAAACGTCTGGAGGTGGAAAAAGTAAAAAAAGTTGAGTTTACTGCTATGATTATCTGTTCAATTAGATTGGAGCAATTGCAAAGTGGTTTGGCATGTAGAGGGGTGAAAATCCTTGAAAAAATTTATTGAAAAAATGCATGTGGTTGTTGGTGGGGTCTTTTGAAAAAGATCACCATATTGAGCATCTTCACAAGATCTTGTAAGATCTTCAAAGAGATGATGCACAAAATATTACAAGATTATTTATGATCTGACAACTTCTTGCATGAACTTAGCAAGAACTTAATAGGACAATTGAAAGATCATGAAAAATTTTGTAAGATCATAGCAAGATCATGTACAAAATACGCACTTGTATTTACGTCCTCAACAATGACGTTTTCAACGATGACGTTGTCGATGATGACGTTCTAATTGATGACGTTGTCGATGATGACATTATTATTGATGACGTTGTCACTGATGACGTTGTCAATGATGACATTCTTATTGATGACGTTGTTGATGATGACATTCTTATTGATGACGTTGTTATTGATGACGTTTTTATTGATGACGTTGTCAATGATGACATTTTCTTATTGATGACGCTATCGATGATGACGTTCTGAATGTTTCAATCTTATATTGAATTATTTTTTATGATTTTACTTGCATATAGTTGGAATGTGAGACAACTTCAAGTGTTGAACAACGACGAGAAGAGAAAGCGAAGCAAGCACGTCAGAAAGCTATTAAAGAACTGAATGAAAAACGAATAAGACGAAAGAAGATCAGAAGAGAATGGTTGAAGAAGATTTGGTTTGTAGTGTACTATCAACCATGTATGCTTTGTAAATTAGTTTCTTCTGGTCGCTCGCTATGTGTATGATGATGGTTTATGATTGGTTTATATGATGATGGTTTGTGATTGGTTTATGTAATGATGGTTTATGATTGGTTAATATGATGATGGTTTATGATTGGTCTATGTTATGAGGGTTTATGATTGGTCTGTATGATGATGGTTTATGATTGGTCGTGTATTATGAGGATTTATGATTGGTCTGTATGATGAGGGTTTATGATTAGTCTATGTGATGAGGAATTATGATCGGTCTATATATGATGAGGGTTTATGATTGGTCTATTTGATGAGGGTTTATCATTTGCTCAAAATACAATTAAGTAAAAATACTCTATAGAAATAACAGTTTTAAAAAGAGAGTTTTAAGTGTTCATAGCTAGATAGATGCGTTGATAGAAAAAACTTCATTTACTCATTAACAAAACATTTATTTGAAGTTGATAAATATTTCTTATACGCATGATGAAGCATATTGTCTTTTTTCTTTTCAATTAAATAGAAATTTCTTGAAGATAGCGGTAAAGTGAAAACAGCTAAAAAGAAAGCAATTAATGAAATGAAAAAATCATCGAAAAAGATGACTTCAAAACAAACTCAGTTATCTCGTGAAGTCGATACAATCGAGAACGAGTCAAGATCTTCTAGTGCGAGATCACTGGATATCAAAGTTGAGGAAATGTTTCAAGTAAAAAATGTTTTCTTTTTTGAAAAAACGGACATGGTGGAAGTGACCATTTATTTTTGGAATATTTATCACAGGAGTCGAGAAAATCCACTCTACAGACAGACACGAAGCCTGTTGTCGACAACGACAAATCTGTCGGCAGTACAAGTCGAAGTGTGGCGACTGCTCACAGGTTGAAGAACTCGGTTTACTCTTAAGATTCGTTTCGTGTGTAAAATCATACCGTGTAACTCACAAGAATCATATACACTGTGTTTCTGACACTTTTCGTTTTTTAGCTTTGCCACACACAAGTCAGTATTTCAAAGTTTTCCATCCATCTTTTATGCCAAAGACAAATCGATGTTTCCAAGTCTTTTTCATTCTTCATTTTACACTGAAGTCTCGGCCACCAACTTATTTCTTTCATCCAATTTAAAATACAGATTTTACGACATTTTTAGTGGTACAAAGTCGACTTTGGATGAACTTTTTGAGTCACTACGGCAACTTGAAGAAGAACCAAACGATATAAAGAAACCCACAAATGAAGCTGCGACGCAAAACCTATGGCGTAAGGTGGTAAATGTTGTTTTGAAGTCTTTTCCTAGTTTTACATTGTTTCATCCTTATTGTAGACGAACATGCTACAAAGCAAACGTTGACGGAGGATAGTTTGCGGAACTCAACGTTAGTAGATATTCATTAAACTATACTGTAATCAAATAACGTTAATCCACCTATTCCTTTTTTTGCTTCACTCTCTGCAAACTTTTTAAGCCTTGATTTCTTTTCACAGCACCTCCAGTGGCTTGTCTCAAGTTAAACTCAGGTATATTACACTCGACAAGATTCGCCACATCTTGTTATTCAGCGGGGAAGGAAAATTGAACCGGAAATTTTTCTAGGACTATTATGTCGTTTCTTGACGAAGTCGAGAAGACCGAACAAGACACGGTTGTGAGTCGTGTACATGATGCAAACACGTTTCACGAATCTTCTTCTGTTGCAACATCCGTGATGTCACCTGCTGTCATTGAAAATGAGTAAGTCTTTGAAATTTTACACATCGAATGATTACTTTGTTCTGTAGTGACCGTCGATTCGCCGTTATATATTTAATGTTGTCTTTTAGAAAAGAAATTGCGCTGTTGGAGTCTGCATCCGCTGCAGCATCTGACGTCACGAACGCAATGATGTCTGTGAAGGTTGAACTCGAAGAAAAAAAGAAGACGAACGATTTACTTCAGAGAGCTTTGGTATGACCTTTTATTTACGGTGCTTAGATGAATTAAAGCGTGATATCGTGCGTGACGTCATTATCAAAAGTTGACGTCATCATCGACGAATGACGTCATCGTTGATAAATGACGTTATCGTAACAGGGTGGCGTTGTCAAGAATGACTTCGTCATCGTAAATGGGTGACGTCATCAAGACGTCGTTACTTGGTGACGTCAAGAAATAGATTGAATGTGGTGCGCCGTTTCAGCAATGGGGACAAATTGACAGTAAAGACTTCCCTCCTTTTATGCATCCATTTTATTCCGTCGATAATTTATCAAGTTTTGCAGTTTTAATGAATTTCTTAACCAATTTGAAAGTCTCATGCGTACCATCTTCGTGTTTGTCGAACATTAGTCAAGTTTAGTGCCGTCTTCTCGTGTTTAGACGCAACAAAGAGATTTTACATTACGTCAAGCTCGCGACATGGAGAAAGACACAAAACAGAGACTGAACTTACAACGTCAGGAATACGAATCAACAATCCAACGTCATCTTTCCTTTATCGATCAACTCATTGACGATAAGAAAATATTGAGCGAACGTTGCGAGGAGCTTGTGAAGAAACTTAAAGAAACTGACAAAAAATATGTTGATAAGATATCGAAAATGGAAGAAGTGAGTTTGTGATGAAGAACTGTTCTTTCTTCTTTTGGAAACCATTTTTTTTTCGTGAAATTTTACTTTCGTTGTCATAGTTGATGTAGTTGAAATTTTGTTTTTTTTTTGCAAGATTTTACGCAATGTTTATTTGGGTTTCGAGCATACGACTTGAAGTGTTACGTTGTGATTTGAAGGCAGACAATCAAAATCTTCAAAATCCCGGGAAATGAATTTAAAAAACCCTTTTTAAAAATCGTGTATACTACGAAATAAGTTGTTTTCATTGCATCTTGCATGCAAGATGCAACAGCATACCAGCATCTTGTTTGAAAAACACATTATATTTACTAAATTTCGTGGTTTTTCTCCATCGTCGCCTTTATTCTTGTGTATGTTTACGCGACATCTTTATTTTGACATGTAGTCATGCTGCCGAAGTGAAGAAACAAAAAGATGTTATGTTGACAGCAGAGAAACTTCGCAGAGAAAAATGGATTAAAGATAAATCTCAACAGATTAAAGTAAGATCAGAGAAAACTTTCAATGAAATCCTATCATCACAATCATTACTATCTTGATCGTTTTTTATGTTTTAAAGGAGTTGACTGTAAAGGGTTTGGAACCGGATATTCAAAAATTGATTGCTAAACATAAGACCGAAATAAAACGATTAAAATCCGCTCATCAGGTAAAAAACCCCAGTATTTTAGAGTGTAAAAAAACTATTTTAGTGTATACGGAAACATGAAGAAATCATTTTTTGAATGCTTTAGTCGTGTTAATTAAAACCATCACTGTTCAGTGTTGTTCATCTTGTGTGCAGTAGCGAAGCCAGCTCGTTTTCTACTCCTACAATGCAAACATTTCTGTGTTCGATTATTGAAAAAACATTGAATGAAATTGATTTCCTGAAGAAATGAATGATAAATTACTGAAAAATTTACATTGTAGGAGGAAAAAGATTGAGCTGGCTTCGCCATTGCTAGTATTTAGAACTGTTATGCTACAATTGACCATAAAATCTTTTGAAGCAATGGAAAGAACACACCTATTTCACGAAACAAAAATGTTAAGGGGAAATGGAGACTCTTCGCCCTTGTGTTTTTTCAAAATAATTTATTTATATACATAATGTACAGGCTGAATTATTGGAGACAGATGAACGTGTTGGTCGTAGATATCTACAGCAAATCGAGGAACTTCGTGATCAGCTTGAAAGAGAAAAAGAAACTGCTTGTAACAGAGAACGAGAGTTAGCACAAAGCAAGTATGTTCTCTTTTATGGTTTTATTACTACCTTTAATGGTCAGGTGAACAATGGATGGTTTTAAAGACCATTGAGACTGTCTTCCTTGTTGTTAATGTAGAAGTAAAATGTATACGTACGTATAGATTAGTTAGTTATAACCATGGGGAGTGTAGGTAACCATGGTGAAGTATAGGTAACCATAGTGAAGTATAGGTAACCATGGTGAAGTATAGGTAACCAAGGTGAAGTATAGGTAACCATGGTAAAGTATAGGTAACCATGGTGAAGTATAGGTAACTTTGGTGAAATATACGTAACCATGGTGAAGTATAGGTGACCATGGTGAAGTATAGGTAACCATGGTGAAGTATAGGTAACCATGGTGAAGTATAGGTAACCATGGTAAAGTATAGGTAACTTTGGGGAAATATACGTAACCATGGTGAAGTATAGGTGACCATGGTGAAGTATAAGTGACCATGGTGAAGTATAGGTAACCATGGTGAAGTATAGGTAACCATGGTGAAGTATAGGTAACCATGGTGAAGTATAGGTAACCAAGGTGAAGTATTGGTAACCATGGTAAAGTATAGGTAACCATGGTGAAGTATAGTTAACTTTGGTGAAATATACGTAACCATGGTGAAGTATAGGTGACCATGGTGAAGTATAGGTAACCATGGTGAAGTATAGGTAACCATGGTGAAGTATAGGTAACCATGGTAAAGTATAGGAAACTTTGGGGAAATATACGTAACCATGGTGAAGTATGGGTTACCATGGTGAAGTATAGGTAACCATGGTGAAGTATAGGTAAAGATCCATGAAAGATTTTTAGTAACTATTTAGGAATATCGGTGACTTTTATAGGTGAATGATTTACCACGAAGAAATATGGGTAGCAATGATGATTTTTTAATTTGTGTTGCCTTTTTACAGGTATCAAAAGCAGATGGAAGAAGAAGAGAAGGCATTTCAACAACAACGACGTCGTTTGTACGGTGAAATTCAAGAAGAAAAGGAAAGACTAGCAAATCAACTTCTGAAGCAGAGAAAAGAGTTGGATGATTTGAAAGAAAAACTTGAGGTAATGGATGAGAAAGTTTAGTTCCTTGAAAAGTCAAAATGGAGGAAAGTGCCTTGCCTGCTTAATGATCTCGTGAAATTTTTAGCAGACCACAGCGTAAAAACCTATTTCAATTTGTTTTAGTATGTCCTTGAAGCATAGACTGTTGTTCTTTTAAATATATGAAAATTTCCTAAGGAAGAATAGCTTACCTATCAACAGCTTGAGTGCCTGATAAAATGTTTTGTTTAATTATATGATTGAACGTTAACAGGATTCTCACAAAACTGCCATGAAAGATGTCGAGAGCTCAAGCAAACAAGTATTGGAAGAATTAGAAAACAAACATCAGGTAATTCTTTTTATTAACATGTGCGATTTTTTCACCAAGTGTTCAGGCTTACACCACGTATCGTAGAATGAAATGAAAGAGCTCAGTGAGAGGATGGATGTCGAGAAACAACAGTGGATTGAAAACTACATGAAAAAGCAGGTTTGTATCGGTTTACTGTGTGAGTAGATGTATCCCATGTTATCAAGTAATGTCATCGATGTACATTAGGATGCAGTCTTACTGCAAAAAGAAAGAGAGTTGAAAGAAAGCGTTAGAGAGTCAAGAGATAAGGTTCGCATTTATAAATACGACTATGTTTATTCATTTTTACGACATTGATTATTGATTTTTACTTTAGGAAATAGAGTTGGTTATTCGAAGACTTGAAGAAGAGACGTCCCTTGCGAGAGATGAATGCGAAAGAGCTGCCGAGAATAGAATTAAGTGAGTTATTTTTGTAGACATTTGTCTCAGGTGAACATCTTGGTTCTTTTCCCCTTTTTGATATTTCCGTACGTTGAAATGTTTATCTTCAGGCGTGTTCGTGACAAGTATGAAACAGAAATAAAAGACATCGAGAGTTCGGAGAGAATAATGCATGAAAAATACACGTCCGCCAAAGTATGATATACTTAATAAAATGCTTGATATTCATCATCATTTTTTACTTTTAATTCACTATTTTTGGTAATAGGTCAATTTTCTACAAATACGCAAACCCTAATCCTTTGTATTATTCGGCAGTAGACTTTCGCAATGTTTCACAGATCGGATTAAGGATTTCGCGTATTATAAAATACGGATTAAAACTGTATTTTTTCTTCAAGGAGAAATCCACTGAACTCGAGGAAGAATTGTCGAGGTTGAAAAGTTTGTTGAAGAACGAAGAACGAAAAATGGACGATTTAAATAAACTGACAAAACAGCTTCAAGAAGAGAGAGGTCAAGTTGTCGACATCATTAGACAGGAGTTCGCCGACAGGTTATCGAGAATTACCGTGTATTTGTCTTTTCTCTTTCGTTATTTTTTCCCGACAAATGTTTTTAAATCTTCTTTAGACTGGTGACAACAGACGAAGATAATAAAAGGTTGAAAATCGAGATTAGCGAACTTCGTGCGAAACATCGTCTTGAAATCGAGAGGATAAACAGCGCTAAGGAAGAAGAAATGGAGGAAGTTCATAAGAGGTGAATTTTGCCTGCCTCGTATTCATTTTTCACATTTTTATTGTTCACTTTTTTACATCCGGCACATGTACATACATACTGACGTATCGTGTTTACTTTTTTACATCCGGCACATGTACATACATACTGACGTATCGTGTTTACTTTTTTACATCCGGCACATGTACATACATACTGACGTATCGTGTTTACTTTTTTACATCCGGCACATGTACATACATGCTGACGTATCGAAGGACAATGGGGAAAGAACAGTGAATATTTTTCCTGATTAACAACGAAATGTTTCACATTTTATTGAACTCCATTCAACCCTTTGAATGCACACACGTGAGGGGGGAGAGGGGGAGCATTCATAACCCATATGTATGAGTAATAAGACTGTTAAATGTCGTTCATCAAGCAGATAGAAGTTGAAAAGACTCAGAGTGAATCTTTTTTTATAATACTGTGTTCCACAATTATTCGAAATCGATCTCTAACCCTAACCTAGGCTATGGCCCATAGATTGGTTAAAGATTGGACTAAGGACCAGTTTCGCGTATTGTAGATCACAGAATATTTGCCCATTTTTCTTGTCTTCCATATTTTCGCCTTATACTTATGTTAAAAATTTGCCAACTTTTCAAGGACAACTTTTCACTTATTTTATAACCTTGAATTCAGGGTAAAACAAGCCATTTCTAGAAAAGAAGAAACTTTAAATTCTCTCAGACAGCACAAAGAGGTGAAGGATTATTTGATCATTTTAGGGAAAATTAGCGTCGTCGTTTTAAACATCTCTTGTTTGTTTGCAGTCTGCCGAGAAGAGAGCAGATCATTTGGAGTTTTTACTTCATGAACAGCGGAAAAAACTGTTAGCATGACATCATGTTCATGCTGTTCCTAGATGTTTCTTTATTGTAGATAGTTTCGAATATAATTCAATTTTTACAGAGAATACTTATAATTACTATAACTATTGATATGAATGCCATGGCGTTTATTTGAATTTCGGCTTTTAAGATTGTGCGTTTTCTCGAGAACTTTGTAATGATAGATTTGTGACAAAGTTCTTAGTTTATATCAAGTCTTGGTCGTTCGGATATTTCCAAATATCTCTCACAAGTCATGTAAGGTGCACTCTACATAACATTGCGATTTTTTCGTTTGTCGGCCTTTTAGAAACAGTCAACGATAGAGTTGTGTTGTGAAAATATCAACTGTGAAGGTTGGCTTTGATTATGAGTCAAAAAGCCGAACAGTTTGAAAGTTTGATGTACAATTGAATATTATAGACTTTTATAGCTTATTTTATGAGGAAAAACTCTTGTAAACAAATGGACAATGTTCGAAATCAAGAAATCCGGTTCTGGGTGCATGCCTTCTGAGGAGAATGCCCTTGCAACCAAAGTCTAAGCTCCTAACTTATCAGTAGATGACGATAGGTTACAGTTGGTGACAGTAGATGACTTTAGGTGATGGTAGGTTAGAGTGGAATGACAGTAGATGACGATAGGTTACAGTTGGTGACTGTAGATGACTTAAGGTGATGGTAGGTTAGAGTGGGATGACAGTAGATAACTGTAGGTTACAGTTGATGACAGTAGATGACTTTAGGTGATGGTAGGTTAGAGTGGGATGACAGTAGATAACTGTAGGTTACAGTTGATGACAGTAGATGACTTTAGGTGATGGTAGGTTAGAGTGGAATGACAGTAGATAACTGTAGTTTACAGTTGGATGACAGTAGACGACTTTAGGTGATTGTAGGTTAGAGTGGGACGACAGTAGATAACTGTAGGTTACAGTTGATGACAGTAGATGACTTTAGGTGATTGTAGGTTAGAGTGGGATGACAGTAGATAACTGTAGTTTACAGATGGATGACAGTACAGTAGATGACTTTAGGTGATTGTAGGTTAGAGTGGGACGACAGTAGATAACTGTAGTTTACAGTTGATGACAGTAGATGACTTTAGGTGATTGTAGGTTAGAGTGGGATGACAGTAGATAACTGTAGTTTACAGATGGATGACAGTAGATGACTTTAGGTGATGGTGGGTTAGAGTGGGACGACAGTAGATAACTGTAGTTTACAGATGGATGACAGTAGATGACTTTAGGTGATGGTGGGTTAGAGTGGGACGACAGTAGATAACTGTAGTTTACAGTTGATGACAGTAGATGACTTTAGGTGATGGTAGGTTAGAGTGGAACGACAGTAGATAACTGTAGTTTACAGTTGATGACAGTAGATCACTTTAGGTGATTGTAGGTTAGAGTGGGACGACAGTAGATAACTGTAGTTTACAGATGATGACAGTAGATGACTTTAGGTGATGGTGGGTTAGAGTGGAACGACAGTAGATAACTGTAGTTTACAGATGATGACAGTAGATGACTTTAGGTGATGGTGGGTTAGAGTGGAACGACAGTAGATAACTGTAGTTTACAGTTGATGACAGTAGATGACTTTAGGTGATGGTGGGTTAGAGTGGGACGACAGTAGATAACTGTAGTTTACAGTTGGATGACAGCAGATGACTTTAGGTGATGGTAGGTTAGAGTGGGATGACAGTAGATAACTGTAGTTTACAGTTGATGACAGTAGATGACTTTAGGTGATTGTAGGTTAGAGTGGGATGACAGTAGATAACTGTAGTTTACAGTTGATGACAGTAGATGACTTTAGGTGATGGTAGGTTAGAGTGGGATGACAGTAGATAACTGTTGTTTACAGTTGATGACAGTAGATGACTTTAGGTGATGGTAGGTTAGAGTGGGATGACAGTAGATAACTGTAGTTTACAGTTGATGACAGTAGATGACGATAGGTTACACAGTTGATGACCACTGTAGATGATCGTCTTTGTCTGTAAATTACTGAAGATGACTATGGATTGGATGACAGTAGGTGATAGTAGGTTACAGAGGGTGACATGATGATAATGAATGTTGGTTACCTCTTCCCCCGTGCTTCCGGTAAAATTAAAATTGCGACCCACACCTGTTGTGCATTTCTAGTTTCGACATCTGTGTAGTTGCAAATGACGGACGAAATAGAAGAAGAATCTCTTCTTAAAAAGATAATTTCTCAATGCATTGAATGCAAACAGAATGAATTGAATTTATCATCTTTATGTTTCAATGTGAGGAAACTTCCGGATGATGTATTTTATCGATTTTCTTTGGAGAATCTGGCCAAGATTACGGGATTGAATTTTGATTTCAACGATTTGCAAGAATTACCTGAAAGTATTTTGACCTTGAAAAACATCAAAAAGTTTTCTGCTGTCGGTAACTGTTTAACTACCATTTCGTCAGGTTTTGGAAAGTTTGTAAATCTTGAAGAAATACGGTTGAACGAGAACTGTCTTTGTGCTTACCTGTAAGTCTCGGCAGTTTATGTAATTTGAAAACATTATCTTTGATTGCCAACGATTTGATTACTTTACCGAATGAATGTTTAAGCGGGCTGTCGAAACTTGAGGAATTATATTTGGATGAGAACGTTTTACAAGAATTGCCTGAGAACATTGGTTGTTTGAGGGCCCTACGAATATTAGATATAAGCGAGAATAAATTGATTTCATTGCCAGATAGTTTTGGTGAATTGGATCATTTAGAGGTCTTGAATCTGAGTAGGAATAATATTAGTGTTTTGCCTGAGTCCTTTGGTTTTTTGAGTAAGCTTCGGAAGGTTGATCTCAGTGACAATGATATTGCCAAATTACCAGAGGAGTTTAAATCAGCGCCAAGGTTAGAAAGTTTGTATTTCGACAATAATGTAGTTGGTGTGCTGCCTGCATGGTTTGGTAAACTGTCGAACATTTTGAATTTATCATTAAAAGACAATAAGTTACAAGGCTGTCCATTGCCTGAGTTATTTCCTAAAGTTTCTGATAAAACTTTAAAAAAATTGGAAGTTGGAGGCAATGCCATTTCACAACTGCCATCAGCATTTGGCGAACTCGGACAGCTTGAAGAGTTACATCTTGGTAGTACAATATGTGAGTTAGAAAGGCGTAATTTTCAAAATGGAAATAGGATACGTGAACTTCCAGAAAGCTTTAGCAAGCTACACTCCATTAATAAACTTTATCTTGATGAAAATCAGCTGATAAAGTTACCATGTAGGTTTGGAGATCTTCATAATTTGACTTGGATCGATCTCGGGCAAAATCTTTTGACATATCTTCCTGACAGCTTTTGCTGTTTGGTTTTACTAGAATATTGTCAGCTATCAAAGAACCAATTGAAAAGCTTACCTGAAAATTTTGGCAGACTTGAAAGCTTGAAGGATCTAAGATTGGATTATAACTTGTTAGAAGATCTACCCGAATCATGCTGTAATCTTAAAGCCCTTCATACTTTGGATTTATTCAGTAACAAACTGACAAAAGTTCCAAAGTGGCTTTCAAAGTTGACCTCTTTAAAACGACTGGATTTAGACAAGAACAATTTCCACTTAAAACTCAGGGACATTCCTCACATTACTTCTGAGGGATCTAAATATGCCAAAAGAGATCCAAAACTCATTAATAATTGGCGTGGAAAGATGAGAGCAGATAAAGTGAGAGCAGATGTTATTGTTATAAAACAAGAGGAAAACGATGAGGATTCGGAAGAAGAAATTGAGCTCCCTGCTACATATAATGAACATGTACTTGCTGCTGCTATGAGAAGGGGTTTATCAATATGGAGGTCACATGATGGTGAGATACATTTAGAAGTGTTTTAATGTTAGAAACTGAGTAAATTTGAAATGGTAACCATGGTGAAGTCTTGGTGACCATGGAGAACTTTAGGTAACCATGGAGAACTATAGGTAACCATTGAGAACTATAGGTAACCATGGAGAACTATAGGTAACCATGGAGAATTATAGGTAACCATGGAGAACTATAGGTAACCATGGAGAACTTGAGGTAACCATGGGGAACTGCAGGTAACCATGGAGAACTATAGGTAACCATGGAGAACTATAGGTAACTATGGTGAACTATAGGTAACCATGGAGAACTATAGGTAACCATGGAGAACTATAGGTAACCATGGAGAACTATAGGTAATCATGGAGAATTATAGGTAACCATGGAGAGTTATAGGTAACCATGGAGAACTATAGGCAACCAAGTAAGAGTACAAATATCTACAAATTTATGATATTGATTTTATCAGGACCCAGTGAAAGAAACTCCCCGATATGGGAGGATGATATGGTATTTAATGTGTACGAAGATACTTATGATGATACAATGACAGATTATGGATTTTATGTTAAAATGGGTGATCATGGAAAAGGTATTGTATTACAGGTATATTTTATTTGTTGGTTGTGAAACTCATTTCACTATTGGTATTTTTTATATATTTAGATAATGAAGATGATTGTGAAGATTGGGACAAAGAAATTAATGAGTTGTGGGGTAAATCATCTCCAACAAACTTGACATTTCCACTGAAATGTGGTGTGAACGTGTCAGATGTTCAAATTGAAAAACGAGATGAATTCTTGACTACTCTTTCTGCTTATCCACCAGCAACTCAAGCCTACTCTTGGACCGCAACTTATAACTCTTTGGCCTTGAAAAATGTACAGTGTAATTCAACTCAAACCACAACTTTTTCTGCCATTTCATCACATGGACAGTTTGATGATGCATGATTCAGAAAATACTGATAGTTACAACTTTGTGTGAGTAATAAATATCTATGCTATACGATAAGCTTTCTATAAACTTGACTGTGCATCGCACCCACAGATCGCACCTGGCTTTAGTGAATATCTCTTTCAAGTAATGTTCACCTTTCACCACCCCCCGTATTTACTTAATCTATAAACATCTGCCAGGGGTTGTGTCTAAATTAACGGTATCAAATCCAACATGGCGGACGAAAGTCACGGCGGAGTTTCTACCTATAAATTACGAAGTTTTACGGAAGCCGATCAAGTTAATTGCATTTTAAACTCCATCTCTATTGACTGTGAAAGTTTACAAAAGACTGAACGTGCTCTGCAGGACCTAAGAGGTAAATTTGCGCTGAAAAGTTACTACTGCATGTCAGTGATGTCGAAATCATGTCATTGTCTTTAATGTAAAAATCCTCTTTCTTGAAGAAATTTTGGATAGATACCAAGAACAACCGCATTTATTAGATCCTCATCTTGGTAAGATTATCAGTATTTGAATGAATTCTTACTCGTGTTTAATTGATCTAACTAAACATTAAATATCTAAAGCTTGTTTTTAAGATTCGTTCATAAGCCAGTTACTCATCGCTGCCCAGGATTCATCGAACACAATAGCGTCTTCTCAAGCATTCAAATATTTGTATTTATTTACAAAGGTTTGCCTTTTTAGCTCCTAACACTTATTCAACATTGAAAAATATTCATGTTGTTTAAAATTCGAGGCAGTGATGAAAAATTTTGTCATAACATGTAGGTACGTGGTCACAAATATATTGTCCGACTATTTCCTCATGAAGTTAAAGATGTCGAGTCAGTTCTAGCTTTATTACAGAAACAAAATCCATCAGATCACAGCGTAAGGTTTCTTCTTAATACTCTCATTTGAAAATGTTTTTTAACATGTTGTGATATGAAGGCGATGGGTATAACGAGAGATATGGCGAGAGATGGAGACGTTTGGCGTAGAAAAATTCATGGACTGGTCAACCCCCCTGGCGGGGATTAATACTGGCCGGTATACAAATGTTGTTTGTTGTGTTTGTTTGTTTATTTCAATAGACCTGGGAAGCCAGATACATATTGTTGTTATGGCTATCCATTGTATGTATGGTGCCATTTGATATGACTAAATTTGATGGAGGTAAATCTGCGGATAAGGATTGCAAATCCATCACTGAGAGAATTATAGATGTTGCAAAGGTATTGAAGTTATTGAGAAATGAAATATATGTAGAGAAAGTTTGCCTAGAAATTAATCCTTATTTCTGGCGTCAAAAATATCCATCCTTATCCCTAGGTGTATCTTAATGTTGCTGATAAATGTCAAGATGCAGCTGCACTAGTGATAGCAAAGTGAGAACTTCATGTAAGAGTATCTGAAGATTGTGCAATCTTTCACTATGAGAAACTTCATTTAAGATTTGTAACAAGACCTGATGTAAAGATACATTACCTTCCCGAGTTTTTGTCATGGTGCCTTAAAGATCTACCACTAATTGATGGTGACTACGGAATGGTGGATATCTAATTTATTTTCTCTGTCTTCACAAAATCTATCTTAATAACCATTGCAGGAACCTCCCAAAATGGCATTAATTTAATGACAGGAATTTTAAGCACATTGGCTTTGGTCTTCAAGCATGGAAGAAGAGAAGACTTGAAGCTTCATGGTAATTTTCACATGTCCCATTTTGTTGTTTGTTGATTTTACTTTAAAAAAGACAATCTTGGTTACTTTACAAATATCATTGTTTTAGCGAGAAGTGTTCACGAGGTCATCAATTCTTGTGATATTCTCAATATGAAGAACAGTTTATTGAGAAAGCTTTACATCAAGTTAATTCAAGTGTGTCTAATCATGCCATCATTCACGTTTTTTGCAAAGTTCAACTTAATATTTTTGTGGTTTGTATTGTGGTGTTGTAGCGTCTTGGTCTGACATTTCTCAAGCCACGACTTGCTTCATGGAGGTATTAATTTTTCATATACATATTTAGTGAAATTGTTGTGCAAGATCCTGCTTTGAATCCTTACATGATCCTAAATAGCATTGATCTTAACTGCATTCATACAGGATCATACATGATCGTACAGGATCATACATGATCTGAGTTATACGATTTTGTTGGATCTTATGCGATCCTTCATTATCATACAGGATCATACATGATCTTGGTTATAAGATTTTGTTGGATCTTATGCGATCCTTCATTATCATACAAGATCACACAGGATAATACATGATCTTGGTTATACAATTTTGTTGGATCTTATGCAATCCTTCGTTATCATACAGGATCTTGTTTACATAATTTTGTAGAATAATACAGGATCCACAACTCAGAATTTTCTAAAGGGGTTGTGAATGTCACAAACATTGAATTTATTAACAAAAATATTGTCATCTTTGTGTTTTAACGAATGAAGATGTCATTGCATTAGTAGAAGGATTTTTATGGTCAATTTATTTACAGATGTGCTGAAATATCTCCATGTGAAGTGTTATTTTGTACATCCCTAAATTTTATGTACATGTAGGTACAAGAGGGGAACAAGATCATTGATCCACAATCTTGTCAAATCTGATCAGGTAGCCGCCTTTTTATAAGATCTGTTATGAAAAGCGGTTTGAAAGCTTGGTGGTTAAACATTTGATATTTTTTTATAGTTTGGGACGGTTATAACGGAAAAACAAAGTTTTCCCACGAAGGACGATGTAAGAGCATTCTTAAAGATGATATGAAAAAAGCACGTAACATATTTCACGCAAAATGATAAATCTATTCTACTTTTTAGGAGTACGAACAAACAATTGATGTTCTTGAAGATATCGAGGAAATTATTGGTATTAAACTATCTCCAGTTTAACGCAATAAGCTTCGTTTTACAATTATATGTTTTACTTTAATTCTTTCCGATGAAAAACACAGATTGCTTTGATTTATTTATGACTGTGTTTAATAACTGTTAGTTCTTTTAGTGAATTTGGTTTACCGTTGCGTGTTTTTCTCTTTATCATCCCTACGGACTGTATTTCATCTCCATAAAGTAAATGGTTTGAACCCGGGAGTATCGTTACATGTTTGTAAATGTAGATCGTCCAGGTTGGTATAGTCCTGAGAAGGACTGTTTTTAATGTTGTTGACTGACGTTTCGACAACCTTAGCGGTAGTCATTTTCAGACTCTAAAGATGACATTTTGATGAAGATGACATTTGACTCTGAAGATGACTACCGCTAAGGTTGTCGAAACGTCAGTCAACAACAACAAAACAGTCCTTCTCAGGACTATACCAACCTGGACGATCTACATTTACAAACATGTATTTCATCTCCATTACGCAAAGAGTGTTATTTATTTTTGTTCTTATTAGGGACTTTGCTAGCTGGTTTGAAGGAAATAGATACAATTGTGAGATGGTCTGCGGCTAAAGGGTTAGCTTTCGTAACTTCTAGCTTGAGTAATGTCGTCTTCTCCTAAAAATTGTCTTCTTATCAGTGTTGGAAGAATAACAGGAAGACTTCCTAAGGATCTCGCTGATGATGTGACTACTGCCGTTCTTGAATTATTCAGGTTGAGCACTTGTCTTTACTGAGAATTTTTTTTGCATCGAACTGTTTTGTTTTCTGCACGGCTTTTGAAGGTATTTCTGGTTGATTTTTAGTTTTAATTTTTTGTAGTCCTCTGGAATCACACTGCGCTTGGCATGGAGGTACTTAGTGTTATACAGTTAAAGTATGAATCGCTGGAATATATAATACCGTCCGATGTTTATGCAGTATTTTTTGTAATTTTTTATTGAAGGATGTTTAGCCTTAGCTGAACTCGGTCGAAGAGGTTTGCTACTGCCTCGTCGTCTTTCGGAAGGTGAGCAATCTTTATATCACTATGATTTGATGGCGTTGCTAAACGTTACAGCGATGAAACGGAATACAACGTTCTTTTCAGTTATTCCCGTCGTCACTAAAGCGTTGTTGTACGATGAGAAAATAGGAGCAATAAGTGTTGGTATGAATGGAAAATAATTTATTGTATGTTTGCCCATCCACTGGAAATCAACAAAATAATTTCTTCATCACCTTAAATTATACATCATAATGAATAAGCTCAGATAATCAAAGTATTTTGTCGCTTTCACAACATTGCATTCCTAAAAGAAGTGAAAGATGTTTACTGTATTTTCACCAGCTTATGCATACCGTCTCCGAGGTGTTCCTAAGCAAGTGCAAACACGAAAAACATCTTCTATTAATTTCTTTTGTAAAATAACAATGTTAGACTAACCACGCCACATGTTTTATTGTTTTTCTTTTATAATTTAGGATCAAATGTAAGAGATTCAGCATGTTACGTATGTTGGTCGTTTGCTCGAGCTTATGATCCAAGTGAAATCAAACCGTATGTTGAAGATATTGCCAGGTAGGAGAAATGGTATAGCTTGTTATCCCTCTGTAACACTTGTTATCCATCCCTCTGTAACACTTGTTATCCATCCCTCTGTAACACTTGTTATCCATCCCTCTGTAACACTTGTTATCCCTCTGTAACACTTGTTATCCATCCCTCTGTAACACTTGTTATCCATCCCTCTGTAACACTTGTTATCCATCCCTAACACTTGTTATCCATCCCTCTGTAACACTTGTTATCCATCCCTCTGTAACACTTGTTATCCATCCCTCTGTAACACTTGTTATCCATCCCTCTGTAACACTTGTTATCCATTCCTCTGTACTTGTTATCCATCCCTCTGTAACACTAGTTATCCATCCCTCTGTAACACTTGTTATCCTTGTTATCCCTATGTAACACTTGTTATCCCTCTGTAACACTTGTTATCCCTCGGTTACATTGTTATACTATAGTAACGCTTGTTATCTCTCGATTACACTTGTTATCGCTCTGTAACACTGGTTATCATTTAACAATACTTGTGTCTTCTTCCAGAGCTCTGATGATAGCTACATTATTTGATCGCGATATAAACTGTCGGCGAGCGGCTTCGGTATGATTTTTTACTGATAATCTTTATCTTTCGTCGCTTACACACAAGCCGCTGACATATTTCTGCTCCCACGCACCGGATGCCCTAGCTGCATCATTTCAGCTCATTTTTTGTGGAAATATTGAACCAAACGAACAAAAAATTTGCTGCATATTTATTTTCACGGGACAGACAAAGTTTTGAAGCAAAGTTAATGGGAGAGTGGAGCTCCTCTTTAACGAGCAATTGAAAATAAATTTTCAACTTTATTCACCACTAGGCTGCTTTTCAAGAAAATGTTGGACGACAGGTAAACGGTTCGAGAACAAAATCCATATTATTTTTGTTGCGATGAAGACACACACTTCAATTTCGTCGTAACGACAGTAATGATCGATCTTTAGGGAACTCTTCCTCACGGTATAGATATATTGACAAAAACAGATTACTATGAAGTTGGTAAAAGAAAAAATGCGTATCTCAATTTAAGGTAATAACTACTACATTTCATTATGATTTGTGATTTAAAAATCATCGAAATATATGATGAATAATTTTTGTTTAGTGTTTATGTCTCTCAATATAAAGAATATCGCGAATCATTAATTGACCATTTGTACAAAATCAAACTGGGCCACTGGGATATGTAAGTGTTTAATAGTGAATTTTTGCCATGATTATTCTATCTTTCCTTCGCCTTTACGTTTGTGAATATCTAGTCTTAGTTACGCACGTATTTAATTCCTTTTTAGCGCCATAAGAGAACTTGTTTCTAAAGCTTTATTTAATCTTACTCCTCAAGATCCACTTGTAATGACTCGTAAAGGTTTGGTATCCTGTCATCCGTTTACGTCATATTTTTACTAACATTACGTCATACTTTTTTACTAACATTACGTCATATTTTTTACTAACATTACGTCATACTTTTTACTAACATTACGTCATATTTTTTACTAACATTACGTCATACTTTTTACTAACATTACGTCACAGTTTTTACCAACATTACGTCATACTTTTTTACTAACATTACGTCATACTTTTTACTGACATTACGTCATACTTTTATTAAATTTCTTCCATTATCTTAGTTCTGCCATCAATCCTACAACAAATCCTCGATTTTGATATCCACGTGAGACACGGGAGTATTTTGTGTGCTGCCGAGCTCACGCATGCTCTGTACGGCTATGCTTTAAACAGCAACAGGTTGGTGCATTGTGGGATATACACAAAAAAGACAAAAATTTTTGCGGCTTGTTAAGATATGTATTTTTTACGGTACTTTGGAGATCTGTTACATGTAAGTCGACCGATTTTAATTTCTTATTTTTAACTAGAGCTCTACTGGCTTAAAATATTATAAGTTTATAAGTAATATATTTTTGGAAGCACAAGAAATTAAAAAAGTGAAAACTGCCTCTTCATAATCTTAAAAATATTTTCCAATGATCCCATGGTTTGTCACATTTCCATCCTTGTACGATCAACACCATTGTAGTCCTTCATCTTTGTGTTGCGATTGATATGCATGTTGTTTACAGGACCTTAATGGATATATTGGGTCATGATTGTCATTATGAATTGGAGAGTATGATTTCAAAGGTTGGAAGAATACGATCAAATATTTCCAGTGTAATGTTCGTGTTTCCACTATGAAGTTGATGTTTCCACTATGAAATTGATGTTTCCCTTGTTTCGTTTTGTTTTCTTAGCTTACAGACTCGAACTTCTTTAGGTAATGTTCGCAATAGAATTGAAATATTCAAAAGTCACTTGTATTTCATGTTATCTATAATACTATAACTTTGATTTTTATTACAGAGGACATGGCGGTGAATTATTGAGACCAGCTGGTATGATACTTCATGTTAAACAAAGTATTTTGTACATCTTGCTTTGACTGTTTTTTTGTCTCTTACTTAGCGTGTCTTTTTATCCAAAAAATGTCTTTGTCGAAATTTAAATGCACGAATCCACAAACTGTTGGTAAGAAAGTGGTTTTTTACAGCGACATGGTATTTTAAAATGACTAAATTTTCATTTTTGTCTTTTGTTAGGTATTTGGCGAAACACGATTGATGAAAACATCAACGGTTCACAAAGAACAACTCAAGTTAGTGGCTAAGCGAGTAAAGTGTCTTTAAATTCTTCTTTAAGAGACAGGATTTTAACTGATTTTAGGAGAAAGCAGTTGCCGCTCTTCGACATTTTACGGAAAATTTTTATCAACTACCAGATGGTACAGCCGATGAAAATGCACAAGGTTAGCTTTCCACGTTAATCTTTCATCATCCTCCGATGTTCCTTACGATTTTCCTCACATTATCCTCCGATGTTCCTTATGATTTTCCTTTCATTATCCTCCGATGTTCCTTATGATTTTTCTTTCATTATCCTCCGATGTTCCTTATGATTTTTCTCATTATCCTCCGATGTTCCTTATGATTTTCTTTCATTATCCTCCGATGTTCCTTATGATTTTTCTTTCATTATCCTCCGATGTTCCTTATGATTTTTCTTTCATTATCCTTCGATGTTCCTTATGATTTTCCCCACAATATCCTCCGATGTTCCTTATGATTTTTCCCACAATATCCTCCTATGTTTCTTATGATTTTTCTTTCATTATCCTTCGATGTTCCATACGATTTTTCTCACATTATCCTCCGATGTTCCTTATGATTTTTCTCACATTATCCTCCGATGTTCCTTATCACAATTCATCTCACAATATCCTCTGATGTTTCTTATGATTTTTCTCACTTCATCCTCCGATGTTCCCTATGATTATTTATTTAGAATCGTTGATCAGCACGTATGTGGAGAAATTAAAACATTCATCAGGAACGACAAGGTTTTTTTGAAATTACAGGAATTGTTTTTAAACCATACAAACGTTTTCGTCATATTTCTCCGGTTTATTCATTGCTTTTCTTCCAGGAAGGATTCTCTTTGGCGCTAGGAGTACTACCAAGATTTATGTTGAAAGGCTGTCTTTTAAAGGTTTTCTATTTTTGAAATCTTAGGGGCGGATTACATGAGCCCTGTAGCCGGGATTCGGCGAAGCGTTAAATCATTTTGGTAAATGGAAAAGATTGAATAATTCACAACAAAAAACTTATTTGAGCAATTTCTCTATGCTCTGACTTTTCAAATTCACACAACCTTCAAAACGAAAACAAATAATTTAGGCTGATTTGAAAATTACTACTGAAATGGCTTATGACGCTTAAGAAAAGGTTGTAAGTTTTGCGCTTGAAGTTTTTACTCCTTTCGAAGGCTCAAAATCATTTCACGCCTTGCTGAATCCCGGTTACCAGGCTCGTGTGAACAGCCATTAATATGAGTAAAATGTTGTATGACTTTACATTGACTGACAGAATTTAAACTTTGATGTCAGGTGCTTGATGCTTTACTACAAGTTAGTGAAATAGTTGAAAAAGATCCTGGAAAATTTGCTCAATCTAGAGCGGACGCTCTTCATTCGCTCGCAAGGTAAAGTACTTAGTCGTCTTATTTTCTCCTCCTCTCGTGTCCCTTCTTTGGCACAACCTTACCAACACTTGTGAGTTAGTTGATACAATTTTTATAAACAATGCTGGTTTAGTATTTTACAGACAGTTGGTATAGCAAAAAATGGAGATGCAAATCATGTTATTAATGAAACCACGTTGGCAAGATTTTATGAATGTTGTTTTAATTCGATGAAAGACTACACAATTGATAGCAGAGGGACGTTGGTTCATGGTAATATGATTTTATCAATATTGAAGTTTCCATTAGAGATATTTTATGATGTACTAGTATCATACAAGTGAATGGCTTTTCTTCAATTGAGCAACATTTCCAAGTGTTTAAATCAGGCTATCCAAACACTGTAACATCATTGAGTTAAGTTTTTATAAAATAACATCAAATCGTACACATTCTCAAACATGTTTAGTCGGCCTTATCCAAACACTGGTATTGACCAATCAGATCACGCGTTACATATATATATATATATATAAGTTTGAAAATTTGTAATCCAGGCATTGAATATGCTCATTCTGATCTCAAACAACGAGTCGAAAGCTCAATAAACAATCATTTAAAATCGGAGAAACGTTTTATATATATATATATATATATATTTACATTTATATTTCTTTAGGTGTCGTAAAGCTGCAATGACATGTCTTCTTAAACTCACTTTACTTGTTGTACAAACAAATCCGGAACTTTTAACAAAAGAAACGTTAGTATACAACTAGTGTACCTTAAATATCCCTTCGTACTCCTATAATACACCCTGTTTTGCTCACATATTCATATCCATGTATGAAGATGCGCTCGAATGATGTGTTACCTGCTGAAACAATGTTGCGAGAAGATCGACGACACGCGGGCTCATGCTGGTCACGTGATGTTGACGCTGATTCACAATGAAACGTAACTGGAGATTTTTGAATCTGTTGATAAAACTTACAAATTGTGGTCACGGTGTTTTTGGAAATGTTTTGTTTTCATCCCAATATCCTTGTCTTTTGTGTCGTGTTTTTTTTCTTATCTTCTTCGCATTTTATTTCAGACCGAAAATTCCTCATATCAGTGAACACATGTTGTTATGTGATATATTTCCAAGGTGGACCTTTTCATTACAGAAAAATCCTTGAAAAAAGCTTTTTGATTATTTTTTTTCCGCTTCAAGATCGAGTTATTGTGATTTCTCCTCAGGGAAGACTGCGAAAATCTTAACTGGAGTGCTGCTGGCGAAGTTTTCCAGAAGATTTCCAAACTTTTGGATATCCCCTGTTATCAATACTTCATCCTCAGTGGGATCATATTGAGTGCTGGTGGTCTGAGCGAGTCCTTGGTGAGTGTGCTGAGGGCTGGTTTTTTGTACAAAGATGTTTTAAGTAGAAATATGTTTAGGTTTTATTCAAATGACGTAAAAAAAGACAGCGTTTGTTTGAAACTTCGCAGTATGCTTTAAACCAGGGGTCTCCAAACTACGGCCCGCGGGCCAGATGCGGCTCGTTGTGCCTCTCAATCCGGCCCGTAGAGACATTTAAGGAAAAAAAAATATTAAACAAAATAAACTTTGTGCAAAAATTTCACGTTATGACGCAAGCCAACTTGCAAGAGTGGCTTACATCAATTTTTTTCCCAACTTCCTACTTCCGTTTCAAGCGCATTGCGAAATTTAAAAAGCTGAAGGATAACGTGGAAATTTTTTATATTTCAATGCTTCATAATGAAAGTTCATGTGGCCCTCTGGCTGTAAAGTTTGGAGACCCCTGCTTAAAACCGTTGCTTACTGATGTCGACGATATATTTTTCAATAACTTTCTAGATACGTCAAGGAAGGCAGTCTTTGGAAAGCTTTCTAGAAAGGTTAAGCCGGCAAACAGTAAAGGATTGTAGTATTATTGTTTAGTATTCCTTTTTTCTAACTTAATGTAAGTTTCATTTTTCTTTAGTGATGCAAGACTCGTAATATTTGCAGAGAATATTTTAAAACTGTTCAAGGAATACGAAAAGAACGATAGGTAGAGCTTGATGATTTTGTGTTTCGTCGCAGATTTTATGCTGAATTTGTTTCAAAATTTGGAATTGGCGTCAAAATTGAATGTTGTTTGTGATTTTAGAGTCATTATTCCTTTATTCAAAGTACTCGATCATCTTCTTTCCATTGGAAGTCTCGCTTTCTTATCGCAAACGGAAAGGTCTGTGATTAATTTTGATATATTCATCCAAAGTCATATTCTTGTAATGATCACAGTTCTCTAGATTATTGAACCTTTTTGCTGCTTACAAACTTTGTGCTGCTTACAAACTTTGTCCTGCTTACAAACTTTGTGCTGCTTATAAACTTTGTTTAGTAATCACATCCCCGAAAAATTTTTTGAATTGACTCAAAGTGAGATTACGAAGATTTCTGATGCCAGAAAGATCATTATTAGCATAAATGTGTCATGTGACCACCTTTATCACCTGAATCACCTGACGTTATCATCTGACCATTTTATCACCTGACTACTTACATTTGTCACCTGACCACCTACATTATCACCTGACCACCTACATTATCACCTACCATTATCACCTGACCACCTACATTATCACTGACCACCTACATTATCACCTGACCACCTACATTATTACCTGACCACCTACATTATCACCTGACCACAACCTACATTATCACCTGACTACCTACATTATCATCTGACCATTTATCACCTGCACCTGACCACCATTATCACCTGACCACCTACATTATCATGACCTGCCTACATTATCACCTGACCACCTACATTATCATCAGACCACCTACATTATCATCTGACCTGACCACCTACATTATCACCTGTACACCTGACCACCTACATTATCATTTGACCACCTACATTATCACCTGACCACCTACATTATCGAGATCATATGTTCTGCCAAAGTTTTATGCATGTTTTATTACTCTGTATGACTCACGTTAAATGTTTTCGTTTCTTAAATAGAAATGATAAACTTTATTTTTGTACTTTTTTTATTCTATATTCATAGCTTCAGTGGTCTACTACAGTTTCCTGGTAATGCACGACAGCGAGCTTTGAAACGTCTTCTTATTTTTCTATGTCACAAATATCCAAGGGTAAGTTTGAAAATGACAAATGCCTGTATTCTCAAGGCAAAAGCTCGCTCGCACTCATTGAGTGAGATACAGAAATCGTGCTCTCACTAATCAATGGCAAACTCTTTTTTCATCAATGGTATTTGCCGAGATTTTTCTTAAAATATTTCAAATGAACAAATCAGTGCAGTGAAAATACCGTCATGAAATGTTTCTGACGTGATTTTAAAGCCGCGCGCACTCATTAAGTGTATTTTAAGGCGAATGTACATATAATACATGTGTTCTTGAAATCTGTTCTTACGAGGTTTTACTATTGCATATTATGATACATTAGGTACGCAAAACTGCTGCCGACTCTCTGTACATGGCTTTAATAACATATGATGACATCATTGATGACGATAAACAAGATGAAGTATTTCAAATACTTAGTGAAGCCCAATGGTATACATACACGATGTTTGTTTGTGTTCAATATTAGTAAAACGGATTCCATTTTTATTGTTTCATAATCTAGGGAGGACGATGATATCAATGATATACGAGCACAAAGAAATAGTTTATGTCATCTTCTTGATGTTCCTGTTCCCGTTATGAAGGTGCGATTGATTACGTATGTTGTTCAGTTGCAGACTAGATTACACTATTATACCTATGTTGATTGCAAAGAAGCGGCGCGAGGATCTGGGAACGAGAACGAGGCCTCTTTTTAGTCTCTTACAGTTTGTATTGTAAGGTCTTTATATGGGAGACTAGCAATGCTGCAGAACTAAATTTATCAGATGGGGGCTGTCTTGACGAAGCTGAAGCCATGAAATTATGAAAAATGACCCATTTCAAAGGTAGAAGGGGCTCCTCCCCAAGCGCCCCACTTCTACAGCACTGGAGACTAGAGAGATATAGCAGCGTGCGTACCACTTAATGAAGTACTTTTTCTTGGCGTCAATAAATTTTGTCATTCTAAAGTATATGTGTGATGAGGTGTATGTTCGTAAGAAGTTATGAACTCCCCTACGCAGGACCTGGCTTTTAACCCTGTCTCACGGGCCACGCAATATCGATAATTGAGTGCGGGGCATATTCATATAATCGCATGTTTTATTTCGTGTCAATCCATCACCACAATTGATTTCAATAGAAGCTACTCAAGTAGAATATGCACATATGAATATTCCCCCCCTCCTCTCAATTATCGACCTTACGCTGTCCCTGTGTCTATACCTGACTATTCAATAACGTAATTATGTATAAGCAAGGAGGCATTCTATATTAATTTAATAGTTCACATCAAAAGGAAAAGCCAAGAAAGATTCGTCCGCCAACAATGATCCTCTCTCCAGTTATAAAGGTAAATGAAGACTTTTTCTTCAATTTTTAAGGCACTTAGGGTAAAAAAATTCTCACAAATTGTTATTTTTAGATCTAGTCAGCAGAGTTGATTATTAACAACGTCGCGTTTTCATGTTTTTTCCCGACACTTTTGTAAAAGGTATTTATTCTTATTGTTATTTGAAGGTAAATTAATTAAAATTATTACATAATCCTCAATCATAGAATTATTTTCTACAAAAGCACATTTTGTACAGTGGTTTAGTCAGCCCACTTAATCCTGCCATTCAATTTTTTGCTCCAGTTCAACTCAATGAAAATCAATAGATTTTTTAAGAAAAGAATAATGGTGACTTTCTAAAGTTTTAAATAACACGACTAAAACTTATTGGTTGAATATGCCACTGCTTGTCAGTGCTGCCACTTGTAGGGGAAATCCCCTACTGTAGGGGGATTTAGATGGTCGTAGGGGGAGGTAGGGGGGAAATAAGTTTTGGTAGAGGAAATGTGCATATACGGAGTGGCAGCACTGCTGTTTGTTTACATTCTGTGGACTTTTGAATCTTTCCATGCCTCCATATTTCCTTGTAAAAGTGCAGCATATGCCATATCATAGATTTCTTCAGGTGTGAAACCCACAACTACTGTCTTCTTGACATTAATTCCATGTCTTGCTGCGAGTATTTTCACCTTTTCTTTTATTTCATTTGGTTTGGCATACTTAAAGTCTGAAATATCACCCTTATTCATCTCCTAAATTGTACAAAACATGAGCATGAAAGAGGTATTTCTTTTGTTGATTTTTGAATCTTCTTACCTCACTCCAACCAAATGCTTCGACATTGCAAGCAATTTCTATGGCTCCTTCATGCCTAAATGCCATTGTTTGTACTCCTTTTAAACCCCCAGAGCTTGTTCCACGGACAGCCTGAGCAATTTCATGACCTATTGCCAAATTTTTTGTTTCCATAGTAACATTACAATTCATTACATATGGACTTGCACCTATCCCAGTCAATCCATACCGTGATGTTGGTGGTTGACCATGATCATAGTTCAAATTATCCCACTTTAAACCCTGTTTACCCTTATACCAGCTTACTTCTTTTCTACGCTCAACTAATCCTCTTAGATTTGGCCTGTCTGCATAACCAAACCAAAAAATGCTAGTTCCCGGGACTTCATCCACTAACCGGTTTCCAATCTTCCGAGCAATCTCGCCACATCGGCTCAGTGATACCGAAGGTATTAATGGATAAATGGGTATAAGGTCAACAGATCCTAACCTCGGGTGCTCTCCTTCATGAAGTTTCAAGTTGATGTGATTATATGCTTCCTTGCAAGCATTTATGACAGAATTTTGGATTTGGTCCAATGTTGCAACTATTGTCAACACAGATCTATTGTAGTCATTGTCCGAGAAGATGTTTAATACCGTAGATTGACATTTGAACTCTCCCACGTATGGTGATTTATTGCCTATACCAGCAGCCTTTGCAACTTTTTCAATTACATGGTGTTGGCGACCCTCGGATATGTTAAGCAAACACACAGCAAGCTGTGACATCATTTGGAAAAAATGACAACTGACCTCTTTTAAATTCGTTGAATTTATATAAATTAATGATTTACTACAGATGAAGACTATAAGACTTTGAGTACACCATTGCCTGAGAAGGATGTTCATGAAAGACTGGGACGAGGAAGGATTTTGACAATGTGAAACGTCGGTACTAAATAGTCAGCGGTCGTACATCTACATTTGTTATAATTTAGCGTTCATTTTTGTTTTAAAAAGCAATTTTCTTCAAACCTCTTTCGACATTGAGGATGATTATTTTGCCAATTCATTAACATGTGTGATGCTATTGCGGTTCAATGATGACTTCAATTCGCTTGAAGCTAATGTTTGAGCGTCTGTCTGTGAACACAGCTCAACAATGTTGGATGTTAGTGGACTTGAACACGTGTAAATATGTACGAGATCTTGAATATGTTATTGTGAAGAAATTCTTTGATTGCAAAGATACTGTGGTGAATTTATACTTGGAGGATTTCCTTCTACCATCATTGGAAAAAATTAATGTAATAAGAGAAAATGATGTGATAAGGTAAAAAATCAAAACTAGTATTTTACTTAATCATAACTTTTCGTTGTCACTTGTCATCGTTGAAATGTTGAAAAAAACTGTGAGTTCTGAAACGATAGCCTACCTAGATATGCTGCTGTGTTGTCGTTGTTAATTTTTATAATCAACTTGTTTACTCACAAATTGTTCAGTTGAAACTTTGTGTAATTGTACGAAAAGTGATTTTTTGACCCGATACAGTGTAACAGTGAGTGCATGGCTTTAGTAAAAATGACAGAAACATCAATATTCACATTTATGTATGAGCAAAATAATACTAAAGCACACTTGGACTTGCCACAAAGTCATGCCAATAAAAAATTAAATGTCCAAATCAAAGTTTTGCTTGTAATGTGTGGTTATTCCCTGCAAGTGAAAGGCAGCAAAAATACATCAAAGATTTAATGTTCTACATTGTTCATTTTTTATGTTACAGAGTTGTAGAGGAAAATATTCGTTTGTCTCCTAAGAAAGAAAAGAAAAAAAGTTGTTTGTGAGTTTCCTATTTTGCTCATTGATTGATTAGTTAATTTGCATTTATATTGAATATGATAAAGAAATAAGATAAACTATTGTAAAAAACTGATTGTAGAACTTTATTTTATGACCTTGACAACTGGAGCTGATTTCAGTGGGGGGGATGACAACTGGAGCTGATTTCAGTGGGGGGGGAATGACAACTGGAGCTGATTTCAGTGGGGGATGACAACTGGAACTGATTTCAGTGGGGGATGACAACTGGAACTGATTTCAGTGGGGGATGACAACTGGAGCTGATTTCAGGGGTGTACAACTGGCTTTGGGATGTTACCAGTATGCCCACTTGTGCATGAAACTTTTTCATGTTATTTGTA
Source organism: Xenia sp. Carnegie-2017 (assembly GCF_021976095.1). Lineage (NCBI taxonomy): Eukaryota > Metazoa > Cnidaria > Anthozoa > Malacalcyonacea > Xeniidae > Xenia > Xenia sp. Carnegie-2017. The sequence continues at coordinate 19,276,612 of NW_025813486.1, read as the reverse complement.
CGGTGGTTGTGGTACACGAAGATGATTTGAAATGTTCAAAATTTTTAGTTCTTCAAGTGAATGATTTTGGTTCCATTTCATTCATTGATTTGTTCCACGAGTTTTTGCTCCTTTTCTTTCTTTTTTAAGTTTCATCCAGTTATTGCTTACAATACAATAGAATGATCAACATCATTGCTTGTAACCTGAGCTACTTTGTTTTGTGGTTTTTGTAAATGTTTTAATGCGTTTCTCCAAACGAGTATTCAATATCATTATTCCTTGCAGTAATCAAAATATGTGAGAAGAATAGCATTATTCAACAAAAAGAATGATAGCATAATGCTATAACCAACAACTACAAACAATAATGACCATATAGAATTATGCTATCATTCTTTTTGTTTAATAACATTCCAACTATTTAATTTTATGATAATAGCATTATTTATTGAAAAAAAATGTTTGTGTATAAGCAAAATCTTTTAAATACTATAGAACTGAAAGTCCATTTTTTTGCACACTTAATCCAACTTTTGTTGTTGTTTTATGTATTTATTATAAAATCTCTAGCTAAGTATGTGCATTAAACAGTTTTTCAGTGTATATTATGAAGTCTATAAACCATTCTGTTAATCCCATTGGAAGCCAGCCATTTTCTAAGGTTATCCAAAACAGAATTTGCTGCAGTTTTGAAAAAAGCGAAAGAATTTCTTGAAACTGCCAGGGTGGTGTAGTCTGCAAATTGTCTATGCTTAGATTTATCAAGGCATTGAGGCAACTCGTTAATATACAAAAAAAAAAGAATTGTAGTGCATAATTTCCTTACCATTGTTTTCAAGAAAAAGAAAGAATGACAAGGACTCAAATAATCAAGCTAAAAAAGCAAAAAAGTCATCAGTTGGCTCGGAGAATGGTGTAAACAATGCCCAACAACACTCAAACGTCGCCAAAAATTTGTTGACTAATGAGATTTGTAATAAAAAAAGTAAGAATGTTGATAATTCCACCAAAGATAGCGCTAAAGGCAGTGTTGTTGTCAAGCAAAACAAGGAAAAAGCAAAAAAGAGAAAGAAGAAAGTTGGTAATAAAACTATTGCAGAGAAAATCAATGGTTTCTGGAGTAATTTGGTGTCTATTGGAAATCATCAAAATTCAAACAGTACTGAGAATATAGGTGAAGATTTGCCAATCATAAAACCCACCGGTAATATTGCAAATGTGAATGGAACACAGGGGGGGGATGATGAATTCAATAAGAGAAGAAAGAAAAATCTCGAAATGATAATATTTTATCGTCAAAAGAAAATTCTAAGAGAAAAAATCATTGTAATGATGTAAATAGTTCATCATCAAAGACAAATCAAGGAAATCACATCAGATTTAATGATGATGAGAATGATGAAGAAGCCATATCGTCTGTTGATGAAACATCAGTCAACAACCCTATTTTACCCTTAATTCATCCGCGTGTCCTATCCATAAGAGGAGACGAAATTCCCACATCAAAAAAGAGCCTTGACATATCTCCTATCACAGATAAACATGCATCCACTGCTGCTGATTTCAACACGGTTTGTGAGAGAAATGCACATAGGAAAAAGGAGAGTAAACGAAAGGACTCGTACACAAACAAAAGTATTGTTTTGGAGAGTACAAGAGTTGAAAAAGACCTTGAAGTTGAAAGAATACCACTGCAGGTTGCCGTACAGTGTTTTGGATCTAAGAAGTGAATTTTTGGATCGCATATCTCGATTAAAATTTACTTTGCTTTGCAGAGTACGACAACGGCTGAGAATAGAGAAAAGGACTTTACAATACATCCGCTTTTACAAGGACCGCCAAGAGTTGGTGATTTTGTTGCTTATAAGGTGCGAACGTATTTTTATTTAATTAATTGTTCGTCTGAAGTTATAGAATTTGTATTGACTTTAAAAGATAAAGATATTTTGAATACACAAAATCAAGACTATCATGTTGAAATAGGTTAATAATGATTGAATGGCAAACAGTTTACAAAAATGATAAGTGCCGTATTTGCGTTTTAGATGATAGAACTTTCACAAAGTTATACACCTGAGGTATCCAAATACAAGGTATCTTTTGGTTTAACAACAAACTTTTTCAACATTAACATATGATAGCTGAAACTTAAAAGCTTCTTTCTTTCTAAAATTTAGCAAGGAAAAGTATTATCCTATGATTCTATGACCAACCAGTTAAAACTGAAACTAACGAAAGATTCTCTTGAGAAACCAAGAGGTAAAAACCACATATTTTGTTATGTTGCAAAAGTAAGACTGTATTTCTGTTGTTGATGTTTGCAATGAATAGCGAACAAGACTAGTCTCATGTTTATCATTTTTATTATTTTAAAGGTGATGGCCACATTAGTTATAAGTTCGAAATTTTTGAAAACGACGAAGAGGAAGTTTCAGACAAAGAAAAACAGGATGTCAACGACGAGGTAAGAAGAATCAAATTTTCCTGTCTCAAATTATGGTATTATTATTTTTTAATTTATTTGAGGTTGAAATCCAATGGACATCAATGATAGACCCTAGATTGATCTCAAACACTTAGATCAAATGTCCGAGTCATCGTTGACATTTTTGATGAAATACAATGAAGTTTTGCAGGGACGATGGCCGTGCTAAATGCAAAAATAATAACGACTTTATTATCAAAACAAGCACAAAAACAATTCACTATAGCGTCCAATACCATCAAAATTTTGTAAATGATTTTAACACGCTATATATATTGTTATAATTACTATTATATGATTAAATGATATTGAGCATAGACATTAAAAATCAAGTGATGTTAATTTACTTGCCTGTCGACTTCCTGTTTCGAGATAAAACTTTGAGCGATACATTTTCATGTAAATATTGCTGTAAATGTGTATTTAAATCTTTAGCTGTAGCTTTAACGTCAAAGGAATTTACTGAGCTTTATTTTTTCGATGTTTACCGATTATTTGGGCGCTAGAAATCTTTTTTTTTGATTTGATATAACTGTTCACGCAGGTTTTAATAAAACTTTGTAATGCTCTTCGATGGTGTTTGGCTTATATACTTTGGAAAATAACAATTCCCCATCGTTTGCATGTGTTTGAACTTATTGGGATTTTTTATTATTATTCCCTAGCAATTGTTATGAGTTGTTTTTTGTTAGCGTATTTCATGAATGGAAAGAATTTAAAACATTAAAAAAACGATGAAATTTTAAGGCGACGTTCATGAAATTGCTGACTTACTGTGACCTGCTGCTTCGCCTGTTCCCAGGCTTCTTCGCGCCGGCGCGCCATGTTTACCGTCAAAACATTATGTCCTCGAAAGATCCATTTACAGGGACTCTGACGGTTTCTCCTGAAAAGAACAACGTATATTCTCAAGTTCCTACCGAAAAGCCTTTTCATTACACGTAAGCATATGTTGTATTGGGAATGACTGCTTTCCCATGGCTAATTTACTTATGGCTTTCGTTTACTCCTGAAGGTACCTGAAAGAGTTTCGAGTTGATCAATGTCAACTGTTTCTTCAACACAAATGCACACAGCACAGGCCTTTCACTTGCTTTCATTGGCATTTTATGAACCAACGAAGACGTCGTCCAAAGAAAAAGAGAGATGGTGTGTTCAATTATAATCCAGACGTGTACTGTACGCAGTACGACGAGACGACTGGCATGTGTCCTGCAGGAGACGAGTAAGTTCGTATGTACTTGCACAAAGATAACTCGCAAAATAAGCTTTAAAACGGTCCGAAAAGAAAAAGAAAACATCCAGATAAGACTGCACTCTACTGAAAATAGCTTCGTCTTTTCTGCTTTTCAGTTGTCCGTATTTACATCGAGTTGCAGGCGACGTTGAGAGACGCTATCATCTACGTTACTACAAGACAGCGACTTGCGTGCATGAAACTGATTCTAGGGGATTTTGTGTTAAAAATGGACCACATTGTGCTTTTGCACATGGCCCTCATGATATAAGACAGCCTGTGTATGATGTGCGGGAACTACAGGCTATGGAAAGAGACGATACACCGAGCGAGTTGAGTTTACTGACAACAGACAGTAAAGTCCAACTTGAAGATCCAATATGGCAAGGTCGGCAAGTTTTTTAAAAATATCATTTTTATTTTCAAGAAATGGTTTGTACAAGTTTTCTTGATGTCAAAATTTTATAAGTGTATCATATCAAGGTCGGAGTTTTGACGAAATTATGCAATATAGTTTGTTATATGCTTATAGCTTGTCATCTATAAAGGTATTTGTTTGTTTTCATCAAAAATTCCAGCGCAACTGGTATTCTTGGTCAAAATATTTTTGCAACCATTTAAAATTGCGCTAGCTCTTTTCGCATTTCTCTACGTAGCTCAGCCCCATGCCATGAAAGTTTAAAGGCGAAATTTAAAGGTCTAACACGATAGGAAATGAGCTAAAAACCGGATATAACATCGAAATTATTTTGTTCGCTTGACTGTTCATGGTGGCAAAGTTGTCGGTCGTGCTTAAATCACTCGTAAATTGCTTGTTGCCCGAACAATAACGCCATTTATTTTTAATGAGTTTTTCTAAACGAATTGTCAACTTTTGATTTAGTATAATGGTGCTAACGGGTCCTTTAACAACAACTTTATTATATGCCCTTGTACTTTTAATATATGACGTTTTGACTGTGTTGTTGAAAGATCTCAGGACTGAACTTCGCTACGTATTGGCCAATGATTTGCCATTAAAGATAAAAAAAAATGTTTAAGATACCCTAATTCTTAATACCACAAAAATCATATCCTAAGAACTGTCTTCCTTGATCATTTGCCACAAACTTGAAATATTTTGGCACCTGTAGGTACAAATTATTTTTAGTATCTCAAACTTTAGAACTATTTTTCTTGACTATTCGCCACAAATTTAAACTATTTTGTTTCCTGTAGACACAAGTTATGTACTAGCTCATTACAAGACAGAACCATGCAAGAAACCCCTCGACTTTGTCGTCAAGGTTATGCCTGTCCGCATTTTCATAATCCTAGAGATTGTCGAAGGAGTCCACGAAAGTACCGATACAGGTTTTTCACAATTTATTCTAGAGACCGGTTTCTTAAGTATTTTATGGTTTATGGATGTGTTTGTTTTAGATCAACGCCATGTCCGAATGTAAACATGGTGATGAATGGGGAGATCCTGGAAACTGTGAAAATGGTGACAACTGTCAGTATTGTCATACTAGAACTGAGCAACAGTTTCATCCCGAGGTATCTCATAGTTCTTATGGGCATATTCACATAGATTGTTTCTAAACATGTTTGCCTTGATTCTTGCAGATCTATAAATCAACCAAATGCAATGATATGCAACAGACAGGTTATTGTCCAAGAGGACCTTTTTGTGCATTTGCCCATGTCGAACGTAAGTGATTATGAATTTTAAAACTTTTGCTGTGGTGTAAGTTCAGCTATGAATGTCACTGTGATTTCTCTTCCTTCTGCAGAGGAGTTTTCTGTTTTAAATGAAAATGGTTTTAACCAGGTAAAACATATCATTATTTTTTGATTTTCACCAATCTCACCAGGGTTATCTGTTTATTCACTGACAGTTTGGTCAAAACATATCTCAAGCAATTCCTGTTAGTCAAACTACACATGTGGCAGTTCCACCAGCAAAAACCTCCAGATCCTTGTCAATGTCCTCAAACTATTCAGGAGAGATATCATTGGCTGGGAGTTATCCTAAGGCACCTGGATCCGAACGATCTGAATCTAGAAGTGGTTCCAGAGAGGTTGATGACTTAGTGAGTATGACAACCTGAAAAGTTTTCTATGGGGATATTGGTGGTCTTTGGGGATATAGGTGGTCTTTGGGGATATTGGTGGTCTTTGGGATATTGGTGGTCTTTGGGGATATTGGTGGTCTTTGGGGATATTGGTGGTCTTTGGGGATATTGGTGGTCTTTGGGGATATTGGTGGTCTTTGGGGATATTGGTGGTCTTTGGGGATATTGGTGGTCTTTGGGGATATTGGTGGTCTTTGGGGATATTGGTGGTCTTTGGGGATATTGGTGGTCTTTGGGGATAGGATATTGGTGGTCTTTGGGGATATTGGTGGTCTTTGGAGGTATTGGTGGTCTTTGGGGGTATTGGTGGTCTTTGGGGATATTGGTGGTCTTTGGAGATATTGGTGGTCTTTGGGGATATTAGTGGTCTGATAACTAGTGAGAAGAGTATGTTTAAATGTTGACTGTGGGGGATATGGGAGTCTAATGACTAGTAACTTTAAAAGTTGGCTGTGGGTTTATTAGGGATCTTTGGGGATGTGTTGCCAAATGCTTTATGGATAATAATGTACCCTTCCCAGTTATCCAGCTTCGTTTACCTTCTTGTTGTTTCTCTAAATTTAGACTCAACTTAGAAGTAAAATTGCTGCAATCGAAAACGATCCTAATTTGGATGACTCTGAGAAGGCTCGCCGAAGACAGGTTTGTTTTGTCCAATCTTTTATCACTTCATCAACTTCACCTTCTTTCCCCACCAGTTCAGCGTTTTATTGTCGTCACTGTATTTTTACGTCGCATTTTTTTCATGGTGCGAAATACGTTTGAACTTTCATTCGCTGTAATCGTATTAGTTCATGTTAAAGCTTACATCGTAAAGCTAGTGGGACATCCGTTTCCTCATCCTGCACACGCATGCGCATAGTTGGTTGCAGTAAGAGCCTGAAGGAAACGCTCTTTGCATCGTTTTTCATAATGTAAAGTTAATGCAAGCCTTTCAATAATCTCAAAATAAACGCGTATTCAGCTTTTTCTTGTCACTTCTCCATTTTTAGTCTCTGCTGTCGGCAACTCGTGGTGCTTTATCGTCGTCATCATCGGCTGGATCAGTTCCTTCCACTCCAGTTTCATTGGTATCAGTGAGTGCAATCCCATTTTATCCAGCTGTTGACACAGTGGAGTCCGTAGTCGAGAAAGCGTTAGATGAACTACATTTCAATGACTTTGATGTCTCCGAGTTGGAGAAAGAATTAAACGGTGCGTATACGGAGTGATATGGTTGTGTGTTTTTTTTGCCACACTTCTGATATCCGTGTATAAATATACTAACGACTATCCAGGTACCGATGTCTTCTCGAATACATATCAAGGTTTATCTATCAATCCAATGGGTTGTACTCCTCCGTTGTCTATTCCTGGAAGTATCTCGGAGCCATCTCCACAGCACTCGTTCACTCCTCAATCACCGTGCTCTCCAAGAGACCAATTCTCTCCATTTTCAAAGGTCGTGAGTAATGCAGCAATCTTTGTATTTTCATTAATTTTGGTGCGAAATTTGACTGACACGTGCTTGAGTTATCGGGGGGGGGGACTACTTGCATTAATATCCGGAGGGTAAAGACTTTAGTTTTCATTCTAGACAAGCCATCCGTACCGTAGTAGCCCTACAATGAGGTCGTATCCTACAGGATTACTTGGTGAATCTTTTGGAAGTTCTTTCTCATCTCCTAAGCAACAACCCTCGCCACAACTCAACTCCCCGCTTGCGCACTCCGGCAGCCAGGCAGACATCGAAAAGCTGTCGCAACAGCTCGCATCTGCGCATGCGAAACTTGCGTCATGGGAACAGGCGTGGAGTCAAGCACGTCAAGCGTGCGAGGCCTGGAAAAAGGAAGCTGAGGATTCAGAAATTCGCGCGAAGAAAGTGGAACAAGAAAGATTAGAACTAGCTATTGAACTAGAAAAGGTAACATTTCAAAAATTTATTATTGTTGTCTTGAACAGTGGCGGATTACTAATTACAGGGCCTTTAGGCAAATACAAATTTGTTAAACTTTAACTCCGATATCTATTCTTCCCACTAAGATCAGTCTCTTGATGACCTTCGCGTTCCTGACGCTCCTTTGCTTTTGAATTCCCAAGTTTGTTTTTGTAACTCATAGTATCAACAATAAGGAATAAATTTAAAGTTGAAACTAGGAAAACGCACTACTTCATGAGTTTTGAGCGTCGTGCATTTGAACAGTGGATCGTACGGTTTTTAACAACATAATTGATCTACATTAAGAACATTAAAGTAGTCCGGAATGTCAAAAACTAAAAACTAATTATGTTTAGACACAACGGTCCTCTCAAAAGCACTAGCCTGTAGGGGTTCAGCCTATTTAGCCGACTGAGTAATCCGCCCCTGGTCTTGAAGGGGCTATTTCTGGTTGTTTATTTGTTAAACGCTGTTAAAATTCGTGCTTCTTTTGAAATAAGTACTCTTTACAACATTCAATTCATTATTCTTTAGGTAGCGTCTACTGGTAGAGATAACAGTGCTGTGACGGGGAAACTATCCTACCTTGATATTTTAACGAAATCAACAGAAGACATTAAAAAAGAGTCTCTCGTTGTACTCAAACAAATACAGCAACAGTTGCAAAAAGACTGTGAAAAAATAAATAGGGTAAGTTTTTATTTTGTTAACCTTGCCTTCCTATATAGAAATCAGATCACTTAAGTCACGGACTTCTTGAAATGTTGTGGCTTTTAATCCAGAAATTGTTGTTGTTTTTGGCGATAGCCGGTAGAGTCTCTAAAGTAATCGTCTTCTTGAAAGAAGCCGCACATTTTAAACACTTACTCAAGAATTGCGAAAGCAACCGCTCTCCTAAACTTAGTAGCTTCCTTTCCGAACAAGAAAGTGTTTTATCAAAATTGTTAAAATATGTACTATAACTACGCGCCACTTATAATGATGAACGCATTGAAAAATACCACTTATATTCCGTGGATTAAAAGGTAGCCAATGATCTAAATATGACACGAAAATATAAACGTCTTTTTAAACTAAGCACTCTCCCAAAGTAGTCGCTCCTTGAGGACGCTCTAAGTTTGAAAGTAGCGCAGTGGGTAATTTTGATACTCGGCGTTACTCTGGATTTATTAGTCAACTCTGTAAATGAAGGCTCAGCGTTTACCAATATTTTAACACTTATCTAAATGCTTATGGACATAGTAAGATCGATAATTGGGGGGGGGGACTGCATGTGAGCACTAGCCCCCCAATTATCAATCTTCCTACGCCCATCCATTTACTGGAATCGAGTTTCTTTATGAATGCTGATGATTTATAGATGATTATGATTTATATGATTTATCATATGATTTATGTCTTCTAGATAATATACTGTCGTGAGCGTTTCACATGCGTTGTTTGTCAGTTGCAAGAAATATGTGTGGTAACTACTTCATGTAATCATTGTGTTATGTGCGAGAACTGTTCTGTTTCTTTATCGGAGTGCCCGAAGTGCCATGCGCAAATTACACAAAAAATTAAAATTGATTTAGGATAGTAAGATGTTATAGACAGGGGTCTGATTTTGCTGTATTTGTTTACCATAAATCGTTACGATCTCATAGCTATTCAAACTTTTCAACTCTTTCCAATTTAAAACCTCCTTGTTGTTGTGTTATGAACAAACAAACAAATATGTAAAATCAGATCCCAATATATCATGTAATTTATTTCAAAAGATTCATATTAGTTGCTGTTTAAACAGATACAGTACCTGATATTATTGATAGGCGTATATATATATGTACGACTGGTGTCTAATTTTATTCGTTAATTCTTGGTGATGTAATTGCTGTTTAGATTCTTGATGTCCCGGGCCGAGTCCTTTCTCACTTTTAGCGTTTCTAATCTTAATGCTCGGGCTCATAATGTTAGGCTGTTGTTTTAAATAGTGCGTGGTTAGCTTGCTTTTTCAAAAAATGTTTCATTTGTTGTTGTGCGTATGGTGTTTTATGCGTTGAAAACTTGTTTTCGGAAAACTTAGTTGGATTGCTTTAGTATTCTCAAAATGCATTTTGTAATGCTGAATTTTTCACCATCAGACGTATTGTTGAAGTCAGTGAGAAAATGAGACGTTAAATAAGCTGAAACCAAGAAAAATCAATAGCTAGACGTTTTTTTGGAAATTGTCCTAGAATAGGAATTTTCGAAAATTTCATTGTCGCGATGTGATTTTGCTATAAATGTACATTACGTCGTCGTTTGACGTGGTGAATGGAATCTATTGCTTTCTGGTTCAGAAATATCAGTTTCCATTCACTAATTATTTCATCACCAAAGTTTTAGGCATCTTAATGTATAAGACTATAAAATTCCAGTTAATGATAAATAACGTAATTTATAAGGTTTAGTCGCTTAAATTTATACTCGTTTTAAGTTTTGTTGCTTTTGCAAAAGGTTGTACTGGTAGCTTTAAATTCTGTATACCATTTTATTAGTTTTCATAGCTTCAATTTTACGGGGTTGTTTCGCGAAGAAAAAACGTGTTTACTGTATATTCTATAGCAACAATAAACGAAGACTTTCTCAATCGAGAAAGCTGCTGAAAAGTAGGCAGTGTTTTTTAAACTTCACGAAATAACCCATTAAATTTTAGTCGTTCTTCACGAAGCGTGAATGTTGATGTGTAAATTGAACAGTTTGGAGATATGAAAAGAATTTGAGTCGTTTTGTAGATAGTTTATTTATTCTAAATGCGTTGTAATTTGTTCAAACAGCGCTTTGTAGTGTATGATTATTAGTAGAGAGATTTATTTCATTGTAAAATGTTTCTAGGTTACAATAAATTAAAGTATATTTCACTATATTTTGTATATACTTATATGAGAGGTGACAATTCTCCCCACCCCCCGGTAATATATCTGTTAGCCAATCAGAGCTCGAACAGCACTCATTAGGAGATTGACAACATGGCGAGAAAGACTAACCAAGTGTGATTTGTATATCGTCCTTCTGTCATTGGATTTTTTCGCATGTTTGTAAAACGAGGACTCCTTCTTTAAGAAAAATGAACATATGGCAGGCAAATATGAAATACCAACGAATTGAATAGCCTGACAGCATCGCTGGTTTGCGATAATTTGGAAGTGATGCAATTGAAAATTGAAATGACGTTTAGATTTTTAATGCGTCTTCGACTCCCATCATGTGAGTATTAAACTCGTTTACAATAAAAAGACTATAAAACTCGACAGTTGTTATTCATTGAGTATATTTCTGTAAATAATTGTCTAAATAATAGTAAACATGTATCGCACTGCGAGATTCATGTGGGTAATGCAAATTTTGAGTAACGTTATCTCAAATTTATTTTTTCAAGATAAACTGAGAAGTTTATCAAACAGAAGCCCTCCAGATCCGCCACCTCCTGAGCTATGTTGCATGAGTGGCTGTGCAAACTGTGTTTGGATTGAATATGCTAAGGAATTAAAAAAGTATAGCAAGGCTGGAGAATCTGACTTGCTTATTGATGAAGCACTCAGTAAAATTGAAGATCACAGCTTTCGTATGTTTATAAAATGGAAATTGATGGAATTTTATCTCAAACAAAAAATGGAGATGACTGAGGAAATAAATGGGTAAGTAGTTAGTAGAATTTATTTGTACTTTATCTTTATTATTATACATAAAATCAGCTATTAAATATTAAAGACTCTCATAAATTCCTAACTACATCTAGATATACGTTTTTGGATTATAAAATCATGCTATTGTAACCTGCCAACCGGATTGTCCGAAACAAATAGCAAAAAACAGTTTTTCAACTTCATTTTGCAAAGTCCAATCTAATGTAACTTCTTTATTGTCGACACTGACAGAAACACGTAATTTGTTAGGCATTGCAACCTTGTGTGCTTCAAATGACACTGCGTTCCACGTTTAAATGGTGGTAAACGTGTTGTCATGTCAATACCGTTCACATGAATGATTCCTTTTGAATTTAATCCCACACATTCAGGTCCTATCAATGCTTGTTTGTTATCTATTTTCCAATATTGTGTCACCAGACCAATAACATCACTTGCTGATTGCTCGCCCGTTTCTTCCACCATAAAACTTATTGTGTTACCAATGATATAGCTCATGGAACGAGAACGTAACACCCAAGAGCTTTCTGGGAAGACTTTAGTTGCTGTACGCCTGTCATTGCTCAGTTGATAAATGAAAATATTCTTCTCATTTTTACAATCTTTTAAGGACCATTCTATAAAATTGAAGTTGGTGTCATCTTTGGGCCATTAATATCAAGTACTTTTTACACAAAACAATGTCTCATTAACAAAACCTTACCGTGAGGCTCCAATGAAGTCACTCCATTCTTGCATGCACTCCATGGACCCCATTTTTCCTTGTTCCCAGACCTCCCACATACACGGAATGTGTAGGTGACATGGGGCTCTATGTCTTTGACAAGATAGGACATTTGTTCTCCTTGGTATATTGTGTTGAAAACATCATCCGTGTTGATCTTGTTGTCAGCTTGACAGTATTGTAACATGTACTCTTGTACAGCCGTGCTACCTTCTGTGTATGAATCACTTTCAACTAATGTCTAGTTAAGAAGAGAAAGATAAGATGTCACAAATATCCGGGGCAATTTGTGAATAATTGTTCTAAAGAATGGTGGACAGAAAAATCTATAGTTCTCTTCATGGCAGCATGCAGAGCGCTACTCCCAACAAAACTTAGCTCTTTATCACTTCAGTCATTTTGAAATAGGTGTGTACCTCATCCCATTGAACAAGAATGCCCCCAGCTTGTTCTTGAAGCTCGATGATTTGTAATGAGCCCAGCATTCGAACTTCACCAAGGCTTTGAATTGATTCAATGATATTATTCATTTCAGACTCTTCAACGTTCACAGATAGATTTTGTGCAACGCAAGGCATATCAGGGTAACTAGTATAAAAAAACATATCACGAAACACATCAAGCTAGCATGTTACTAAAGTAACTCTTCCATACCTTTTCTGTAGAGGTTGCAGTTTTTTCTTAATATCTTTCTCGTTTCTCATAACTATAACATCATCTTGTTCAAGTATTTCATGGGCTAAGAATACAGTTACTGGTATTAAAAAAAAATCCATGACGATTAATCATTTTAACTTTTTTCCTCCTAAAGAAGTACTAACATTGAAGGAATAGACTTAGAACCCAACCCCCTAACGGGATACTCATTTACCTGCATGCCCGACCTGAACCTTATTCCCAACCTGAACCTTATTCTTACTTATAACCTAGCCTGCTGATTATTGTTGGAAGTCTTTGTGTTGAGGTATTCTATAATTATGCAAGAATAGATCACCTTCAGTAATGCATCTCTTGGTTGTTGCTAAATCAGTGTCGAGCATTTTCTTTAGGTTGGTCATTGGTCCAAGATCTTCTGTTTCGATTTCTTTTATTGTTTCTAGTAGGTTAACCATTCTTGTCTCTAAAGCAGAAACAATCTCTTTCTTTGCCATTTTAAAATGATCTTCAATGACCTTTCTGGCATTCATGCTACTAGTCTTAACGCTACTGATGGCACTGTTCACATTCTGTATTTGCGAGCTGCAAAACAAATGAAGGAAAGATTTAATATTAGATTTGAATATTTCATTTTGTGTTCTTTCACACCTTATCTGTAAAACGGAATCCTCGAGCTTCTTGATGCAATCTTTCACGCTTTGCCGCAGTGCTGTTGTGGCATCCAAGGCTGCCATTGTATTGATCTGTGGAAGATTTTTTATCAACATACACAATAGTTGTATATACCACATTAATCAGTCAGACTGCTCACGTGTCAGTCAAATGATATCTGATTTTAATTACTTAAAACAGTAGGGACTTATTGAATACGTGTGCTGTGAAATATGTCAATTGCGCTAGGTCGCCGTCATGTGCAGCTTGGTTAAAAAGCAAAAAATATACAAATTTTCAAGCAAATAACATGGATATTTTACATCATCTGTCATTCTGCTGTCATTCATCTTACCTACGCGACGAAACAGAAAGTTCTGAGCAAATGTTTTTCTAATTAATTTCTAATAACGATACTTTAACTGCAATACTTTCACAAACGAAATGCGACAAAAAGTCGCGAAGCAGATGTTTTAGGAAAATTATTTCACAATAATCGCTCCATATTGGGCGTCTCGACTGTCGTACATCGAGAGCGTTTTATATATATATTTATTTATGTCAACAACTTTGAGTCAAGGTAGAATGACAAGAAAAAATAAGCACCATGTTTCTCTCCTACCTTATGATTTAATTGTTCCGTACAATGACGACAATTCTAGATCTATCGAGGCAAATAAATTAAACAACATTGTTAACATCAAGCGTAATTTCTTCCAATTGTGCGTTGATTTTCATCTCACCGGAAGTGGTCGATTCCAAGTGAGCGCAAGATGTCATATTGTCAGCGGTCATTTGTATGAAATATTTTTAGCGAAGTGCGTCGACTATTGGCCTCCCGACCTTCTATAGTGTTGAAACTAGTAAAATATTATTTGAGTCTTTTTTCCAATTTAGAAGCTTTAAAGAGTTTGATCCTTGCCAAGCTTGACATTCCGTATGTGTTTTACTTTTACAACGTTTTCTTCCATCCCCTGTAATTTGTTTCGTCTGCAAAATTTATGATTCGTCCGGAATGTAATAACGCTCTTTATGACCAAATGGAATGCGAACATGTGCTAAGCGCATAGCATGTCATACTAATTCATAATTTTTAATTGCAATTTGCAAAAACGAAAAACTCTAATTTGTACACTCATGACTTTATGCTTGTGTTTCAATTTATAAATTCCACATTCTTTATCATTTTGTCTGTCTCCCGCTTGGCTCAAATATATTATAAACAACTTGATTCAATTACGAATGCCATTTTGTGACGCAAAAGGTTTTAATCGTGTTTTTAAAAACACGACCATTGCATAAAACTTTGCATCTCTTCATTTTCCTTCTTTTTCTATATCGAAAGTTGCGCGTTTTCCTAGAAAACAATAATTATTGCAAATTAATTGTAATTGTGCTAACATTTGCCACATCATAATTTATATGTGTGTTTGTACTGAATAACAAAAGATTATTTAAAATTAACCATAGCGGACGTTGTGTTTGTGAAGGGACCGTCAGGGGGCTCAAGCTTTCGTTATTGTTGAGCGATTTGTGTCTATGGTGCGCGCATATTTTAGCATTTTGTAAACTTCTTGAAAATTGCATTTGATTTTCGTTCACATTGTTGACAGAAATAAGTTAGTAATTATAAAAGCGAAGATGAGTGTAATTACAAATCCTGCATTATTTGAAGTTTGTTTAACATGGTTTTATTATTATTGTTGATTGTGTAATATTGATCTGCTACTCTAAAAGTAGTTTCTTGGTTGTCAAATATCTTTAATGTGAATCCCCCGGAGTAATGCGTGTGTTTTTTAATGAAGTAAAGTGCTGGTCAGCTTACGATGATGACGATGAATATTTTTTTTCGTTTGAATAACAATAATATACACGTTTAATTGCAGTAGTCGTTAAAATCTTGGCTTTAGATGATTGAACACACTTTGAATGCAAATCATTTGTCTTTATCGGCGCTGTTACATGTAAAAAAGGAAAACACGTGATAATTTATAAAAAACTCAGGATTGTGGTTTGCACCTCAGGGGCCCGACTCGTAGCCAATTATATTTTCAGTATTGAATACATACGAAATACAATACTGTGTGTGTGTCTACACAATTCAGTTCCGTTGTGTAGTGATAATTCCAGTTTTCACATTTAATAAGAAGGGCCTTGTCGATCGCGAGATTATTGATTACAAATGGTGTATAGTATATATGCACAATGCTTTCTACATGTTGTGTGTTATGGATAAGACAAGCAATAAGCCATCGAATAGAACATCACAAGAAACGCGAACGAAAGGTGCTGTAACAGTCGTAGCAGACACGAACGATGTATTAAATCGTAACTTATCGAGCCAAATAAGTCGCTCGGATGCCTCTAGCAAGGAGAACTTTTCAGCTAGCAGAAATATCGCGGATTTGATGAAATTTGGACCTTTTTATGGCACATCTCCGTTTTTTGAACATTTTTCAGGTATTCGTAAGCTTGCATCACATTCTTAAAAACGTGATCTACTTTTGAGTTGAAATATTTTTGTATCACAAGTATGATTTCGATAGCATATGCTATACTAGGATTTAGTGGTTTGTAAAAATTATATAAAATTGGGCAATGCTAAGCGGAATGCATATTCTCAATATGTGGTTTTTGGTTTAATCAGCAGATGCTGTCGGCGGAAATGGCGACCGAGGCATTATGCAAGCACTTCGTTTCAAATACTTCTTCAAAAGCTGTATTTTGTGTCAATGTTTTTATTTTTATATCAATCGATAGCGCGAACCTTGATGCTAACGAGAAAATTATTCGCGATTCTTGAGCTCTAAAGCGAAAGGCGTACATTGGCAGTAAAAATATCGTTATGTCAATTTTATGAGTGTAAAGCTTTATGTCTTTGAGGTTTTAGCGTATATTTTGTTGTCTCGCGCGGCGCTAATTCTACGAAATACTCATTTTAGGCTTTTCTCTCTTGTGTAAGCGAAAGTTTAATTCCGATAATATCAAGCAAAATTCAAGGTGATATGCTTGAGTTCACGAATTCCGCGTAATGCTGGACATTGTATAGATTACTTAAAATAAATATGAGTACTAGACCAGAGTTATATTTTGCAAGAAAGTTATTGAGCGTTTCCAAACATCTTTTCAACAACGTGTGATAAGTAGTGCGGGGTATGGTAGAAATCTTGTGATGAACATAAAGCTCTCGCAAACGTGCTAGATGTCGTCATTTTGAACCTGCCATTCGTTATACTTAATACCTGAATATCTGTTTCCTCGCTAAAAATATGTCTGTTTTAGAAAAGCATATTTGCGAAGATTCTTAGTGTAATAAATTAGTTTTATGTTGCTATTTTCTAACCGCTACGTGTTTATAAAAAATTCAATGTTTTGGCGAGAATTCTTGATTTGCGTAGGTCGCTCATATAGCCAAACTATGCCACAAATTGACATATTAATTTTTCCTCGCTGTTTGAATTTATTTTTCATTCGGTATAATTTTCTTGTGTTGTATGTATGATTTAAAACCGCGCTGTATATTAATGCTTTATGTGGCTTTAGGTACAAATTGATAAACTTGTGTAAAACAAGAAGAATACTCGCGACTGTAGCACAGGAAATGCAACGCGCCTTTTGTAATTGTTGACGTATTGTCATAAGTTTTGTTGCCTTGAGGGCAATTATTACCATTAGAGCACATATTGCTAAGAGAAAGCTTTGTGCATTTGAATTATCAGTGGACTCTTTCTATTTCGAAGTATCCAATTTTATTATTTTATTGTCGGTTTTTCGTCGAGTTTCTTCGTTTCATATTGCAGCGTTTACATGTATGTATGTGACTCAAGCGATTTTAAAGGTGGGTTCACTAAAATAGCCGTATATGCGTCTGTTTAGGTCCGTGTTTTATAAATAAACGTACAATCGTTCGAAACCTTGAAAAAGCATACAAGCAATATTTATTTTCTATTTTAAAGCATTAGGGAATATATATTATCTTGTTAAAAGCGACGAACATTAATTTTAACAACTGTTGTACAGATAGCGATAAGACATACATATGCTGTGACGATATTTCGGAAATTGTCTGAAGATGACGAATTTTTCTGTCCTAATAATCATTTTGCGTGAATAGGTATAATTTTTACTCGTAGACAAAGAATTGTAATTTTTGAAAACATGTGTTTAAAACGCTCATCATCTGTAGTTGGGAGTCAAAAGGCATATTCGCGCAAGCCAAATTTTATATTATTACATACGTAGGTGTTCTCTAAGTAAATTGTTTGGATTTTAATAATTTTGAATCAAACTTGAAATTACTTCGAAACGATGTACATTGCGTTGAAGCTTTTGTAGTAAAATGTTATTTTACGATGACTATTATTTATCCTCGTTTTAATGTATTTTGAACTCTCAATCGTGTATTTATGCGTAAATTTTATAATGCAAACACTCGAGTAAATTATACATTTATATACATCTCCCTTAACTCGATTCACAACTTTCATTTTGTGCTGTTAGCAGTGAAGTCTTTTCGGATTCATTTATGCATAGACTGAAAGCATTTTAAGCTAGTAATAATATAATTACTTAAAAGCGTTTTTTTTCCCCCGAGCTAACGCATCGGCAAATATAGTTGTAATGCTTTTCCGCAAAATATTTTCGATGCTACCAGTTTCGTTATGTTGTGTATTTTAGCTTCACGAAACATCTTGGTTTTGCGATCTTGTCGACGTTATTTCTTAAAGGATCTTTTGTTTTATAGAAAATGATTGTTTTATGTCATTGCATGAATTCGTTGTGGACTGTTGGAGTTTTTTTAACAATACACAATATACATACGTGTTCCACAGCAGTAGGCAATATTGTTGACCTAAAGAAGTATTTTTACCAAATCATCGTTGCGAGGGGAAATTGTACATAAGTATATATATTTAATGTGAGTTTTATCATGCCAAGGATTCGGAAGCCTGGTTATTTGGTTTATGTCTGTTTTCAAACGATAAGCCTAAATTATTCTTTTATTTCTTCCAATATATTATGAACAAATGCGCTTAAGCATTGCATGATTGTTTTTGATATCTTACTATGATTAAACCTAAAATTGTTTTGTGTTCTGTTTTATGTATACACATATAGCCATGTAAATGTTCGTTCTCCGAATTCTTTTGTATCGTAAGCGACTCGTTAAGGAATTATTAATATGGTTTTTGAGGTATTTTTGACAAAATGTATATTATTATCTGTAAAACGATGCAGACATGTCTACAAAAAGACCTTTTAAGGTGTCTCACATGTCAGAATTTACATTATGTGTGACAGAGCAAGTTTCAACATGCATTTCCTAAACTCGGTTTCTTTGTCGTGCAACTAATTCACTTTCAAATATAATGTAAACGTTAAAATCATTAGTATTTTCAATTACCGAACGAAGAATACTCGTTTGGTTTTATTAAAATGCGTGGTCTATGCTCTACAGGCCTCGTAGCTATAAACATCTTTATATAAATTGTAGTTTTAGATTATCGTCTCATGTTTCTCTGAACCTTGTTCTGTTGTGATGCGATTCACTCGTGATCGTTTCTGTTATTGTATGCGATTAATATTATCACGGTGTCTATAGAACACATGAAGCGGTTGGAGATTAAACATCAGTACGATATAGCAGCTGAACTATATGTATGCTCAAAAAAAGCAATTTAATGGCGAGCGCTTTTAAATCTAAAAATTTTTCTCATTTATAATAATAAGTGGGATTCTTTCTAACTTCAAATTTCAATTTGTATGAATATTTTATTTTACGCGCACTTTGGAAAACTTTATAGATGTTTTAAAAACATTTTCTTTAAATGTACGTACTATGTTTAGCATGTGTACACGTTATTTGCTTAAGATAGATTCGTAGGGTCAATACTTTGCATTGCTTTGTCGATAATATTGTATGCTAAACAATATATTTATCGTTTGTGATGAAAGAAACGCAAATACACACGTCTTCTAGAAAATAAATACTGTAAACGAAGATATGCGGTTGAGAATTTCAAAAAGTCATTTTAATTAATGTAGCGATGAAAAATATTGATAAAATGCATTTTATCGCAAATTCACATTATTGTCATTCTAGAAAAATGCTATATTATGGTTTTTAAGCACGTATTTTTAAGAAATTATCGGTTGTGTTCGGTGTACAATTTTTTCGATTTAATCGTAGGTCTAGCAAGAATACTACATTCTTTTGCCATGATGTGATTTGAGAAAATTTTTGGAAAGGTTAATTAAAGCACTTCGATGTTGAAGAAATGAGTTTTTTAAGCATTACACAATTACGAATTTCGGATGTGTGACTTTTTTACGGAGATTTGTTGGCAGTTAGGAAATGAGTATATTGAAATCAATGGCTTGTTAAATGCTTCCGTTTATACGTAAACATGAAAGCAAGGAGATTTTTTCATTATTTTTGGTTGTATTTTTTACACCTGTCTAGTTCCTCTGTGTTTGTGAATTATATGTTTACTGCGAATAACTGGATTCATTAGAAAAACGACAAAGCAATTTAACAATTTGTAGACGAGTTTTTTGTGATAAAGATGTATTACAAGTCTTGAAGATTGTCGGTTAATTTAAGAAATCAAGTCTTTGTCAACATTTTATTTGATTCACAGAGACAAGTTGTTGAATATTATTATGCTTCAGAAACCTATATAGCGAGCTAATTTATCTTTGTGCTTTTAATTTAACACATATGAAGTACCTTCTGGCATTGTAAGACTTTTTATTATAAATGGTAAATTATATCTATATTTGGTTATCAGTATTGTTATGTAGAATACAGGAATGTGACTAGAAAGAGATAGGTGATCGACATTCTCGTGATGTTTAATAGTTCTTAGCCAACCATCGTTTTCTTTTTCTTTTCAAAGTCTCTTTACAATTTGTTGGTACACATCGAGCACATTATGGCAGCGTACGAGCACGCTCGTTTTTACAATTACGAATGATGTGTAGATTCCTATGCCTCCTTCCTATAGAGATTGTTTTAAAGTAATATTTCTTTGTGAATGTACATGTAGCTTTTGCATTTTGTTCGTTGTCAGCAAAAAGTGGATGTGATTTGGGGAAGTTACTTTGTCCAATATTTCACCAACATTGCAGGACAATGTATTATGTCTTTCATTTGTTATCGCCTATGGCACGTGTTTAGCATGAGGAATATTCACTGTTTTTATAATAAGATTTGCTTGGTGTGTGACAGCGTTGAGTGATTTTCGCCATAAATAAAAAAAACAGTCTCGATGACAGGCAAAGCATGAATCAATCCTGTTTTGTATTATGACCTTTCAAAATTGATGCGAACAACATCTTTTTTGTTCTTTTCTCATCCAACATCGTGGCTTTCTATTTTCTTAATTGCAACTTTCGCCTCATTTATTTCTAAATTGTGACATGTAATTCTTAATTTTTTATTGCAACTTTCGCCTCATTTATTTCTAAATTGTGACATGTAATTCTTAATTTTTTATTGCAACTTTCGCCTCATTTATTTCTAAATTGTGACATGTAATTCTTAATTTTTTATTGCAACTTTCGCCTCATTTCTAAATTGTGACATGTAATTCTTAATTTTTAACTGCAACTTTCGCTTCATTTATTTCGAAATTGTAACATGTAGTTCTTAATTTTTAATTGCAACTTTAGCCGCTCTAGTTTCTTGATTTTAACATATAGCTCTCTAATGTTCAAATTACAACTTGTTTCAACAATGCGTTTTTAACATGCGGCGAATTTATGCCATTTATAAAAATGTTTAGTTTCATCAACGTTATCTAAATAGATGCTTGCGATTAATGGGCGACGATTGAATATCCCGATTGCAGATTTCCTATCAAAGTAAATAAAGTGTTAAATTTACATGAAGCGCTTTTAATACTTCATCGCTTTCATCTCTTTAAAATTCTTCATGGCATAACTGTTGCATAGAGTTATTTTTCGATAATTATTTAGAACCTAAAACCGACATTAACTTATATATTTGCCATCAACTGTTTTTGTACGAGCGTTCAATGTAATCTAATTTTCGTTTCCAGGCCTCCCAATCCAACCGCCACTATACGTTGGAGCGATGCTACCTCCTATGGCATTCCCACCTGATGCACATTTCCCATACTATCCCTACATGTACCCTCCAGCTCCTTTCGCAATTGGTAATCCTCATGTGTATGCGGAGCACCCGATTACTACAGGCTCCGGGAAGAGAGAGCGGCTTGGTAACGAGCTAGATCGCAAAGACTCAAGGGATTCCGAGTGTAAAACGCGTGAGCGAAGCGACAGGTAGCACCCGATTCCTTTCCACTGAACTGTATATGTAACTGGAAGGCAACACTATTAATGATAATACAACTTTAACTTCCCACTAAGTTTTGAAGCTAGCAACTCACCCAGTCGCAATCTTTGCACGGTCAACTTTGTTTCTGTTTACGATCAGTGTTAAATACGTTGATGTGTCATGCAGGCGTTAGCAAATTTTCTTTAGTTTTGTGTGTAGTGACCCGTCTTTGAGTTTCACAAAAAGTTATCACACACTCCTGGGGTCCTGATTGTGAATTGCTGTGTGGTGTTTAGGTTAGGGTTAGGGTTTTGTAAACACAGTTATTTGTTACATCTTCACTGCTTTGCAAGATTCGCGAGCACCTGCCCGCCCTCATAGACCACAACAGACATAAACAGTTTTAGTATTCAAGACTTTCTTGTTGGGACTATTCATTGTAGCAAGACCTAAATACTTGTAAATATGGAAGCTGCATTAGTTGTTTACAGTGACAGTGGAATGTCGATAACGAAGTTGGGGGCAATCTTCATATTTGAACGTTCTATTTTATTGATTTTCTCTTGAAATCGATTGTGATTACAAGTTATGACAGATGAATATGAGCCCCCCTTCCTGATCTTCTGCTTTCCCTGGGCTTATGAAGAGCTTGCCGCTGATTGATAGCAATAACTCTAGGTTACAATACACGAGAGAAAGTATTTCATTCTACCTTTATGATACTTCATGTTGTTCACATATAAGTTTTGACCAAGTTCATATAAGAACTTATCGTTGATAAGGATGTTTTCATGTTTCAGCTCAACGGCAAAAAACGAAGGAAATCAAACGAAATGGCGGAAAGAACTGTCTGAGACGGTGAGAAAAGAAAGTGTTATTAAAAGCGTGGTTAAAGAAGCAAATGAGAGTGCAAAAAAATCTGTTGAAACAAAAACAAACAGGGAGGGTCTAGTAACCAACGGTGAAACAACATCTGGAGAACGTAGTACCGGAGAACGTAGTACCGGAGAGCGTAGTACCGGAGAACGTACCCCAGGAAAAGTAGACTACGCACAGGACACAGAACGCGGAGGAATTGTGTCTAGTAAAGTTGTTACAAATGGACGAGTTCGTGAACGATCGTCCCCGAACTTTTCCCGAGAGCATTTAGCCACGACGCGATCTCAGGAGAATGGGACCTACACTTTACCGTCACGTGGTGGTGGTGATGATAACGATGGCTTTCGTTATTTTAATGGCTTATCTGGATACTCCTATTCATCCCCTCATAAAACATACGATTCCATGACATCCCGTTGTAGAACGCAGGATGTACTGGGACATAAACATTCGCATGGTGGCGTTAAGGATGATATAAGGATAACAAGGGATAACGAGAGATCATCAAAAAATCCCACGAAAAAGATCGATGAGAGTCGGTCAGGTTTGCCTAATTCTGATGACATGTGTTATATAAAAAAGCGTTTTACTGAAGAATCCTCTAATAGTCGCATTAAACGAGATGATGTTTGCAAAGGACGATGGGATACATGTTCACCAAAATCATTTCCATCCGCGGATGCCCGTGGTAAATCCTCGGCGACCGTTCATAGCGTGGAGACAATAATAAATGGCAAAAAAAGTCCCGTAAAAAGGAATGATAACAGTAGGGATGACGATAGAGGTATGGGAACCACTGAGTATTCTGTCTCTAAGAGAATGGATGGTTCTAAATCACGTGACCTTATTGGTGTTTCCCATGCTCACGGACGAAGTCTGTTGCATAATGAACGAGTATCGGTGAATGATGACCTATCACTAAGAGCCCGTGATGCATCTGGTCAGCGTTCACGGGATTTTAATGATAGAGTACACAATTCTGACGAGATGATGGAACGCTTACGTTACGAAACGGCTTTCTCCGAACAACTTCGTATGGGTAGAACGTATTTTGACTCACACTATATGAATCCCAGGATGATGGACCATCGAGACGTGGATTCCTCGCCGTACTATACCAGTGACGGGCATGGTCATTACCGGGGATCTGATGGTCATTACCGGGGATCTAATGGCCACTACCGGGGATTTGATACCCGTAAAAGTGATGTGGAAAACACGGAGTCAAAGAGAAAACAAGAAGAACAAACGGATAACTTTAGGCGAGAAGAGCAGTTTTCTCGTCGGAATGGTACGCCAGGTGATCGTATTTTGTCGGAGTATCATCGTAATGTATTGAGGGAGGATGAAAGACCTCAAAATCGTAGTAGCTCTCCTCGTGGATATGACGTTAAAGCAAGCCGTACAGAGGTGAAGAACAGAGCTCCCGAGCCTCCTTGTGATGTCATGAATATGAAAAGAAAAGAATGGGAAAGCCCAGGAAAGTCGATGCCATCAAAACGTCGTTCTCCTAATGATGATATAGTGATAACGAATGGCTGTAATGTTTCGAGATCCGAGATAGAATCCAGTCGAAGCTCTTCGGGAGCTGGTTTTAGTAGTATGTCTATGACCACGCCTGGTTATCCAAATTTACCACTCTTAGATGCGTATCCCCCTTCCATGATGATACCCCCAGGTGATCCCAGGATGCCCATGTTGTTCCATAATGGGTTTTTTCCTCAGCCAATGTATCAAGACGAGTATATGATGAAATTTTTGAGAGATTTAACACAAGGTGCGTATGTTAAGAATTGTTATAAAATGAAAACAATAAAACGCGTTCGCTTATTGGTTTATAGCCATGTTTGCGTTACCCTGCGCAAACCGATCTCAATTCAACCAATGAAATCAATCAATCAATCAAAGAGAATTTGCAAATCAATCATTAATACCTTCTATCGTAATTATTAAAACGTTTGTTTTAATTTTTTTTGTTTCGCATAGTTGTTCTTTTATGAAAGAATTAAAAGATGTTTTTCGTGTTTGCACTTGCTTATGCAACCCTTGGAGGCGTTTGTGACAACGCAATGAGCACATGCAACCTTCGACTTTTTAAACTTTTATAAAACCTTTCAAAAAGCAAAAAGTATAAGATTCGAACTGAACAATCACTGAAATAAAATATCGTTTCGAAGATTACGAACTTTCTTTGTGGTAAGATAAATATAAACACCTTTTTTACAAGTTCGAAAAGTTTTGCTATCCAATGGATGACGTTATCCAGGCTTCGTGCAACCGTTCCCTGAACTCTTGCGTTTTCAGTGGATATAAAGCGTCAATGTACGTATGTGTTCCTTATTACTTTTATATTTATGGCTTTCGTTTTGCGTTGCTTTTAACTGCAAACTGCGGAGAATTTTAAACCTTTTTGACTTAAATGAATAAGAATCTAGAATTAGCGCTGCTAATTGTTTCCACGACGTGAAATCGCGCAGGGCTGACTGCAAAGAATTTTTCGGCCATCTGCTTTAAAAATATATATATATATCATCCAATAACGTTTCTTTGTTTTCTTTAACAGAACAATCGCCTCATATGCAGCTTCTCAATCAGAAAATTGCTCAGGAGAAAGCGCTTTTGGCCGGCGGTAAAGATAACCTTGGCTATCCTCTTAACATGATGTCTGGTGATCGTCAAGGGTTGATGAAACTTTTTACTAATGGTGATTCTGACAATTTGTTGAAAAAAACGGAGAAGCCGGACTCGAAACAACCCAACGAAAATGAAGTGGAAGGGAAAAAGAACGTTGAGTAAGTAGCCTGGTTTTGTTAGTAAAGTGAAGGATGGAAATCTTTTTGAGCACGTGATCACGAAGTCAAGTAATTTGTCAGTATTCATACCACATGAATGGATGCACGATTTTTATTTTAGCGAGGGGAGGGTGGGTGGGGAGGCTCTAGTTGGGATAAAATTTTGGTAGCTACTCTTTGCCGTAACATGTCAGACCTTTTTGTGAATTAAATTCTATTTCTTAGTATGACCAGGAGTTTTTTCGCAATGTGCTCCATTAGACACTAATAACGATTGCTTTTGCTTTATGGTGTGGTATGTGAATATTTTGCCGTGAATTAAATTCCATTTCTTAGTATGACCAGGAGATTTTTGACAATGTGCTTCATTAGACACTAATAACGATTGCTTTTGCTTTATGGTGTGGTATGTTAATATTTTGCCGTGAAATTGGCGATTCTGTAGTACCCCTGTGGCCAAGGTTACGAACTGTACACATACTCTCGCTATCTCTACCTTAGATCCATTATTCCTGTATTACCATTTTATTAAAAATACGGGCGCCTCTTAGGTTAAGAATCTTTTCTCGTAATTCACGTTGATACACAGTGATACATCCAGGATGATTTTGAAAGGGGAATGCTCCAGAAGGAATGCACCCCTCTACCCTCAGTAAACCCACCCCCGCCCAGTAAATCCAATTCTGTAGATATGTATAAACAGACCATGTACTGGAGCGACCGTACGGCCAATTCTAAATTACTTTTTAGTCGCTGAAAGCAAGCGTTAGTATGGATAAATATGGATAGAAAGCATTTCATTTAAAATTTATTTCTTTTAGTTGTCAAGAAGGCAAATTACTCGCGGATGGTTACTACAGAAACGACATCGCCAAGGTTCGAAGGGATGAAGAAGAAAAAAAGCCAAGTTTTTTTCAAAAACAGTTTCATAACCAATATGTTAAACAGCCATTGTTAACAAATGAACAGAAAGTCCGTAAATCTGCCAGCCCTGAAGAATTGTCTGTAAAAGAGAACGAACAAGTCGCTTTATTCAAACAACAGCAACAAACTAGTCAATCTCACTTTACCAAGCAAGATGAAATACTTAGGCCTTGGCCACATAGGACAGATCACACAGCTCTTTTAGGTGAGACAAGTGACAGACAGCGAGATAAGGACCTGCGTCCACAACAATTCACCAATGGTAAACTGAATAAGGAACGAACTTCACCATGGCAACAGCACAACGAGATTGGTAAAGACCAGTTTCGAAAAGAGACTATACCGGCACAACAAAGACAAAATGAAAGTTATAAAATTCTGCAAGAGCCTCGTGATGAGCGAAGATATTTGACACAACAATGGCCGTCTACGCAAAATTCACAAACATATCTTCATGAAAGCAACGAAATGTTGAGACCTAATAAAGATTTGTTGGAGAAAACAATAAGTTCATATGACACTTCATGTAAGGCTTCAATCAAACAAGAGGCAACAACACTTAACGCTAATAAATCTCATCCTGAAGCGACAATGAAAATTGAAAACTCCATGTTTCAATTTCCTGATGTCAGTTTACAATTACCGATGACGAATATTTCATCAGCAGTAGTCACCAGTCCTTTTACCACCGTCAACGATCATTTTG
Organism: Xenia sp. Carnegie-2017; assembly: GCF_021976095.1. NCBI lineage: Eukaryota > Metazoa > Cnidaria > Anthozoa > Malacalcyonacea > Xeniidae > Xenia > Xenia sp. Carnegie-2017. The sequence goes on along the minus strand of NW_025813486.1, from coordinate 19,249,570 downwards.
TCACCCAGACAGAAGGTGGATCAAGATCGATGAGAAATTTGTCAGGTGTTGGTGAACTCTCACCAAACTCTGTTTCTGCTGCTGAAGTTTTGTCAAGATTTCGACATTTTGGTTCAATGTGTTTCTCTGAAAATAGAGACGATGACCAAGAAGGTAAGATAAATACATCTCTTGTAACGACTCCACTTTGTTCACTTAAATACATCTCTTGTAACGACTCCACTTTGTTCACTTAAATACATCTCTTGTAACGACTCCACTTTGTTCACTTAAATACATCTCTTGTAACGACTCCACTTTGTTCACTTAAATACATCTCTTGTAACGACTCCACTTTGTTCACTTAAATACATCTCTTGTAAAGACTCCTCTTTGTTCACTTAAATACATCTCTTGTAATGACATAGCACATCTCTTGTTTGCTTAAACCAATCTTCTGTAATGATACGACACATGTCCTGTTCGTTTTGTTGTTAAATGTGTATATTTATATTCTCTTTGACATAATTATTTTCAGGATCTCCATCAAATGAAGAGTTCTCCTCCACACCGCCAGATAAAGAAACATCTTTTACATTCAACAATCAACAGCAGTCCATGCATGGTACAAATGGGAATAACGAAGGTAAAATGAGGTATCGTGGGGATCTTGATGAACTCGTACGTGTCGTGTTGGGTCACGAAGAGAGGTTTGAGGATGCGCAAGATGATCCCATTAACGAAGATCAGGGGGGTGGTTTGCAAATTGACGAAGATCAGGGGGTTGGTTCGACAGAGGATTTATCTGTTCAAACCAAAGAGGATCTTTTGAGCGACGGCTTTGAAGGAGGGGAACTTTCCCCCCTAACAGAATGTGAGGACAATGATTTTTGGTGGTGGATAACGAGATCACCTTGTGTACCCTCTGCCAGAAAGATCCCTCATTATCTCGAAGATAAAGAAAATATCTTTGCACAAATCAAGCGCAGGGAACTCAATCGTAAGATTATATGCGAGAACATTAACAGAATTCGTAGAGAAGCGAAACGCGGTCGACAAAAGACAAAAGAGCGTTATGCACAATTAACCAATCAGAAGCTTACGTTTGATGACGTCGAGAGTGTTTTGAATACAGCGTGTACAAATATTAAAGCATCGACGGAAATTGATGGATTACAGGAAACATTAAGGGATCAGTTGTTGAGTATACAAAAAACATACCGTGAACGACACAGGGAACTGGCACGACTTACACCAAAGAACAAGGACAAGTAATGGATATGATTTTATAATTTGTTTACTGTTTGCGCAGGCTTTTGCAAACCGAGGAGATGTTTGGGAGAACTCGAGAGTTGGCGCAAACATAAGCAAGTGCAAACACGAAAAACATCTTTCATTTCTTTTATAAAATAACAAGAATGCGAAACAGATGAATTTAAAACAAACGTTTTAAATTTTCTTCTAACACGTATTCTTGATTGATTTGCAAATTCTCTTTGAATGATTTAATTGACTAAGCTAAGAGCGGTTTTGTTGTTGTCAAATGAAACATTACAGAAATCACTTTCATTGAAATAGGGAAAAAATATACTGTTGATTCTTGATAAAACGTTCAAACATTTTTATCAGAAAGCATTTAATGTTATGCTCACTTATATTTATGTTTTATGCATTTAGGCATGAGGACAGTCCAGTTAAACGCGGTCCAGGCAGACCCCGAAAAAGAAAGAATTTTAGTTGTTCCAAGTTAAACGTAAACAACGCTATCGAGAACTCAGCTGTTAACTCACCTTCTGCTGACCCGTTGGAAAATGGATCGCTGTCTCACGAGGAGGAGATTGTTGATGAAGAAGTTAAGAATGAGAAGCTAACTGACAATATTAGCGAGGAGAATGAAACTGAAAGGGAAAAATATGTTCAAGAAGAAATGGTAACCAAAATATGAATGTTTGTGTTTGTTTTAGAGTTTGGGTGCAAACGTATTGGGAAAATATTTTGCTTGTTTTATAGGTGAACGAAAACGGAGAAACTTGCCAAGAAAAAAGTAACCTTTCGGAAAACGACGTTCTCGAGGCGGAGGCCGACGATGAGCCGGAGGCGGACGATGAGCCGGATACTATGGAAGTTCGGAAGAAATTGAAAAAGAAAAGGAAACGAATAGTGTCCGAATCTGACACGGAAAATCCTACTTCAAATGGAAACATCAAAACAAAAAAATCAAAGAAGATAAAAAAGACAAGCAAAGCGAAATCTAGCGAAGTTGTTATCTCCAATAAGAAGAACAATAAAGCGAAGTCGATGGATGACGATGTTTTCACGGCAGATAACGATGGTTCTAATATTCTCGTGATATATCCCACGCACGCATCGCACGAAGAACGAAAAAAATCACCCAAGAAACGAAAACGGTCCGCCATCGTGAACGAGGAACCTGCAAGTAAGTCGGCCAGCTTAAAAATTAATATTTTCATTTTTTGTTAAACTGGAAAATATATTAGGATGAAGACTTTTAACGTAGTTGTCACAAGATAAAGTTGTAGTCGTCAATGTTTGATGATTTTCTATAGTTACCACTTTCTGATCAAGTTACTTCGATTTGTATATTTATTATTTTAGCGTTTAGTAAATTCTATGTCTTATTTTTCCAGGTTCCCGACCGAACTCCAAATCTAAGGTACGACATTTATGTCTGTATTTGTTGCTATTGACAGTTTTTGTTCACTCATTGAATGTACATTGAGCTAATCAACCGACGCTGTATCACGCCGTGCGCATCTCTTCTGCGCATCTTAAAACTTGAAAATTACAGCCTATATAGTGCTTTACAATAAAAAACTTGTTGGCGAGTATGCAACTGTTGATTGAAAAAGAAACAAAATGATTTTCCTCTTTAGTTTAAACTAAAACCCCTTCAATCACGAGAGTAATTCTTTATCTCAAAAGATGTTTAACGTTTGGCGAATTTCAATTTTTGTGTGACATTGATCCATTACGACATAGAAACATAAAGTATAATTGTAAATTTGACAACTCAGAAGTTTACTGCCATCTTACATTTGCTGATGTATGCATTATAATTATCTATGTTAGATTTTTACAACTTCTCTCTTCTCTCCCACATTCAATTGAATTCTCCCGGCACATATTTATCATCGTGACATTATTTCTGTACTATAACATTTCAATTTTTATAGTTGAGTTTCAAAAGTTCGCCTAATTCCGAAAACGATACTTCTTCGAGTTTTGATATGTTGACGGCATTGGCCGAACATTGCTCGAAAACATCCGAGGAATGGACGAAGAAGAGACGATCAGACGATACGGAAAGTCGCGACAAGTCTCCAGACAAATCGGGCAAAACGAAACAAGGTGTAATGTGTCCAGCTACCGGCAATGACGATTTTTTTCCTCGTCGAAGCGAGAGAATATTTTTAAGCAGTACTTCAAGCTTGACAAGTCCAACAGGAAATGGAGTTTTTGATATTCCCAATGTAAATAAGAAGAAAAATAAACCTAGCTCTGGAAAAGTTTCAACAAAGAAAAAGGTGAAACTTCAATTTTGTTTCACGTTAAGTTTTGAAGCAACTTTTGAATGAGTGGTTGAAGCAACTTCCCACTTCTTGAAGAACGACTTCTGCGGCAATGTTTTGCTCGCGGGTCTGGTATTGAACATTTTGATACACAGAGATTCTAGGGACTGTTGTCTAGCTGACCATATTGTCACGTTTCTAACTTTTATGCCTATGTCATTTTGGTAGTTTTGAGAAAAAGAGAAAAGATAAGATTACTGTGGGGGAGGGGTACATTCCTTCTAGAGCATTTCCCCACAAAAACAGTAAAATATTTTCTTAAATATCACACATTTAGCATTTATTGAATCGTTTTTGATTGGTCAATCGACTTTTTGGTCATAAATACGGAACACAACAATTTGCTAAATAGTTGTTTTAAGCAAAGATTCCAAAATTTAAAATAATATGACCTAGGAAAAAATTCAAATCATTTCCTAATTTTCAATCATTTCTTAGCCTACCGCGCGCTTGAACGTTAATGAAATGCTTGACTTTAAAATTTTTTTACATTATTTTAGGATGGCGAGTTTAACGAGACGGAAGCAAGCGGAACTGACGATGCAATGCGAAAGAAAACTTGACATACGGCGATAGATCGAAAGAGAAGAGACGAAAATTAAAGACAAAGCATTCGGACGATAAAAAGAAGAAAAATAAGCTGAATGTGAAGACCAAAACGTGGTCAATGAGTGAGTGCACAGACGAAGAATATGATGAGCAAAAATTTGTAGAGGAGATTAAACAACTACCTAAACGGAAACAGACACGCGCCTCGTAGATATGTAAGTTTATTTTATGCGCGTGGAAAGACTGGAACTGGTTAAATTACTGCCTTAAGAATTTTGGCGGGAAGTAGCCGTCCAGTTATATAAAGTTCAATGCTTTTTATTTATCTGTTTTTCGTTCGTTTTCGCTTATAGATTGAGTCAGACTCGGGCGATGAAAAAGTGGACGATGATGTGGCGAAAACTTCCCGACATGTGGACGATGATATAAACGTTGAATTTGCAGGCGAAAGTAACGACGTTTTTGAGTCTAAAGGATCAATGCAACGCAAACATTCTGAATCAGAGACCTTGGAAAACGAACCCTCTGAAAACGAGCCATCTGAACACGAGGTCTCAGAACATGAAGTCTCAGACAACGAACATGAAACTGCTGAACATATTAATGCGAAGGCTCAAGATTCGAAAGAGTCGGATGTTGTCAACGAGATACGGAATGATGATGAAGAAAAAGAAGAAGGAGAGATAGTCGAAGATTCAACTGAATGTGTAAAGGCTAAAGAGGCACCTTTTCCCTGGATGTTCTCTATGGCTGAGTTATGTAAAGGCCAAAAAATGTTGTTACCTGTTGAAGGTGTCTATTATCCTGCTCGTATTAATGCCATTCACGTTCCCGATCTGTAAGTTGTTTTTTTTAGTCGATGATGGGAACGAAAACATGTTTATAGACATTTTATTCTTTTCTCAGGTATGCAATTATTTTGGACGGTGAGCGAGGTCGAAATCCTCACTTCCGTTCCTCAGAACAGCTGCTCACTGTTGCAGTAAGTATACCGGAAACATTCTCTTCTTTTTTACTGTCACGTGACTACTGTTATTGTCACGTGACTATTGCTTTTGTCACGTGACTACTACTGTGATTACTGCTAATGTTATGTAACTACTGCTATTGTCACGTGACTATTTCTATTGTCACGTGACTATTGCTATTGCCACGTGACTCTATTTGATCCAACATTCAATTTTTTAAAGGTCAAAGATGTCCAACCTCTTTCTCTTGATGACATTCCCATTGGAACCCGAGTCTGCGCTTACTGGAGTCAGCAGTATCGTTGCTTTTATCCTGGATTTGTGTCTGAAGGTGAGTGTTTGATCCATCATTAATATTTTGGTTGTTCTTATAGCGCCTTTACTCGATTATGTAATATCCATTTCAATGTTGTTTGATCTTATAGTACCTGAAGATGAAAAAATTGGTCGTAATCGTTGTTGGGTTGAGTTTGATGATGGAGATAGTGGGGAGTTCCCCCTACCTGACGTTCGTATGATCCCCCCTGATTTCCCTCAAGAAGGAACAGGTAATGAAAGATATTTTATTCATTCCATTTTGTTTATGAAAAGTTTCCCATAAAGACTTTCCCTTAGATTGTGAATCCAACTCTGGTCAACCCGAGATCACGAGATCGAAAAAGTGCGAGCAAAGGACTGGTGACGATGCTTCCGAAGGCTTGGCATCGGATTCCGGAGATAGCTCGACCGAAAATGCTCGTGAAAGGGCGAAGGAGAAAAAACGGCGAGATAAGAAGGCGCGTAGAACGAACGACGATAATGAACGGTCGAAGCCGAGAAGGTACCGAACGTTTTCCGAAGATATAAAGTCTTTGAAAAGCAACTCGCGGAAGAAAAGTTGCAAAAATTTGTCCAAAGATGAGGAAAATGAAATAGTTTGGAATGAGGATGTATTTGCTGATGAGACCAGTTTATCGACGAAAGAAAATACGGTAAGATAATGCTTGAATTATTCATAACAATCCATTAGTTATCCATAGTTATCCATGGTTATCCATCGTTATCCATGGTTATCCATAGTTATCCATGGTCCATAGGGGCTGTTCATATGTGCCCGGCTAACCGGGATTCAGTAAGGCGTTTGAAAAGAGGCAAAACTTCAAGCTTGAAAATTACAACTTTTAAGCGGCACAAGTCATTCCTGTTGTAATTCTCATATTAGGCCAAACTGGTTTCAATTTTAAATGTTTTGCGTAGTTATTAAATCAGAATATTGTTACATTGCTCGAGAAGATTTATCTGATGATAAGTATTGAATCGTTTCCATTTGCCAAAATCATTTAACGCCTCACTGAATCCCGGTTAGCAGGGCTCATATGAACAGCCCCTTACTCTCATAAACGTTTGCATTTCACGATGTATTTAATAAATATATTTGTTTTTATTAGAGTCCATCTGATACGGTTGAAACTGAAGAACCTGAAGGTATTTAGGCGTTTTTTTATGGTTTTTGTAAAGCTGATTATATGTTTGTAGGTGCAGTATACGTTATTGCAGTCTTGATATGAACTGTTGGTTTTAGTGTTGAGTGACGTCTGTAGCGTCTTGACTTTGAAGATGACTACCGCTAAGGTTGTCGAAACGTCAGTCAACATCACCAACAACAGTCCTTCTCAGGACTATACTAACCTGGACGATCTACATCTGCAAACATGTAACGATACTCCCGGGTTCAAACCATTCACTGTAAACATGATTTTTGTTAAAAGAAGGATTTTAATGATGTATTTTTGTCTTTTCTTTAGTTTTGGTTTTTCCTCCTGATCGCATTTGGCGTTGGGCTGGCAAACCGTGTCCGAACAGACGTAAACGTAGCGGGCGAAAAGTTTTTTATAAATCAATATATAGAGGCGATGAACATATTAGTGTAAGTTTTTGATATTTTTGTGAACTTTTGACATTCTGGTAGACCTTTCAAAAAGCTCGTTTAACAAGATTATACATCCACAGGTTGGAGAATGTGCCGTATTTTTATCAAGTCCATCAAAAAATCCTAATTTACCTTACGTTGGTAAAATTGTCAAAATGTGGGAGAGATTTAACGGAAGTAAAATTGTTCGTGTTAAATGGTTCTATCATCCCGAGGAAACGAAGGCAGGTCGACGACCTTCCGATGGCAAGGTTCGAAATAATAGACACAGCAAACAGTTTTTGTATTCGTCACCATTCCACTGTGAAATTCATGTTTTATGTTTTTTTTGCGTAGAACGGTTTATATTTATCTTCGCATATCGACGAAAATGATGTACAAACTATTGCTCATAAATGCGAGGTTCTGCAGACGGACAGCGCGAGGAGTCGGAATAACAGACCTACGAATGATTCCGATAGTGACGTCACAAGAAACGATGTATTCTGGTGTCTAGGCACGTATGATCCGCTCACGGAAACGTTTCCCACGGACAACGATTAGATAAGGCTCGTTCTGCAGAATAGGTCCACGGAACAAGTGTGAAACGCACGTCTGCTGTAAGACAACTCTTGCCGATAAACAGCTTGTGCCTTTTATTAAACTCACCATTTATGAGCTCTTTTTTGGTGGTATGTTTGTGGTCGTTTAAAACGCGAGGGAAAACTTGTGCCGGATCGTTGGAATTCTTAAGATAAATGCTGCATTGTGACATCTTGCAATCTTGCTTGTTCTGTAATAAAAATTGTACATTCATTTGGCAAAATAATGTTTAATATCGTCCCACCAAGTGGAAAATCATATTTCTTGTATAACAAAGAGAATAAGTTTTATCGAGACTCTGTTGTGTTGGCAGTTCTTGTTGAAATTACCCAAAATACTAATTAATGTATAAATTAATGTAATGTAGATAGTGACGTCACGAGAATATTTTATTGTATGTAAAATACATCCCGCAATGATTTCCAAACGCAACAAAAATAAAATTATTTTTATACGAATTTTGAGAGCTTTAATTATGCATGATTGCACCACTGATCTGTATACTTATTACCAAAGAAATTTAATAATTTAATAGAACTCAATGGATTGCACGAGACGCGCATGGCGTTAAGTATCACGTGATTAAAGCTGTAATTTCATTGGTTTTACCAGTGATGACGTAACAAAGACTTCGATGACTAACACAAGACTGCGACTTGGCTTGTGGGAATGGATACGTAATAAAACAGCCGAAAAAACTCCAAGAAATTGCGAAGTTATAGTTAAATTTCTTGCCTGTAAACATCATGTTTACTACTGCAAATATCAAGGAAATTACGGCAACAGCGCCTTGGTACGTGTGTCTTTAATTCTCTTATACTCGGGCGAAAAACTGAACAGATAATTTCAAGTGAAATATTTCGCATTCGCAAGTTTCTTTTGAAAATAAATAAAATTCGGTCGTTTGGCATTTAATTGCTCGTCGAGAATACGCTTTATGACAATATTTCAATTTAAAGTCGAAGTAAAATTAATGAAAGAGGGTTTTCTTATCAACAGTTATTTGTATACATTAATAAACAATGTTATTTTGTTTTACTTTCATATATAATGATAATTATTATTGTTACAGCCGAAGCGTGCCTTTTTAGTTGTTGGACTACAATTTATAATTATGTTGGATATTTTTTAGGTCTAATACTTATAGTTCTCAGCCTCCAATACCTGGAGAAAAAGAAAGCCAGCCTGAACCTCCTGGAGTGAACAATTCTGATCAGAAGTCGTCAGAAGTACTTGCATGGAAGAAAGCTCGTGAAGCATTACAGAAAATGAAACCACAGACTGTTGATAATTCATCACTATTAACTACCAATGGTATGGTACCTCGCTCCCAACTATTGCATCAAATGGGACAAAATTATCATGGGTATCCATATTATCCCAACCAAGGTTTCTACACCTATTTACCACCACAGTTCCCAACATATCCTCCACCTGCTAAACCACCAACTATGGTATGGTTATTAAAAATGTTTCAGTGTTCATTGATTTATAATGAAAAATAACAAAATAATATTTTTTCAGGCAATGATGCAGAATAGTTTCCCCTCCAATACACCCCATGGTGTCCCCTCCAATACATCACATGGTGTCCCCTCCAATACATCACATGGTGTCCCTTTCAATACATCACATGGTGTCTCCTCCAATACATCACATGGTGTCCCTTCCAATACATCACATGGTGTCCCTCCAATACATCACATGGTGTTCCCTCCAATACATCACATGGTGTTCCCTCCAATACATCACATGGTGTTCCCTCCAATATACCCCATCATACCTCCTCCAATATATCCCATGGTGTCCCCTCCAATACACCTTATCATACCTCCAATACATCCCATGGTACCCCCTTCAATACTTCTCAAGGTGTTCCCTCTAATACATCGTATCGATATTATCTACCATCAGCTCCACGCACTGCTCCCCAATCTCCAGTGATGTCAACATCCAGTTCTCTCAATGCTTTAGGGGGCAGTTCTGCTCCCTAAGTCTCCAGTGATGTCAACCTCTCATTCTCTCAATACCACAAAAAGAAACAATAGTCATGTGATGTCCTATAGTGAACAATCTTCACTTTTAATGGTGAAACCCAATCTGATAGGCATCAACCATTTACATCTTCATTAAATAACCATAACAATATTTATCAATCTCAGGTAAGCAACACATTTTAAGTATTAAGATTCCTATAATTCCTTTATGTTTTAGTTTTCTGTAGATTTCATGGATGTTTTGACATCTTGCAAAATCTCAAAGTGAACTTTTCTTTATTTGAAGAAAATATTTGATAAAGATGCATTAAGTGAAAAGCAAAGCCATGCTGTAACTCAGCCTCCGTGTCCCTCAGTTTATGATGATAGGAAAACCTATGCCAAACAGACATTTTGGATGAGTAATAAAGTCAATCACTCTACTGGTATGTACATGAAGAAACCTCGAAATGGTGAATGTTTCATTGGCATAAAATAGTGCTGTGCACCGAAGGCCCGAGTTCCGGCTATTTTTGCCCAGCCGGTGTTTGTTTACTTCTGGAAAAACTCTGGCAGCAGTTGTTTGTGCTGTAAAGTACTGTCAAATTTTATCAATGAAAGATAACTAATGGCTAAAATTGAAAAACTTGCATGAAAATAAAACATTTTATGCATGACACATGATGCTAGATTGCTTTCACACATGCTAATTTATGATTCAAAGTCAGAGTGCGTAAATTTAACTTTACATATAAAAATTTTACTGAAAAACCAGAGTTGCACAGCCCTAGCATAAAAATATTTCATGCATTTTATAGTTTTGAAACAAAATTGGGATAAAGAAGTGAGAGATAATCCTCCCGTTAAGAAGATTAAATGTTCACCAGAGCCAAATGAGAAAAATGTTTCAGAAAAGAACAATAATGCTTCTAAGATCTCTCCACAAGATTGGCCTCCAAGCTTAAAGTAGGTTTTGTGGTTGGTTGATAAAAATCTTCTTGCTATATGATTATGATTATAGTAACAACAATGTGTACTGGACTGTATATTATATTTGAATGCATGGGTATAGAAAAGTTGGTAATTAGTGGAGGTGCTCCTGTGTTGATATGTGCATTTAATAATTTTTAAAAAACAATGGATTTCAAATGAACTTAATATGGTACATCATGAATGTGAGCCCACTCCACAATTAGCAATGTTAGGTAAGAGATTTATTGCATTATTTAAACTTACAGGAATCAACTTTTTGCATTTAACAGTGAGTTGAACGAATGTAGCAAATGGTTTTGTATGATTGTATTTTATAATTTAGTACACACCCTCTGCAGAGTTTGTTATTTTAAATTTATTTTATCAAATCTTATCCTTATACTATTTCTCTTTCTTACAGAGATTATGTACAACGTGCTTTTGAGCAATGTGAAACGGAGAAACACAAGGATCTCACCGAGATTCATTTGAAGAAGATGTTAACTGTCATTTAAGGAAGGAACAGCTTGGGGTATAAACTGGGAGCAAGAACCATTACCAAAGTATGAATTTGTCATCTTATTGGTGCATTTTGTACTTGGAATGAGCCAAGATGATTTTTAGGGGGGCAGTTTGGATTAAATTTTGATCATTAAATTCTGTTAATCCAGTGCCATGAGTGTCGCTTGCTATACAACAATCATATGCTTTGTATAGCAGCTTGGTTAAATCATATATCTTAGACATCTGTCTTGCGGAGTAGTCTGGAGAGGGTATACACCCTGGCTACTGACTTGTTCCTCACTCCAGTTATTTCATCTTTTTGTTTTATCAGTTGCATGTGTATGTCGCCTCAGGAGATAAAAATTTTATTGTAATTTAAACCTTAGTGCAGAAATTATCTCTAATTATTCAATTTAAATCACATCATCTGTTATAAACAGCACACAAAAAGAAAGTTACCTCCCAGACAAACAATTGCTAAATGAATGAATCCCATTCAGTCAAGAAAAGGCCTCTTGCAATTGCCCTATTTTGATACCATAATCTGGGCATTTTTCTTAGTGCTTAACACTAGTAACTGTACGTTACCAATGGTGAATGTTGAAATTTTGAAATTGGGTAGTTTGAAATTGAGGACAGGAAACGTCCTTTCTCAAAGAACTAGTGTGACCTCATTCTTCACATGGAGTTTATGTTTAATTAGTGCTTTGTTTACCTGACCGAAAATCATTCATTTGGAATTTATAACAATTTATCTCTTTGGGATTTTGTTTTTGTGTGGTGTTTATTTGCGTTTCACAAACTGTCCAATAAAGATAAGATAAAAAGACAAGAAATGCTTTCTTGTGAAACGCTTTAGTTATAAACAGAATTACTCGTGTTTTTTCTTTGATCGACATAAGCACTTATACTGCATTCTTCTTTCCAAAGTTTATGAAACAAAATTTGACATTCTTTTGTAGGCTAAAGACGGATAAAGAAAGCCGACGAGCAAAACTTGAACGACGTCTTAATCAGCGTTCGCCTTCCATTGAAAAGAGACGATCTCGAAGTCGTAGTCACAGCTCTAGTCGGTCGAGAAGCCCCCCGGATTTTGTGTTAAATAACAAGAGCTCACCTGAGAATCGACGTCGTAACAGGAAAGGAGGACGCACTAAGGTTAAGGATGGAGTAAATATCAAGAAACAAAAATCCGCGATGAAACATCAGAAAAAGAAGAAAGAAAACAAGTATGATTTCTCAATAATTTTATGTTTAAATTTCTATCTCGATGCTTGCCCGATGTTGTGATAGCACTCTCTTTGAATTGTAATTTTCTCGTCTATTTCAAAATCCCTTTTAAGTCAAAAGGCCACGACTTTGAACAATGCAATTTATCGAAAAAACGTCCATAAGAAAGTATTAAACGTCTTTTTGTTATGCTTGAGCAAGTCACTGTACGGGGTTTCTTAAAAAAGAGAAAAGGGTTATCCAAATTCAACGCTTTGATGTGTATAAATTACTGACTAAACGGCTGCAGTTTTGAAGTATTATTAAAGAGCAGTGTTGTAACTATGAAATGTCATGTTGTTTGTCGCATTTAGAAGAAAAGTGAGCAAATGCAAGCGTGTTAAAATGTTTTGGTCGAAATCGCATTAATGTGCAATCCTTTTGAAATCAAACACTGTTTAGTCTATTTGGAATTTTACACCTTCATTAAATAGCCACATCACTTTTGCAGTTTATCATTGTTTACGGAAATTCATTACGTAAAAGTGACGATAGTTTTTGAGTGGGCAAGTTCATATACAGTGCTCAATGAAATATGCGACTGTTTTCTTGCCCGAGAGTCACCGGCCTTCAAAATAATTTAGGCAACTTTGAAATGTGTAACATTTTAAGCAATTGTATGAAACTGTTGTTTTAAGAATAATGAAGAAATTATAATAAGTTCTCGATACCTTTCTTGCTCATTGCTGGTGTACGTACGCTCCTCTGAGAGTGAAGCAACAATGAACTTTTTCCCGTCTTAAATAGCATTTTCATTGTAAATAAGGAGAATCCTTTATCCAATATGTCGGCCATGACGTAACTACCACATGAAGGATTCGTCTTTCACCTGCTTAACCTGACGAAGAGATGAAAGAATGCGATTTTGACTCAGCAGTTGGAATTTAGATCACTTTTTTTTAAGAAACACCCCAAACTGGGCTCTTCCTCCAAGTTTTATGCAACCAGCTCCACGCTTCTTGCAGCCAACCCCTATAGTTGACATCAAAAATTATCTAAATGATTTGTAAAATTGTACTTGAATTTTCAGAGAGAATATGTTTATGCCAATGGATGCCGAAAGCGAAGAAAAGAAAGAAAAAAGAGCCGCTCGCTTTCAGGACGACAACACTAGCAATAAGCCCAGTTTATTTGGCAGTCTGGTTGAGACCTTGAATTCTTCGGTAATCAAAAAAATGTGTTTGTAGTTTTTGAAAACATGAAAGGTTAATATGTTGATTGTAGATGTTTATTGTTCATGTTTATTATTGATGTTTATATTTAATGTTTGTTATTGATGTTTATTGTTCATGTTTGTTCATGTTTATTATTCATGTTTGTATTTAATGTTTGTTGTTGATATATTGCTATAATTTAGCTGTTAAATGATAACAACGACGAGGAAAGTATTGATTGGACGAGATTTCACATCATTGGTACTTGTGAAGATTTGGAGAAACGTTATTTTAGGTTGACATCGGTGAGTTTAGCATCAAGATCTTTGAATAAATATTATTGTTCAATTTAAGAATATGTAAAGCACACATTTGTATGTTTAAATAAAATCAACTGCACATAACGTTTTGTCTTCAAACAACGACTTCTTCGGCGGTATAAATGATGTAACATCGATAAAGTTTAGGACGAGAGAGTTTTTATTTAAATATGATCGCAAAATAATACATTTGAGGTTTTACATCTCCTATGCTTTTCAACCCAATTAACTGATACAACTTGTCTTGTATACCAGACATCTTTGTCGTTAGCATTTAATTGTATTCATTATTCTTGTAGCCTCCTGATCCTTCTACGGTGAGACCATTGAAGATTCTACGAAAGTCTTTGGAGATGGTGAAAAATGACTGGAAAACAAAACAAGACTATCCATTTGCTTGTGAACAATTGAAATCTATTCGTCAAGACTTGACCGTATGTTGAAGTATCTTTAAGAAAAATGGCAACGTGTTATTTTACGTTATTTTGTTTTGTTTATTAACGACGAGTTTGTTTTCTTTCTGCTTACAGGTACAAGGAATTCGGAACGATTTTACAATTCTTATTTACGAAACTCATGCACGACTCGCTTTGGAAAAGGTGAGAATAACTGTTTTGTTTGTCGCAATATCCTACATGAAGTTTCCCTATATCTTTAATGTCAGTCTTCTGTTCAGTGATGAATTTACGTTGTTTTGATTGGTTGTTTCTTGTAGGGAGATAGCGCCGAGTTCAATCAATGTCAGTCGCAGTTAAAAACATTGTATTGCAGTAGCTTGAGTGGTAACAGAAACGAGTTTACTGCTTATCGTATACTGTACCTTGTTTATACACAGAATACCCGAGATATCCTTTTATACCCAAATATTTATTTATTATGTTAATAATAAGTTGACTAAGCTTATTGCGAGTAATGTTATTATTGAAGCACCCAAATTAGGTTTTTTATTTCTCAACTTAATAAGCATATCATATAAAACAGTGTCTGTAAACCTTCCACTCGCTGTCCGTGAACAGCAAACGTCGAAGCGGATCGCGTAAATCCCGAAGTTGAGAAATGGAAAACATAAGCTTAGTCAACTTATTATTAACATGATATTTCTAAATAGTGAATATGGCATTATAAATTTATTTTTTATACATTTATTTCGATTTTACTATTCATGCAACAGGCTAATAGCAACATCTAGCTCCCATCACAAACAACCACGAAGATTTCACGAAACATCAAATACTTAACATAAATTAACTTTCACACATATCAGCATTCGACAGATTAATACGCGTGTTACAACACAAGTGAACGAATTTCTAGGTTCCAAAGTTGTTTTCATCATAATTATTTTGTAAATCATCTTTGTAGTATCGGAGAAGTGTATATTATTAGCGAGTTGATTTGTTTGTGACATAACGTAATATTTAGACTTGATATTATTGTGGACGCTTTTTCCTTCACCGTTTGCCACAGCTTACCACTACCATGGCGGCTCTCACTGTTGAAGAAAAAAAAGATAAATTCATTAGTCATGCGTTGAAAATACGATCATCATGGTCTCTATGCAATTATCATTCTTTTTTCCAGCTTTATTCTGCAGCTCCAAACATGGGTGGCTATCTTCTTGATCTCTTTGTCGAACGCGAGAGGAAGAAGGCGATGAAGATACTCGTTAAATCGTGGGTTTTGTCGTTCTTTTTTTGTTTAAATGGGGGGAGGGGTGCTAGGGTTTCCCTACATGGGTTATGGATTGTTTAGGGGGGAGGGGGTGTTTTTACTTGAAATATTGATGAAAGCTGTTTGATAAAGGTCCGTGACTTTTGCATGAAAATTATGTCTATTGAATTTGAGCTTTATGATCACTGACGTACCCCTATATGATCATTGATGTACCCCTATATGATCATTGATGTACCCCTATATGATCACTAATGTACTACTATATGATCATCGATGTACCCCTATATGATCACTAATGTACCCCTATATGATCATTGATGTACCCCTATATGATCATTGATGACCCTATCATTTCCTTCGATGTCGTGTTTCACTGTTACTAACTGCATACATATTTTTTCTTGTGTTGCCTAAAACTTTAGTTACCGCCCTTTCTTGCCTGTTGCATTTGTTCAAACGGAGTTAGCGTTCGGTGATGAAACAACTTGTCGGGAGTTCCTTTTGGCTCACGGTCTTATTCTTAATGCAGATTACACTAAAGTCGACTGCAAGCAATCGCAAGCTGCATTAGCGTCAGCCGTCAGTTAGCTACACAAGCAGCCCTTGAAAATCAGTCCATATTATTATGTTTAGAGAGATCAGAGAGTATTAATGATGTATATAAATCTTGTTTCTATTGGCTATCTATCAGAGCAGGCGAAATGTTCCAGCAGTCGTTCAAGTCTTGTCTTTTTTGCCGTGATAGTCTGGTGTGTATTGGTTGTGAAGTTCTGGATCCCTCAGCGTAACCCTGATCTCTGAAGCTCATCCTTCCATCTACTGTACCTGGATCCCTTAACGTACCTATTTAACCCTAATAATTCCGAAGTTCAACCTTCCATCTACTCAATCGTATTCTCACTAACCCGTCGTCATTTCAAATGATTCCTCGTCATCCTTGGTCATTCTTACCTATACCGTGCTATCCATGAGTATCCATGGTCAACATCAAACGTCCTTTACCTTAGTTCTAGCCATCAACTAAGGTAGAAGTCAGAGTAAGTGTCGCTTATTTGGAAGAAGCTCAACATGCTCCTCTTCAAAGTTTTATTGTCAGTTGCTGTGTGTATGATCTCTGTGTTTGTGTGTTTGCGTAATCACAATATGCATTCTGGCAGGGCAGTTTGTTGTTTCATGCAGTTTTATAGGTGACCTTGAATCCTGTTGTGTCCCTTTTTGTCTCGTTCACAAAAACTTTAATGAAATTTAAATATATATATATATATATGTATGCATATGGGAAATTTAATATATCTTTCTTTCATTCAAATATGACATGCAAATGGTTTGGTTCTGGAAATTTACTCAATTAAATTTTAAAAAAACAATTGTAGTCTTTCTGTTTTGTCAAAGAACGATGTTAGAAGAACACCCTTTACCCGACCCCTCCCCCCTCCGTTTTTAACGGTTCGCGATTGGTTTATGTGAGGGCACAGGTCACTGTCGCGCTCTTGTGATGTGCATTGAGTGAGTGGCATTGATTTCGTTAATAATACATGAAAAATTTACACAATAACATCCTCAGCAATTTGATATCCCTGCTACGTTCAACGATGAACACACAATGTAGTACGGATTGCATAAGTTATAGTAGTAGCTTTTTTATTGTACAGTAAACGTTCAAACAAATTATGTCACTTCTATGAATTGAGAATAAAAGTGGTGTGGTGTGGCATTAATTAGTCATGTGATAAACTGATTATGGCCGCCAGCGATTAGTAATAGTGAGAAAGTAGTGAAATATTAAAACCGTCTCAAGTGGTCACAAGATGAAAACCAGAAACGGAAACAAAATCAATGTCTTTATCAGCCTTTGCGCAGTCTTATACTATCATCGAAATTTCCAAAACGCACACCAGTTCTCTTGAATAGTCATGCCTGCGTTAGTTTTATTTAGGCGTTCGTGGATGTTTGGCAGTGATGATTTAACATTTCCTGCATTTGCCGGAGTTGTTCTCCGTGGGACTTGGTAAGTTTTCATTCATGAGTGATAGATATCGTGGTGTTTTTATCTGTTTGACTTTGTTTCTCTTTTATTAAACCTGACTGAACGATTCATGCACTACATATGTAGACATGTAGAACTTGTCGAGGAAATCATATTTTCAAACCATGTGACCAGTTTTGACGGCTAGTACAGTTATTTGATAATGAAACTTTGTTTTATTTAATTTGCAGGCTTGTCGCACTTTCAGTTGTCTTTGGTTTGTCGTACCATGATTTTCCTGAATGCAACGAAGGCAAACTTGCTAAAATTTATTTTTATCTAAATATAGCGTTACTGTCCATTCAATTCCTTCTCCAAATAATCATTCTTATAATCAGTACAAGAGGGACAGTTATGGATCCTGATAAACGCTCCTCAATAACAAAATTCATATATTTGTGGTTAATTGCACTAATCCCTGAGATTGTCCTCACTGCAGCTGGAACTGTATGGATTTTCCATCCCGGGCCTGAATGTGAGGAAGATATTGTATGGAGTATAAGAGCACTTATAATTTTTCAATGGCTTGTCCTTTTGCTTCTTGTAATACTCACAATTGTATTTTTTAATCCACTGGGAAAAAGAAATTCTCATGGACAGAAATTGTATAGTAGAAGCTCTTCATTTCAGCAGGTGGAGTGTGCTAGAAATACTTTCTAAATATAAATTTAGTTATGTGCGAAAATTTTTGTCATATTAAATGTGTTTGAAATGGAACAATAAAGCTGTTATATTATTTTTTGATTAGCATTCTTGTTTAAACAGTCCATTTTCTCTTTTTTCAGGCAATCGAGAGCGAGTTTGAAAGAACGTTTTTTTGTCGCAATCCGACTGGTAACCAACGAGAAGCATTCACGGAAATTGCACGTGCCTTAGCCTTAGTGTTTAAAGATGTAGATTTAGTGCCTTCGGACATTGTTGCAGGTTTAATTTTACTAAATGGAAAGCAACAACTGGAAGCTGAAGAACAAAGCGAAGAATCAATAGTATGTTTCTCATACATCTTTAAAATTGTTTGCAGTTTCATATTTTTTTTCATTAAAATACTTGCATTGTAGGCATGGCTTAATGAACACCTTGTACCAATTGAAGATAAGGTATGCTTAGTAATTTTAAAGTTTTCAACTTTGGTTAATGATACTTGTTGATGTTAATAGTGCAGTCCTAAGAAGGACTGTTGCTATTTTTATTGACTAATATTTTGACAACTTTACTGGTAGTCATTTTCATGCTGAAATTGCTAGAATTATGGTATGATAAGCTGATTAGTAATGACACACTATATTGTATGCTACATGAAGCTCTTTTAAAGTTTTGTTATCGAAAATAGATTTATCTCTTGTGCTTTTCCTACTAACATTGTAAACACGTCTGTTATATATTCTTCAAATAAATGCACAAAAACTTAACAGAAATTCCCTATTGTAACCATAATCAGTGTGCAAATTAGATAAAAAAAAAACGATGTGCAATTTTTTTGACAAAAGTGTTACTTTGGAGGCATAATCAAAATGATATTAAGTTAATTATTATATAGCACTAATTGCTAATTGTAAATGTAGATCGTCCAGGTTGGTATAGTCCTGAGAAGGACTGTTTTTGTTGTTGTTGACTGACATTTTGACTCTGAAGATGACTACCGCTAAGTTTGTCGAAATGTCAGTCAACAACAACAAAAACAGTCCTTCTCATGACTATACCAACCTGGACAATCTACATTTACAGACATGTAACGATACTCCCAGGTTCAAACCATTTACTTTACTAATTGCTAAATTAATATTTTTAAATGTGAACAAATTCATATGATTTACGACAGTGTTTTTCGTTCAAACCGCTGATTTTTGCACATTGTTTGAAAAAGTGATGTGCAATTGTTTTCATTTTAGCCAAAACAATGTGCAAATTGCTCATTGCACACCATTAATTTGCACACTGACCATAATAATATGGAAAGTGCCTATAATGTGAAGCAATAAATTATTTTTCAACTATAGGATACCTGGGCAATTTATGATACAAGTAAATATTATTTTCCTTTTGCATTGGGAGCTTATGGATGTCTTTTGTACTGTTACATGCACCTATGCTGCGGAATTTGTCATTTGTGTCGAGTTTGCAAGTATGTTTTTCTGACAGGTCATAACTTTTTAGTATATTGAGCTGTTTGTTTACATGATTAACTGTTTTTTAACTCTCTAGATGTGGATGTGCTAGTCACATGATTAACTGTTTTTTAACTCTCTAGATGTGGATGTGCTAGACAGTTACGTAGTATTGTTATCGAAGGAGATACGTGCTGTAAATCCAACACCAGCGGTGTAATCTCTCAGCTTTCACCAGACCACATTAATGTTGAACAAGTGTTCACAAGTTTTAGAAATGATGTCTATCAAACTGCGTTTTGTGTTTCTATTGATCATGAAAACAAGAATGTTGTTGTGTCTGTGAGGGGAACGTTGTCTTTCAAGGTATTTTATAGTGAGAAAATGCAAATAAAATTTATGTATTCAATATTCATATGTGACAATCATTAATTATTATTAATATGCAACAATTATTGATTATATACTTTTATTAATGTGACAATTGCTTATTTTTTGCAGGATGTTCTCACGGATCTTACTGCTGAAACTGAATCATTAGAGCTTGATAGTGACAAGGGCTGCGAGGAAAAGTGTAGGGCACATAAGGTTAGTAAGGGATAGAAGTTGAGTGGCATGTAAGATGAGGGCACATGAAGTGAGTAAGGGATAGAAGTTGAGTGGCACATGGGTCGAGTGAGGACATCAATTGAGTGTCCCATAAGGTGAGGGATAGAAGTTATGTGGCACATGGGTCTAGTGAGGACATCAATTGATTGTTCCATAAGGTAAGGGATAGAAGTTGAGTGGCACATGGATCGAGTGAGGACATCAATTGATTGTCCCATAAGGTGAGGGATAGAAGTTGAGTGGCACATGGGTCAAGTGAGGACATCAATTGAGTGTCCCATAAGGTGAGGGATAGAAGTTGAGTGGCACAAAAGCGGGGTGATAGGATAATAAAGTGAACTGGGGAGTGGATAAGTAGCTTATAGAGTGAGTGAGGGATTCAGTGATGGACACATTGGGTGAATGAGGGATTAAATGAGTGGTGCTGGCCCTGTAGAGTGATTGGCTCCAATGATAAACAAGGGACAAAGAGTGAGTGTGATGATTTATAAGATTGTGTCGTATTGGGAAAATTATAGTTTGATGATATTTCTACTTTTTTTTAGGGTATGGTGAGATCAGCCCAATTTATATTGACGAAACTGGAGGATGATAGAATTTTAGAGTCTATCTTTCTTAGATGTCCAGACTATAATTTGCTTGTTGTTGGTCATTCACTTGGAGCTGGAACAGGAGCAATACTTTCCATTCTTATGAAGAAAAAATATGAATCATTGAAGTGTTTTGCCTATTCACCTCCACAAACTTTGAAGTATGTTGACATGTCTACATAACTACTCCAAACTCATGACTAGAGTACTCCAATGTTTGAAAATTACGAGTTAGTTTTTGAAATTTATATTTATTAATAGCTTGAAAGCAGCTCTACATTGTGAAGAATTTGTCACTTCAATTGTTCTTGGAAATGACATTATTTCAAGGTATAAAAACCATTACTTGTTTTACATAATTATGCCTTACATAATCATCTCGTATTTTTGGATATCTTTTTATGCATTACAAACTGAGCATACACAGTGTTAGTCAGCAGTGAAACTAGAATGTTAAGTGGGGGGGGGAGTGATATTCATATATTTAGCTTTGCCCTGCTGATTTCTTTTTAATTCATAACAGCTCACTAACCAAATTAGTCTAGCAGAGCTGAATATATGAATATTCACACCCAAACCCCAATGAACATTCTTCTTTCTTCCCTGGTGTTGATAGTTTTTATGCATTAAGGACTGAGCATGCACAGTATTAATATTTTTTCATGCATTAAAGACTTGGCATACACAGTATTGATGTTTTGAAGAACGAAATTATTGATATTCTTAAAACTTGTGAACTACCTAAGGTAAAATATCAAAAATTATTGTCATCAGAATAGGATTTTTATGTCTTTCAGCAATTGTAATCATTGTCAATAAAAACTCTTCAACTTGATTAATTTACAGCTAGTTAATGCGTCCATTTATACTTTTTCTAGTATCAAATATTGCTTGGAGGTTGCTGGAAATATTTTTGTGGTTGTATTGGTAGGCAGCCAGCTAACAATGCTGGTAAGTTAGTGAAATAAGATATGTGCAAAAAGCGGCAAATGTGGATGTTTGATCATTTGCGTTTTGTTGATAGAAGAGAGAACACTTCTTTTGGGTCGTGAAAATAAAGTTGCTTTTTACAGCAATGTACTTGATAGTGAAGCTTCGATTAATGTCAACCCAAGTAATTCTGAGGAAATTGAAAAACTTTATTGTCCAGGCAGAATACTACAATTTGTTGAGAGGTGGGCATCGTTTGTAGTACATTTTCCCTTGAAGTTTAAAGAGACTGACACTGATATTGTGTATTTATAAATCACCGTGCTGTCTTCTATATAGAAGCTCCAATCTCGACTTAGTCCATGGAGACAGGGAGGCTTTTGAAAAGATAGCAATTGTGCCAAATCTAATGGCGAACCACATGCCAGACAATGTTAAAAAAGCTTATGGATTACTTAGTTCACCCAAGATATTATAATCCATGTTATGTATTGTTTTTGTATTTGTTTTTGTCCTTGAAAAGGAGAATGTTCGTAGAAATGATAAAATCAGAATAACGTTGTTATTGTATAGTACATACCTATGTATTTAGTAAACAATTATTTAGTGAATGGAAATTTTTAAACGTGATTTTATGTTCACATAGTTCTTTGCTTTTATTTTTTTTACCAAGTGGTATTTAAAAATACAGCAGTGTCATTAAGAGCTAATTTTGCCAATGTTTTGTTTGACATAGGTATGCCTAAAGTCATCACAAAACCATGATATGTTTTATAACGCTTTGTAATGATATTTACACCAGCTTCTTTTAGTCTTTGTGACATCAGGCTGCATTCACTCTCCAGAATATCATACTCTGCAATTCCAAGAAGTGTTGGTGGAGTTGAGCTTAGATCATCAGCAAGAAGTGGTGAAAGATATTGATCTGTGACTTTTTCAATGAAAATCTTGGGTAAAGTGATTTTATCTTTAGTTGGGTTAAGTTTACATTTTGATAATGGAGCAAGATATTTCCAATACTTTGTTTGCATAAAGTACTTTGATACATTACCAGAGATATACATTGGTACCATTTCATCATTGCCCATAGTAAGTGCTGAAGCACCGTATGCTAATATTCTATCAGAATTAGTAAAACCTTCACTATATAATTTATATGATGGTAAACAAAACACATCAATCAGTTGAAACCAAGGATAAAGCAAAACTTGGGCTGCAATTCGGTTTGGTATTTGAGGATGATTGGCAAGTTTCAACGAAACAGATTGAGCCAACAGTCCACCAGCACTCTCGCCCATAAGAGCAATTCTACTACCATTTATATTGTATTTTAATGGCTCAGATAAAATTGTTGACACCACATTCCAAGCATCATCAAAGGAGGCAGGGTAAACATTCTCTGGTGCCAAGCGATAACCAACTGATATAACAATAGCTTTGGTTTTATTGGCTAGGTGAGAACATAATGTCAACGACGATCCAGCATTATTGCTTCCCATAACCATCCCACCTGTGTGAAAAAAGATTATTCCAGGAGACGGTGATGGTATATTATGAGATAGAAACGTTGTCACAGGCACGCCTGCTATAGTACTGTCTTCTATCAATAATTCATTCTTCCACATAGCTCTTTTCATACCAAACCAATCCTTGTCTGGAAGAAGTCGAAATATCTTATACTGTGGAATTCCGAGCAACGGGTTAAAAATGTCTAGCAACAGATAAATACATTGACAAGCAGTCGGAAAGACTTTTGAGGACCATCCTTCAATCTTGTCAGACACAGAACCATATGTTCGATGCCATAGGATTCCTGTTGATATTGCAAGTAATCCTGCGGTAATTGCTACTAAAGTTTTGAACATATTATAACGTTGAAATTTCCAGTATCACCCGTATTCTTTAAGGTAATTCTTACAGAAATTTTGCAAGTATTAAAAACGTGTTTGTTGAACTTTGCCCGAGCTATTAGTACCTGCCGCCCTGACATCAGTCTTCTATTGAGTGTACAGTTTCACATACAAACTAAGCTAAACTCTCGTTTTAGCCTTATACAACTAATTCAATTGACTCAGTAATCAAAATTTGCATTAGAACTGCGCGACTTGTTAGTTTTCTTTACAAAGCACATATTTTAAAAATTTTAATAAGTATTGACTAAGATTTGTACAGATCTTAGCACGAGTGGAATAAGCGGTGAAATGAGTCAGAAGATACGTTATGATATTGGATGATGAATATTATGACTAACTTTAGATCCTTTACTCCAAACACAACTGTAGACTACATTCAAGTTATTCTGCACATAGCTTGCTGCGTGTGTTGTGCAAGAACTGCAACGGCTGCATGTTTTTGAGTCAGATAATTTCAAAAAGGGATCAAAAATCTTAAAAAAAATAGTAAATTGATTTATTTCATCTTTTATGTTGCCGGCTGTGTTCTGTCGTTCATTGATCTAACTTGTT
This sequence comes from Xenia sp. Carnegie-2017, assembly GCF_021976095.1. Lineage (NCBI taxonomy): Eukaryota > Metazoa > Cnidaria > Anthozoa > Malacalcyonacea > Xeniidae > Xenia > Xenia sp. Carnegie-2017. Next base: position 19,225,399 of record NW_025813486.1, on the reverse strand, counting down.
TTCTAGACTTTTTTTTTAGATGTTGGTGTAACGAAATGCAGGGAGAACACATGAGACGTATGTCTGTCAGTCTGTGTCAATGTGTGTTTGTGTTTTGTTTATCTTGCCCTGTTTCCATTGATTTTTTCTTTGGCGATCTCTTTCATATGGCGTAGTCGATCTAAACTACGTGACCAAATTTTTTCAAGTAAGTTCGTTTAATTATCTTTTCATGTTAAACCATGGTTACAACTGAAACACTATTATTTGTACTTGTTTTTTTTTTAATTCAAGCATCTCTGTTAATTGCAGGGGAGTGAATTAAGATATATAATGGTAGCTTTACCATGATCAGCCCATTGAATCAGCAACAGTCGCTTGCTGACAGGTGGTTCCAAAACTGTATTTACCATATTGCATTTAAAAATACAGCAGTGTCATTAAGAGCTAATTTTGCCAATGTTTTGTTTGACATAGGTATGCCTAAATTCATCACAAAACCATGATATGTTTTATAACGCTTTGTAATGATATTTACACCAGCTTCTTTTAGTCTTTGTGACATCAGGCTGCTTTCACTTTCCAGAATATCGTACTCTGAAATTCCAAGAAGTGTTGGTGGAGTTGAGCTTAGATCATCAGCAAGAAGTGGTGAAAGATATTGATCTGTGACTTTTTCAATGAAAATCTTTGGTAAAGTGATATTATCTTTTGTTGGGTTTAGTTTACATTTTGATAATGGAGCAAGATATTTCCAATACTTTGTTTGCATAAAGTACTTTGATACATTACCAGAGATATACATTGGTACCATTTCATCATTACCCATAGTAAGTGCTGAAACACAGTATGCTGTTATTCTGTCAGAAACAACAAAACCTTCGCTATATAATTTATATGATGGCAAACAAAACATATCAATTAGCTGAAACCAAGGATAAAGCAAAACTTGGGCTGCAATTCGGTTTGGTATTTGAGGATGATTGGCAAGTTTCAACGAAACAGCTTGAGCTAACAGTCCACCAGCACTTTCACCCATAAGAGCAATTCTACTACCATTTATATTGTATTTTAATGGGTCAGATAAAATTGTGGACACCACATTCCAAGCATCATCAAAGGAGGCAGGGTAAACATTCTCTGGTGCCAAACGATAACCAACTGATATAACAACAGCTTTGGTTTTATTGGCTAGGTGAGAACATAATGTCAACGATGATCCAGCATTATTGCTTCCCATAACCATCCCACCTGAGTGAAAATAAATTATTCCAGGAGACGGTGATGGTATATTATGAGATAGAAACGTTGTCACAGGTACGCCTGCTATAGTACTGTCTTCTATCAATAATTCATTCTTCCACATAGCTCTTTTCATACCAAACCAATCCTTGTCTGGAAGAAGTCGAAATATCTTATACTGTGGAATTCCGAGCAATGGGTTAAAAATGTCTAGCAACAGATAAATACATTGACAAGCAGTCGGAAAGACTTTTGAGGACCATCCTTCAATCTTGTCAGACAAAGAACCATATGTTCGATGCCATAGAATTCCTGTTGAAATTGCAACAAACGCTGCGGTAATTGTTACTAAAGTTTTGAACATATTTTAACGTTGAAATTTCCAGTATCACCCGTATTCTTTAAGGTAATTCATACAGAATTTTTGCAAGTATTAAAAACGTGTTTGTTGAACTTTGCCCGAGCTATTAGTACCTGCCGCCCTGACATCAGTCTTCTATTGAGTGTACAGTTTCACATACAAACTAAGCTAAACTCTCGTTTTAGCCTTATACAACTAATTCAATTGACTCAGTAATCCAAAATTTGCATTAGAACTGCGCGACTTGTTAGTTTTCTTTACAAAGCACATATTTTAAAAATTTTAATAAGTGTTGGCTAAGATTTGTACAGATCTTTTACATTCTACAATACCGCCCGAAGTGCTCGAGTGCGCCCAAGATCGTCTTTTTAGAGCGCCCGAGAGTAAACGGGTAAATGAGAGACATAGTTAAATGTATTCATGATAGTTTCTGAAGTGTTTTTGACTGTGAAAGTTTTTTTTGAAGAAAAAAGTGCGCGGCCAGTTATAACGTCAGGGCTTGTGCGTTTTCTCTGGAGTAAGTTCTACTATAGTTAAATGTTGTGGTCTACAAAAATAAAGCTTTTATCGAGCAAAAACTAGGATCTTTGAAGATAAATTTATTATTTATCGAATATGTACTTCATGACATTTTGACTTTTTTTTTGACAAAATTTCAGAAAAAATGATAACATGTTTGGCCCAGAAGGTAGACAGTGTTGACAGAATATTAGCACGAGTGGAATAAGCGGTGAAATGAGTCAAAAGATACGTTATGATATTGGATGATTAATATTACAACTAACTTTAGATACTTTACTCCAAACACAACTGTAGACTACATTCAAGTTATTCTGCACATAGCTTGCTGCGTGTGTTGTGCAAGAACAGCAATGGCTGCATGTTTTTGAGTCAGATAATTTCAAAAGCGATCAAAATCTTCAAAAAAATAGTAAATTGATTTATTCATTGATCTAACTTGTTTTCTAGACTTTTTTTAGATGTTGGTGTAACGAAATACAGGGAGGACACATGAGGACGTATGTCTGTCAGTCTGTGTCAATATGTTTATGTGTTATTTTTTATCTTGCCCTGTTCCCATTGATTTTTTCTTTGGCGATCTCTTTCATATGGCGTAGTCGATCTAACCCACGGGACCAAATTTTTTTAAGTAAGTTCGTTTACTTATCTTTTCATGTTAAACCATGGTTACAACTGAAACACTACTATTTTTACTTGTTTTTTTTAAATCCAAGCATCTCTGTTAATTGCAGGGGAGTGAATTAAGATATATAATGGTAGCTTTACTATGATCAGCCCATTGAATCAGCAACAGTCGCTTGCTGACAGGTGGTTCCAAAACTGTATTTACCATATTGCATTTAAAAATACAGCAGCGTCGTGTACAAGTGTTTTTGCTAATGTAATATTAGCCAGGGGCAAACCTAAATTTGTCACAAAACCATGGTATGTTTTATAACGCTTTGTAATGATATTTACACCAGCTTCTTTAAGTCTTTGTGACATCAGGTTGCTTTCACTTTCCAGAATATCATACTCTGAAATTCCAAGAAGTGTTGGTGGAGTTGAGCTTAGATCATCAGCAAGAAGTGGTGAAAGATATTGATCTGTGACTTTTTCAATGAAAGTCTTTGGTAAAGTGATTTTATCTTTAGTTGGGTTTAGTTTACATTTTGATAGTGGAGCAAGATATTTCCAATGCTTTGTTTGCATAAAGTACTTTGATACATTACCAGAGATATACATTGGTACCATTTCAGCATTGCCCATAGTCGCAGCAGAAGCCATGTTAGCCAGTACTTGCACAGGAAGAGTAAAACCTTCACTATATAATTCATATGATGGTAAACAAAACATATCAATCAATTGAAGCCAAGGATAATTCAAAACTTGGGCTGCAATTTTGTTTGGTATTTGAGGATGATTGGCAAGTTTCAACGAAACAGCTTGAGACAACAGTCCACCAGCACTCTCACCCATAAGAGCAATTCTACTACCATTTATATTGTATTTTAATGGCTCAGATAAAATTGTGGACACCACATTCCAAGCATCATCAAAGAAGGCAGGGTAAACACTCTCTGGTGCCAAACGATGACCAACTGATATAACAGCAGCTTTGGTTTCATTGGCAAGTCGAAAGCATAATGCCATTGTTGATGCAGATTTATGGCTTCCTATTGTCAAGCCACTTGCGTAGAAATGAATAATAGCTGGAAATGGTGGTGATATATTGATTGGTTTAAAAGTAGTGATTGGTACTGCAGCTATTGTACTGTGTTCCATAAGCACATCTTTCTCCCAAAATTGTTGTCTAGCATTAAACCAATCCTCATCTGGAAAAAATCTGAGCATTTTGATTGTTGAAATACCAAAAATGACTCCCCGATGTCCGTCATCCTTGAGCCTAACTGAGCCATACTTGGAAAGACTTTTGAGGACCATCCTTCTATCTTTTCAGACACAGAACCAAATGTATGATGCCATAGGATTCCTGTTGAAATTGCAACAAACTGCTGCGGTAATTGTTACTAAAGTTTTGAACATAGTGAAGTTGAAATTCCTAAATCCTAATAATCTCTTGTATATCTTTGTACCAGTTGACCTTTAATCGGGCCGTTCGAACCGGTTGTCTTAAATTTCGAGGTTTATTTATTGAGATAAAATCAAATAGATTACCAATACTTCCTATAGTGAAATACTACAAAATGAACGTAAATAAACTGCATTAAGCCCATTCAAGGGATCTTTCGAAAAGGTATTCAATTATACAGTATAAACAAAACTGAAATGGGCTTCAGTCTTTAACATTAGGTCGTCTTTCGACATACTTCTCATGGTGACATTGTGATTACTAATACAGATGAGTGAAAGATTTTGAAAGAGCATTATGATCAAAGATCAATGAAAAATATAAAATAGACTTAGAACCTCGATGATTTGAACTCTTGAAAGGGAAAGACAAAATAGGCACTTGGCAGCAATTGATCAGCCCTAACCGCACATAGCAAATTGCTTTGGGGAATGATTTTGCGAACGAATGAGTATGAACTCCTGAAGTTGAATGTGAATAGAGTTCATTCATCTTTGGCAAAATTCAAAATGGCAACAAGTGTACGTATTTGTCACAGTAAAATGTCAATGTTTCGAGTATATGAGATCCGAAGTTCTAAACAATGGATATGAATTCTGACGAGATAGACAAATTTCTCTTTGAGAGCTTGCCTTTAAATTTTAATGAAGAGGCATGGTGAGTAGAATTTACAAAACTAGAAATTTGTGTTGGACACAGATGAAGTTTTGTTATTTATTTCTGTTTCTGCCAATGTCTTGTTCATGCCAAGGGCAAATCTATATTTATCATAAAACCACGATATGTTGTTTAATGCTTGTAAGAATATTTACACTTTGTAACATCACGCTGCCTGCCTTTATTTTCCAGAATATCGTACTCTGCAATTCCAAGAAGTGTTGGAGAAGCTGAGCTTAGATCATCAACAAGAAGTGGTGAAAGATATTGATCTGTGACTTTTTCAATGAAAATCTTTGGTAAAGTGATTTTATCTTTTGTTGGGTTAAGTTTACTACATCACATTTTGAAGATTGGAAAAACATATCAGTTGAAGGTGAAAAATGAAAGCTTAACAATGATGAGCAACTATAATTATAGTAGGTTTTAGCCACAATACCGTGCTGGTAGGGGATTGGATATCGAATAAAATAAAGGTGCCATAATTATGGAAATCATGAATCAGCATGGCATAATGACAGTACTTGCAGGGGGAATGATGTCTCAGATAAAGTAATATTGGTACAACTATTGTTAACCATAGTTGTGTGCTGAACTAAACAGCAAGGGTAGGGGAAGGGTGCATTAAGCTTATTATGAAGTAATGGTTGCATATTTTGTGCCACTGTGGTGTGCAGACCAGTGGCAAAGCCTGCCAGATCTTTTACTCCTACACTGAAAATTTTCAGCACAATTTTTGTTTCCTAGGAAAATTCATTCTATTCACTGTTTTCCCTGTGTTTGAACACAGGATTGTTTGCATTCTGGGAGTAAAAAATGGTTTGGCTTTGCTACTGGTACAGGCTCTTCAGACAGGAGCTATTTATATGTGACATAAAGCAATTGTGGCATAATTTTATGATCAAGGCAATTATTTGATTTTCTTGTATTGATTCCTGTTGAGAATGCTATAGAAGCTAAGTTGATGGCCAACACACTCACAAGTTTCAGATATATTTTATTAATCACTGTTTCACATATAGATAACCATACTTGACAAAAGACTCATTATTACTGCCAACTCTATTGAATATAGTCTTTCAATACTGTTTATTCACATAATTTTACCCTACTATGGAAGGTTTTCAACAACTATAATTATCATAGAAATTATCGTTAAAGTTGCTTGTACTGATAAACAGGGTTTGAAGAAATTGTAAAACATGATTGTGCACTGTACTCAGCTAAAATTCTTTGCCTGCATTGTATTTACCATATTGAATTTAAAAATACAACAGTGTCATTTATAACAGTTTCTGCCAATGTATTATTAGCGAGGGGCAAATCTAAATTAAACATATAAGCATGGTATGTTTTATAACGCTTTGTAATAATGTTTACGCCAGCTTCTTTAAGTCTTTGTGACATCAGGCTGCATTCACTTTCCAGAATATCATACTCTGCAATTCCAAGAAATGTTGGTGGAGTTGAGCTTAGATCATCAGCAAGAAGTGGTGAAAGATATTGATCTGTGACTTTTTCAATGAAAATCTTTGGTAAAGTGATTTTATCTTTTGTTGGGTTTAGTTTACATTTTGATAATGGAGCAAGATATTTCCAATACTTTGTTTGCATAAAGTACTTCGATACATTACCAGAGATATACATTGGTGCCATTTCAGCATTGCCCATAGTCGCAGCAGAAGCCATGTTAGCCAGTAATGGCACAGAAAGAGCAAAACCTTCACTATACAATTCATATGATGGTAAGCAAAACATATCAATCAATTGAAGCCAAGGATAAGTCAAAACTTGGGCTGCAATTTTGTTTGGTATTTGAGGATAATTGGCAAGTTTCAACGAAACAGCTTGAGCCAACAGTCCACCAGCACTCTCACCCATAAGAGCAATTCTACTACCATTTATATTGTATTTTAATGGGTCAGATAAAATTGTGGACACCACATTCCAAGCATCATCAAACGAGGCAGGGAACACACTCTCTGGTGCCAAACGATAACCAACTGATATAACAGCAGCTTTGGTTTTATTGGCAAGTCGATAGCATATTGCCATTGTTGATGCAGATTTATGGCTTCCCATTGACAACCCACCTGCGTGGAAATGAATAATAGCTGGAGATGGTGGTGATATATTGATTGGTTTAAAAGTAGTGACTGGTACTCCAGCTATTGTACTGTGTTCCATAAGCACATCTTTCTCCCAAAAGTGTTGTTTAGCATTAAAAAAATCCTCATCTGGAAAAAATCTCATAGTTTTCACTTGTAAAATACCAAAATAGGAGTCCCCAATGCCAGCTATCCAAAAAATCAACTGAGCGGAGGCTGGAAATACTTTGTTGGACCACCCCTCAATCTTGTCAGACACAGAGCCATAAGTTAGATGCCATAGAATTCCTGTTGAAATAGCAACGCATGCTACAGTAATTGCTATTAACGTTTTAAACATATTGATGCCTACCGTTTCGTTAAGAGAAAAAAACGGCCACTACAAAGTCCAATGAAAGTTTTTGTGTCATATGACGCATATATGGCCTCAGTGCAAGGATCAGGTATCATCAGCGTTCCCATTATCTGTTTGAAAGAAATTCTTGTTGATGAAAATTTTTACAGAATAAAGGAATTAAAAGGAAATGGGACTTTAAAGGAAATTTGAAGAAAACAAGACTTCAGTAATAAAAACGGTAAATTTACTGTGGCTCTTACTCAAATAAATTTCTAACGAAACTGAGATTGACTCAAGTCTTTGGTCTTGGGCACATGACAGGAAATGTATATTTTATTAATCACTGTTTCACACTTACATAACCCTACTCCATAAAAGACGATTTATTTCTGCCCAAACCTACTGAATATATAGTGTCTTGATACCCCTTGTTCATGTGATTTTACTAATTGATATAAAAATTAACGTCAAAGTTGCTTCTTCTAATAAGCAGGATTTGAAGAAATTTCAAACATGATTGTGCACTATACTCAGCTAAAATTCTTTGCCTACATTGTATTTGATTACCATATTGAATTTAAAAATACAGCAGTGTCATCTATAACAGTTTCTCCCAATGTATTATTAGCCAGGGGCAAATTTAAATGAAACACAAAACCATGATATGTTTTATAACGCTTTGTAATGATATTTACACCAGCTTCTTTAGTCTTTGTGACATCAGGCTGCATTCACTTTCCACAATATCATACTCTGAAATTCCAAGAAGTGTTGGTGGAGTTGAGCTTAGATCATCGGCAAGAAGAGGCGAAAGATATTGATCTGTGACTTTTTCAATGAAAGTCTTTGGTAAAGTGATTTTATGTTTAGTTGGGTTTAGTTTACATTTTGATAATGGAGCAAGATATTTCCAATACTTTGTTTGCATAAAGTACTTCGATACATTACCAGAGATATACATTGGTGCCATTTCAGCATTGCCCATAGTCGCAGCAGAAGCCATGTTAGCCAGTACTGGCACAGAAAGAGCAAAACCTTCACTATATAATTCATATGATGGTAAGCAAAACATATCAATCAATTGAAGCCAAGGATAAGTCAAAACTTGGGCTGCAATTTTGTTTGGTATTTGAGGATAATTGGCAAGTTTCAACGAAACAGCTTGAGACAACAGTCCACCAGCACTCTCACCCATAAGAGCAATTCTACTACCATTTATATTGTATTTTAATGGGTCAGATAAAATTGTGGACACCACATTCCAAGCATCATCAAAGGAGGCAGGGAACACACTCTCTGGTGCCAAACGATAGCCAACTGATATAACAATAGCTTTGGTTTTATTAGCAAGTCGAAGCATATTGCCATTGTTGATGCAGATTTATGGCTTCCTACTGTCAACCCACCTGCGTGGAAATGAATAATAGCTGGAGATGGTGGTGATATATTGATTGGTTTAAAAGTAGTGACTGGTACTCCAGCTATTGTACTGTGTTCCATGAGCACATCTTTCTCGAAAAGGGGTTGTTTAGGATCAAACAATTCCTTCTCAAGAAAAAATCTCACAGTTTTCTCTGGTGAAATACCAAAATAGGAGTGCCCTACGCCAGCTATCCAAGAAGTCAAGTGAATGAAGGCTGGAAATAGTTTGTTGGACCATCCTTCTATCTTGTCAGACACAGAGCCATAAGTTAGATGCCATAAAATTCCAGCAGAAATAGCAACCCATGCTACAGCAATGGCTGCCAAAGTTTTAAACATATTGATGCCAACCGCTTCGTTAAGAGAAACGACGGTAAATTAACAGGGGCAGTGGCACTCGAATAAATTTCTACTTATTAATGTAACTCAGCCAGTCAGCTTCTAGTTCGGGGCACATGACGCGAAAAGTTTTGCATATATTTAGTAGGGTATACTTTAAATTACTTTTGATGCAGATTTATGGCTTCCTATAAACAATCACCAACCCACTCGGGTGGTAATGAACAGTTCTGTAGAAGTGGAGGGCGCTTGGGGGAGGAGGCCCCCTTCTACCTTTGAAATGTGTAATTTTTCATAATCTCATGGCTTCAGGTTTGTCAAGAGAGCCACCCATCTGATAAATATAGTTCTGCAGCACTGGTAATGAATAATCCCTGCTATAGTAATTGCTATTAAAGTTTTAAACATATTGATGTCTACAGCTTTGTAAAGACGGAATAATCGGCCCCAGCAAAGTTTAACGAAAGTTTTCGGGTCAGTCATATGGCGAATATCTTATAAAGTTATAAGATATTATTTCTTTAATTTTCTTGGCTATTGTACAGCGTTACAGATTTTAAATTAAATGAAGATATGATCTTCGCACTTTGCTGGACAATTTAAGCAATTGTCTCATGAACCTGAAAAATTCAGGTGACTCAACGGGATCCCATATCTTCATTTAATTTCAAACACCGCACTGCATAAAAACATTCTTTCATATGACATTCCTTTCACGAGAAAACATGAGCCCAACAAAATTGACCTGCTCACCACTGTGTGACTTCATAGCTCAGTTGGTCAGAGCACTGCACCGGCACCGCAGAGGTCACGGATCCCGTTGAGTCACCTGAATTTTTCAGGTTCATGAGACAATTGCTTAAATTGTCCAGCAAAGTGCGAAGATCATATCTTCATTTAATTTCAAACACCGCACTGCATAAAACAATTCTTTCATGTTACAGATTTTCCCCATTTTTAACTTGTTTATTTGTCTCTTTACGAGTATCAAGCGTATGAAAAACGGAACAGTCAGAATTTCCAATAAAATTGCTAGCATATGATTTTGCCGAAATCTGAAACCTTACCCGACTATGACGTCACTATCAATGACGTTCCATGAAATAATGACGTCACTTTTGTGAGCAGCATGTTCGAACGTCAGAAATAGTTTTGAGCCTCACCTCTATCGGCAGCTCCATTGCAGTTACATTTGTAATAAATTTATCATACAAAATGTTGAAACCATAAATGAAAATAGACTTTTACATGTCTTCCTGAACAAAATTCACTGAAATTTATAAAATTTGCTCGACAATGGCATCGAACAAACGTATGTATTGTTTGCTTGTATCTAATTTATCTATATTTCGTTTTTATTTATTTCGTTTTTTTTGTGTATTTTATAAATAAATTTGTCGCGGAGGCTTAAATGATATTTTGAAGGCAATACAGTGCTCGTAGATCGTTAATTTCGTTCATTTGTCAGTTGATTTAGGCGAAAATTTACGTCAAGATTTGAAAAAGTTAAGCTTTGATGGTGAATTAAGCAAAAGGAAGACAATGGTTAAAGAAAAGGCTCACGTCGCGCATTCCGTCAACATGTAAATGTTTTCATCTAAAAGACTTTAAATTACATGATTATAACATCATAAAAATTAATACTTGTGTACTTCAGGCAAAGAATAAAGGATCATAAGGCTGTTGGAAAATTACGATTCGGATCAACTGAGGTGAACAAATTTAATGCTGATGATTGTCTGTCAGTGTATGTTGGTTTGTTAAAAACGGTAAATTGTTTTGACAGGAAACCTACGAATACACTTCAGAAGATCTTATTGATTTGGGAGAAATTGGAAGAGGGAATTTTGGTTCTGTTAGCAAAATGTTACATAGGCAAAGTGAAACGAAGATGGCTGTAAAGGTGAACGATTTTTGGTAGTATAAATGATATTAACAAAGCTACCTCCATGTAATCATGAAAGTAATTGTTTGAGTCGCTATATTTGCAGAGAATTCATTCCACTGTCGATGAAAAAGAGCAAAAGCAACTGTTGATGGATCTTGAAGTTGTAATGAACAGCAATGATTGTCCGTATATTGTAAAGTTCTATGGTGCTCTTTTCACAGAAGTATTAATCATGCTTATTAGTTGCACTACTGACTGTCAACTTGAACTTAAGTATCATTGTTTATATAATAATGAACATCTAGGGTGATGCATGGATCTGTATGGAACTGATGGAGACATCTTTGGATATGCTTTATAAACAAGTGTATGTTAAACTTGGCCAGTCGATACCGGAAGATATTCTTGGCATTATTGCTTTAGCTGTAAGTTTTGAGCCGTGATCAATGAAATTGAGCAGTACATTAAATAAATAATATGCATATGTTATAGGTTGTGAAAGCGTTGGATTATTTGAAATCAAAACTGAATATCATACACCGAGGTGATGATTACCTTATTGACAACAACTTCCTAAGGACCTTTATAGCAATCGTATCATTCATTTTCTCCAGATGTAAAACCCTCAAATATTTTACTGGATTTAAAAGGCAATATAAAACTGTGTGATTTTGGGATCAGCGGACATTTGGTTGATTCAATTGCTAAAACCCGCGATGCTGGTTGCAAACCATATATGGCTGTAAGTGTCAACATGTCTTTCTTTGGTGATTAAATCATTAAATTTCCATGTCAACAGGTACTTAAAATAATTATTGTGTAGGAATTGTCAAACAGGAAATTTTGCTTTTTTGTAGCCTGAGAGAATTGATCCAGATTCATTAAAAAATGGATATGATGTTAGGTCAGATGTTTGGAGTTTTGGTCTTACAATGGTTTGTTTTTGGCTGTCTTTGGTGATTAAATTGTTAAATTTCTTGAGTTTGTTAAATAAACGGCAGAGTTTCCTTTATTAAAGATTGAGCTTGCAACTGGAAAATTTCCTTACCCAAAATGGACATCGATGTTTGATCAGCTTATGGCTGTTGTCACAGGAGATCCTCCCCAATTATCCAATAATGATCCATCAAAGACTCCATTTACCCTGAATTTATACATTTTGTCAATACATGGTAATGTTTTTATGATGTTCATTCACTTGCATTTCTTAATTCTTCACTTCATCATTCACTGTACATATATTTATATTTAAATATTCATCAAACATAGTGTTACTAAAGATGTATCAAAAAGACCCAAGTACAAAAGATTATTGGTGAGTTAGCGAGTTTCACTGTACATCATTAATGTTAAAATACAGTGAAACCTGGGTTGAGTGGAAATGGACTACTGTCTGTTTTATGTAGGTGTATGCTTGCTAGAGGTTTTAGTTTTACAATTTAGCTATATGGGATTGAATTTGTTAAATTAAAAATGACATACTGTAATAAGCAGACACTTTGTAAAGTTCCAATCATACAATAACCTGCCTCTCCTATGTGTGCCTTTGCTTTTAGGAGTTTCCATTTTTACAACGATATGAACAGGAAGTAATCTCAGTTGATGTGTGCAGTTGGGTAAAACAGGTACTAAATGACACTCCAAGGGTTGTATATGAAAGTCATTTTTAGTTATTTGGAAAATTTATAGCTGTAGGACAAATTAACGACAAAAATTTAATTCTATTTATAAACTTTATAATTACTTGCGAATATTTGCAAGAACTTAGTGTGTATGTAATTAATGGGCTGTGTATATATGTTATTTAAACTGTAATGTATTGTAAAAATATTCAAACATTCGAAAAATATACCCAAATACCAATTTTTTGATAAAACACTTGATTTGTTGACCGGTGCAACAAATTGACAACAGTATAGGCACAGAATAAAATTATACAGAAGAGTCACTTGTGTCGGAGCCTTTGATAATTTGGTCCTCATGCATGGTGGCCGTCATTATTCCAGCCAGATGATTAGGGTTTTGACTTTTTCCTAACCTTTAAAATGATTCAAAGTCATTTCTTAGGTCAAAATATACTTGAATTCATTATTAAGTATTGACGTCATGTAATTTTAATGGTTGGAAACAAGTGAGATAAGAAATCCAAATCAATAGTGGCATGAGGACGCATTGTACACCTGAGTGACCATTCTGTATAATCATTATTCTGTTTATAGGGAATAAACAGTCGTCTCACTCCCTGTGCAACTTGGTGCTGAATATTTAATTAGGTTACTGGCTGTGGTGAGCCAATCTAGTGTTCCTATTGGTCAGAAAATGCAGTTGTCACCTGCCATTATGCTAATCATTTACATACTGAACACATCACAAAATTGTACAATAAAGCGGGACTTCTGTTTGTTCCTATCCTATACCACCCAAGATACCACCTGTACGGTCCTTCGACGGTGGTTTATCTCCGGGGTTAGATATCGAGCCCTATAATCAATCTGTTGTCATGGCAACAGTTGCGAGCGACGACAAAAAAAACACAAGAAGTCGTGTTGAAAAACAAGTACATTTTCCCTAGATATATTTCCTTTTGCAACTTGTGTTTTTGGCAAAAAACTGTGTAGAAATGAACTTGCGTTTGGAAAGTAATAGTTAGGAATTCTTTGAAAAAGATTGTGCTTGTCAAGTTTTATCAAGATGGAGTTCAGCGACCCACGTTTTGATTTTTTATCTGACTACGTCCTTAAAAGCATGAAGCTGAAGAATGAAAAATGGGCTAAGTTGCAAGGAAATGAAGAGTACAGGACACAGATATTGAACTTCTTTGAAAAGCCGGACATAAACCTGCTTGTAATAATACAAAATTCATCGGGGCAACTGCAACCGCTTTATAACTTTCCTCTTACTCTGAAAACAAAAGCGGTTTACATTGCAAAGAAAGAGAAATCTTTGAATATCGGTAAAGACAACGTAAAGACTGCTTTGGCATTTGGAGATTTATCGTATGCCCCACCGGAGCAGCTTTTTGCATTGGTCGAGGAGGTACATTGGAAAAGGAAATTTTCATTTTAGTGATTTTACGGCTTTAATAAATGGTATTGCACATAAATATTTTTGGTATGTTTTAGATCCTTGTACCTCTCCTGTCAAACCAAAGAAATCATGAAGAATGGCCTGCAGTGGTCTCTCACGATATTCTTCGGCACATAAACTCTCTGAAAAGTAACGTGTTCGTTATAGCCGGTCAGGTAAAGGGAAAAACTCTGCTACCTTTACCTGTTGGCTCGGAGCAAGTTGCTGAAGCTTGTGAGTCGGATGCGCGGTATGTAGCTTTATAAATATTTCTCAAAATGACTTAGACAGCTCCTAATGATGTTAATGTCTCTTGCGATAGAGGAGAGTATTTTGATCGCAGTTTGATTCATTCAATTGAATCTATAATCATTGATTGGTCACATCAAATACAGAATGTCCTTAAACGAGATTCTTCAGAGCCACTTCTCAATGGTACCAATCCCGGTCCAATGTTAGAGCTGGACTTCTGGAAAGGACGAGCTGAGAATCTTGAGTGCATCTTTGAACAAGTAAATAAATTTGATTACAAGTGTAGGATCCTGGTAAAGATTATGTATTATGTTTATATTATCTATGTTTTAGCTCAGGGATGACCGGATTAGAAGTATGGCAGAGCTGCTCGAGAAAACAAAGAGTAGTTATTTCTTAGCATTCAAGAATGTGTTTCGTGAAGTGATTTCAGGTAAGCTCATTCTTCAAATAGAAAAGTTTTTTCCAAAGTGTGTTTCTGTTTATTGTTTCACCCTTCGATTAGAAACTTATATTTACTATTTCTTTCCATGAAAGCACTTGAAGAGGCGCGGGACATTAATATGTATTTAAAGCCATTGCGAGGACAACTTGAAGACATGGAGCAATTTGACTTCACAGAAATTGACAAAGTCCTTCCACCATTAATGCATACTATTGCTTTGATTTGGGCCAATTCAAAGTTTTACTGCAGACCTGCAAGGATTATAATCCTTCTCCAGGAAATGTGCAATATGCTTATCGAAATGGTGAGTTTGGCAATCTGGTTTATTTGCTTTTTGTTCTAATGTTTTATTTTGTGTCGGCTTTCATTTGACACTCACCCATTGTAGAGAGATTAGGATTTATAGGAGGTGGAGTTTTGTGTATTTAAAACCAGCAATGGTGTTTAACAGTGGTAGGGACATTAATAGCCAGGTGGGAACTTAGAGTAACTGGAAAGGAGACCGGAATCAGGAATGAGTTTGGTTATGTAATGAAGAAAGAAGAGGATTAGTTGAGGAAACATATGTTGAAGATGGTAGTGAGTGGATGGTGAAGAAGAGGAAGATCATGATAGAGGTGGATAGATGAGATGATATGAGGGACGTGGATATGATAGAAGGGGATATGGTGGAAAGATTATGTTGGAGAGTAGTGAAGAGCTTTGAATTAGTAAGCATTCGAAAGGAGAAGAAAAGAACTATTAATGCAAAAAGTAAAAATTTCAATGACTATTGGAAATTATCAACTATTGTTTACGAAAAATTTTTTAAGAGTCACAGCGTTCGTAAGGGCTGCATTTGACTATTTGATTTCTATGATTTCAAGCTGGTTCATTCTTAGTTTGTGTTCAAAGAGTTTGAATAAAACTTTTTACTTGAAATAAAGACCGGTAGTATGCTGTCTACTTTATTTACTGCTTATTGCCGTATGCCCTTTTTGGTTGAGTTATTCGCGCTTTTTAAATGTTCGTGTCCTTCAATCCTTCACTTTTTTACTCTTATTCTCTCTTCAGGCTCGTGTTTTTTTGGAACCTGCAGAAATCTTCAAGGGCGAGTCGGAGGAGTCCTTGGAGAAGACGCAAGTTGTTTTGAAAGTATGTAACATGTGGAAAGATCTCTTCTTACAGACCAGAGCCAACATGCCCAAGTTGTTCAAAGATCCTGACAAAGTGAAGAACTGGGAGTTTGCAAACGAACTTGCGTTTGCTAGACTTGATAAATTCGTGGAACGCGTCGCAGTTGTTGAAGTACGTTAATCTATGATACGTATATTGGTGCAAATTAGCTCACCGTCCTTTAATAAGATCTAGATTACATTAAAATGTTCGTAAGAAGATTGTCTCTTATTGATAGCGAAAAACTTGCATTCCGGACGCGATTTTTCATGTAGACTGTAACTTCGACTGTACGACATGTGGAAAATAGGAAGTTTACTGGCAATGTCGCTGAAAATTATGATTTAGTTTAAGATAGAGATTGAGCAACTCGTCGCTTTTGACAATTGTTTGAGTGGAAAATATCCGAAGTGCTCACCCGCTATCAAATGTTTTCAAAATAATTTATTTTACAACAAAACTTACTGCCCTTCATGTTTCGTTGATTTTTCTGCGCCAGGAACTGTTTACAACAGCTATCGAGTTTAGCAAGCTCGAGAAGGTAGAGATTGGTGGTATTAAAGGAAAGATGTTAAGTCATCAGGTGGTGGAGATATTTGAAGAATTTACAGAGTACTTTGCTGTATTTGGAAGTAGAACATACGATGGTCTAGATCCTTCTGTTAAGGTTTATATAAAATTGAATAAGTTTATTTCATTTTCCATGTTCATTTATTTACGATAATTTTACTTTTTGAAAGAATGTTATATGCAGTGCGGTGTTTGAAATTAATGAGACAATTGCTTAAATTGTCCAGCAAAAGTGCGAAGATCATATCTTCATTTAATTTTACTTTTTGTTAGGAATTTGTTGATGATTATAATGACTTCACGAACAAGATTGCAGATTTAGATCGACGCCTCGCATCCATTTTGTGCCAGGCGTTTAATGATAGTTGCGGCACTTTAGGAGTTCTTAAGGTAAGCATTTGAATGTGTTTTGTTATCTGAAGAGTCTTGTTTCATTGTCTCGTTCAACATATACTGTCTTAAGAGCTGAGGCTGATATGAGGACTAGTATGCAAGCTCATATCTCGCCAAGGCCACATGTTTTTCATGCACGTATAACTGTGTCGGAATTCATATTCTGATTCTCTGATGATGGCTTAATTGTGTTTTCTTGATAATAGAGAAACTCTAATTCGTTCTAATTAAAAATAAATGTATTAATTGTGTTGTTTTATAAATTTCTCGATAAAAGGGAAGCTCTAATTCGTTCTAATTAAAAATAGATGTATTAATTGTGTTATTTGATTAATTTCTCAATAACAGAGAAACTCTAATTTGTTCTAATTAAAAGTAGATGTATTAATTGCGTTATTTGATTAATTTCTCAACAATAGAGAAACTCTAAAAATTCGTTCTTAGTAAAAACGACATGTGTCGTATTATTTGATTATTTTCTTAAAAAAAAGAATCTCTAATTCGTTCTAATTAACAGAAAAAGAACGTTAATTCTATTATGTCATTATACCTTGTCATACGTCGTCAGTATTTTTCGTGACTCATTTCTGTTGTAGCTGATGGATTGTTTCGGCAGTTTGATGGATCGCCCTCGTATTCATGCAGATTTCGAGCACAAATATCCTGTGCTTTTATCAATGTTTGAAAATGATCTGGACACAGCAAAGTTGATATTTGATCAACAATTATCGTTTGAGAGCAATAACGATACCTTGCCTTTAAATAAGAACAAGCCGCCGGTCTCGGGTTGCTTGAAATGGGCGCAAGAACTACGAGAAAGAATAAAAACACCAATGAATAGTCTTAAATTGTCATTAAATCATGGGTATGATGTCCTGACTTTTTTTAATAAACGATGAAGATTTTTGTCTTCAATTGCTATATGTGTAAATTTTTGTAGCATTTTAGAAAGTGCTGAAGCCATGAGTATTATGAACAAATACGATGAAATGGAAGGCCTTTTAACTGGGTAAGTTTTAAAATAATCTTAACATAGGTTGAACTGAAAAAGTATGAACAAACAAAATGTACAAATTGTACCGTGATATCAACTATTATCCATATTAGTTATGAACAAAATACCTACGAATTGTACCGTGATATCAACTATTATCCATGTTAGTTATGAACAAAATCTACAAATTGTACCGTGATATCATCTATTATCCATGTTAGTTATGAACAAAAAATACAAATTGTACCGTGATATCAACTATTATCCATGTTAGTTATGAACAAAATCTACAAATTGTACCGTGATATCATCTATTATCCATGTTAGTTATGAACAAAAAATACAAATTGTACCGTGATATCAACTATTATCCATGTTAGTTATGAACAAAATCTACAAATTGTACCGTGATATCATCTATTATCCATGTTAGTTATGAACAAAAAATACAAATTGTACCGTGATATCAACTATTATCCATGTTAGTTATGAACAAAATCTACAAATTGTACCGTGATATCAACTATTATCCATGTTAGTTATGAACAAAAAATACAAATTGTACCGTGATATCATCTATTATCCATGTTAGTTATGAACAAAATACCTACGAATTGTACTGTGATATCAACTATTATCCATGTTAGTTATATACAAAATACCTACGAATTGTACCGTGATATCACCTATTATCCATGTTAGTTATGAAGAAAACACCTACGAATTGTGGACAAAAAGTGTCGGTGATGTTGCACAGCAGAATTTGGATAAGCCCCTTATAATAAGAGACCCACAGACGTTGTTGATAAAGGTCAACTTTGATGCTGAGGTGGGTTGTCTTTGCCGTATATACGATATATGATCCCCGTATATACGATATACGATCCCGTCAATTTTTCCTGTGTGTTAGGTTGTACTCTGGTATAACACCGTATAACTTTTTTTTTATTTTTCTACAGTTGATAGCTTTACTCCGTGAGGTTAAGTACTTGGAACAGGCTCAGAATGACGTCATTGAAACAATTCCCGAAAGTGCGACGTGTGTTTACGAACGCAACGAGACCTTTAATAAGTTCTGCGCCAATCTTGATCTTACTGTAGCGTGGTATAATACCGTTCGGCAGACATTATTGCAGGTGGAGTTTCCTTTAGTGAGAGATCAACTTAAAGATATAGATGAACAATTGGAACAAGCTGAGAAAACATTGACCTGGAATAGTGATGGTAAGATGTCGATCTGTTGCAAATTGAATAAAAGACAATCTGTATCGGGGAGTGCATTCTAACAACTTACACATTGACGCTGAATGAACAGAGTATAGCATACAGTATAAAAGGGTGATTACTGGATAGCCTATTCTATAAAGGGGTGATTACAGGATAGCATACACTATAAAGGGGTGATTACAGGATAGCATGCACTATAAAAGGGTGACTACAGGATAGCATACACTATAAAAGGGTGATTACAGGATAGCATGCACTATAAAGGGGTGATTACAGGATAGCATACGCTATAAAGGGGTAATTACAGGATAGCATACACTATAAAGGGGTAATTACAGGATAGCATACACTATAAAGGGGTGATTACAGGATAGTATACACTATAAAGGAGTGATTACAGGATAGCATACACTATAAAGGGGTGATTACAGGATAGCATACACTATAAAGGGGTGATTACAGGATAGTATACACTATAAAGGAGTGATTACAGGATAGCATGCACTATAAAGGAGTGATTACAGGATAGCATACACTATAAAGGGGTGATTACAGGATAGTATACACTATAAAGGAGTGATTACAGGATAGCATGCACTATAAAGGAGTGATTACAGGATAGCATACGCTATAAAGGGGTAATTACAGGATAGCATACACTATAAAGGGGTGATTACAGGATAGCATACACTATAAAGGGATGATTACAGGATAGCATGCACTATAAAGGGGTGATTACAGGATAGCATACACTATAAAGGGGTAATTACAGGATAGCATACACTATAAAGGGGTAATTACAGGATAGCATACACTATAAAAGGGGGACTACAGGATAGCATACACTACAAAAGGGTGACTACAGGATAGCATGCACTATAAAGGGGTGATTACAGGATAGCATGCACTATAAAAGCGTGACTACAGGATAGCATACACTATAAAGGGGTGACTACAGGATAGTATGCACTATAAAGGGGTGATTACAGGATAGTATATACTATATAAGTTTTACTGCGGGTGCAGATGCATATTTCCGCATGGGTGACCACAGAATGACATGCATTATTATATAGCTATTTATCATCACATGATTTTGTTGTTATTTAGGGGTATGGGAGTACATTGAGAGGATACGTGATCAGGTTCATGATCTTGAACGTCGTGTACAAGCTGCAAAGGATAATGTAAATGCAATCGGTCAACTTATGACAAAATGGTGTGAAGCTCCTTTGTATCAACGCAAAGGTGAAAAACGTGAAGGCTTATTGAACATAGAGGTACACGTGATATCCTTTTATGATGAAACCATATGGAGTACAATAATGTTCACCTCTGTACTGCTCAATCCTTTAGGAAAAAGACACGATCTTGAAAAAACGTTATAGTATGATTGAAGAATCAGGACTTAAAATTCACGATCTAATGAAGGTATTTATGTTTCCCTTCCCTTCCCCTCTACCCTATCCTTACCTCCCCTTAATCCCTTCTTACCCAGCCTTGCTCTTCCATCCCCCGCTCTCGAACATCAACCTACGTTGTATCTTCAGAAAAACCTAGAACTGTTCAAAGCTGATGCTTCGTTAGAAATATGGAAGGCGTACGTTGAGTATCTTGATGATATGGTCGTCGATGGTTTCTTCAATGCGATCCACGCCTCGCTGAATTACATCCTCGAGAATACGGACGCGAAGACAAACACTTTGGCAGTATTTGAAGCGAAGCTGGAACTTCAGGCACCTGAAATGGTCTTCATTCCTTCATTAGATTATGCCAGTGGCTCTTATGGATTCTATGACATGGTCGAGGGGATTATTGGTGATATATACTGTATGGCAACACTCGTTACTAGGTTAGCTGATCATAACGAGGCACCGCATTATCAGGTATTGTTATCATTTACAACGCATGCGTGCATCAATTACGTGGGAACTTTAAGTTTCAAATTTTCGAATAAAATATTTGAGTAAAATATGAATGAAGTGGTTACATGTTTTATGTTTGATTTGTGTCAGGCTGATCTTGAAGATATGTTGGAGTTATCGGAGATGAAACAGGAAGTTCTTGAACGCATTTCAACTGTCATAAATAAAGCTACAGAATACAGGAATTCATTTGATGTATATGCGTATCTCTGGGTGGACGACAGAAATGAATTCATGCGACAATTTTTACTTTATAATCATGTATTGACGGCTGAAGAGATTGAAGCCCATGTTGAAGATGGTGTGCCTGAATGTCCTCCAACATTAGAACAGTTTAAGGAACAGGTAAGATATTACAATTTATTCCCACTCCCTACATAACTTCATCATTAGTTCTCCCTCCCCCCAAGCGCAACTTCTTCATTAGTTCTCCCCCCCCAGCATAACCTCATTTAGTTCTTCCCTAAAGCACAACCTCATTAGCTCGCCCCCTTCCCAAGCACAACCTCATCATTCGTTCCCCCTCTCGCCCATCCAACCCAACAGTGTCAATAGCTCTCCCCCCTTTCCAACACAACTTCATCATTAGTTCCTCCTCTCGCCCATCCAACCCAACAGTGTCAATAGCTCTCCCCCCTTTCCAACACAACTTCATCATTAGTTCCCCCTCTTGCCCATCCAACCCAACAGTGTCAATAGTTCTCCCTCTTCCCTACACAACTTCATCATTAGTTCCCCCTCTTGCCCATCCAACCCAACAGTGTCAATAGTTCTCCCTCTTCCCTACACAACTTCATCATTAGTTCCCCCTCTTGCCCATCCAACCCAACAGTGTCAATAGTTGTCCCTCTCCCTACAAACCTTCATCATTAATCTCCGTCCATAATCGAATCTCATTATCGATTCTTCCCTCTCATGAACATACTTACCTATTTGTTGGTTTATGTTAAAATTACAACAAATCAACTATGTCGCAGTCCACACGCGCACCTTTCATAAACGTTAATTATCAATTTCGTTTCTATTTTATTCAGATTGATACGTACGAAAAGTTGTATGTTGAAGTGGATGAATTCAAAGGCGTATCAATGTTTGATACGTGGTTTTGTGTTGATGCTAAACCATTCAAACAAGCTCTTCTCAATATTATTAAACGTTGGAGTTATATGTTCAAACAACATCTCATCGATCACGTGACCAACAGGTGGGTCCATGTCTCAAAGGACATTTTATTTATCGATCGGCTGCTCGAGTCCATACCTCAAATTTTATTCAATGACAGGTTAAGTTTATAGAAAATTGATTCGTTGCATGCATTTTGTTGTTGTAGTTTAAATGATCTTGTTGACTTCATCAAAGTAGCGGATAAAGGTCTCGCGGAAGAGGTTGCTGAAGGGGATTACAATGGATTGGTGGCAGTAATGGGACATCTAATGGCCGTGAAGGATCGGCAAGCCGGGACAGATGAGATGTTTGAACCATTGAAACACACGATCGAGTTACTGAAGACCTACGGTCAGGAGCTACCTGAAGAGGTTCATCTACAGCTACAGGAGTTACCTGAACAATGGAATAACTGCAAGAAAAATGCTGTGACTGTTAAACAACAGGTTGCTCCGTTACAAGCTGCCGAGGTTGCCATCATTAGACGAAAATGTGGACAGTTTGATGTGAGGCATAGTATTCGTGAGTATTTTAATTATATTTATATCTGTTTCGTTGTACGCTTTCTCTCTTTCTTGACAGATTAAACAACACGAGTTCCGTGAAGACTTTAGAAAGACAGCGCCGTTCATGTTTAATTCGGAAAACGTTTACGAGAAATTAGATAGGGTAATCTCTTTGTCTTTGAAAATGTATCCGTTTTCGGCATTTCCATTGAGAACATCTCTCGTTTGTTTAGGCAAACATTGCAATTTGTGGCATGGAGGAAGAAATGAAGGCGCTGGGTGAATCTGCTGGTTTGTTTGAAGTGAATTTCCCTGATTACAAACAGCTTCGAGCGTGCCGTAGAGAAGTGTTCCTTCTCAAAGGATTATGGGATATGATCTATGCTGTTCTGACGAGTATCGATGACTGGAAGACGACACTCTGGAGTGATATAAATGTGGACACCATGGAAATGGAATGTAAACGTTTTGTTAAAGAAATCCGAAGTCTTGATAAGGAGATGCGTGCTTGGAATGCGTTCACGGGCCTGGATTCTACTGTGAAAAATATGGTGACGTCATTACGGGCCGTATGTGAGCTTCAAAATCCTGCGATCAGGGAGAGACATTGGCAACAGCTGATGCAAGCAACACAGGTTAGTGGTATGCTTAATGAAAACGGATGGCTGTAATATGTAGAAAGTGTACCAAGAAAAGGAGACCTTCATGAATTAAACTGTTGTTATAATTTCAATGCCCCATCACTGTGCTGAGCCTACGTGTGCCAGAAGCATCGTCAGCATGATACAGGCATTCAAGCGTTGCTGCTCATGGAAATTTAACATGACTTCTAAAGCCTGGTTTTTAAATGTCGAACAACGACTCAATACAAAACCATAGACATTACACTGTGGAGAAATAGAAAATTACTTATTAAAACCACGGACAACTAAACAACGACTCAATACAAAACCATAGACATTACACCGTAGATAAATAGAAAATTACTTACTAAAACCACCGACAACTAAACAACAACTCAATACAAAACCATAGACATTACACCGTGGAGAAATAGAAAATTACTTATTAAAACCACGGACAACTAGACTTTAGTTTGCGATAGGATTTCATCAAAAATGTTTCACATATTTGCCATGAAGTCAGTGAATGTTCATCTTATAATACGTGAATCAAAATAAAATGGGAGTTAATGAAGAAATGAAATAAATATATGATACAGTTTGTGACTGATTCAAATTACCATTCAAAAGACGTTGTGTATCTTTTTTAACTTTGCACAATCCTCTAGTTTGCTTTCACATCGTTTATTGTCAATGCATTGAACTTATTTTATTTATGGTTTTGTTCAGGTGAAGTTTATAATGGACGAAGATACATGTCTAGCTGATCTTCTTGCTTTAAATCTTCATAAGTACGAGGATGAGGTGCGGGGGATTGTTGATAAGGCCACCAAAGAGTTAGGAATGGAGAAGATCTTAAGCGAACTTGATGTCACGTGGTCTGCTATGGAATTTGAGTACGAGACTCATCCACGCACGCGTATTGCGTTACTTAGATCTAGTGAGGAACTTATAGAGACACTTGAGGATAATCAAGTACGTGTGTAGGTTGAATTGAATTGAAATGACTTGATGGGGACTGTATTTCAGTATTTTACCATTTACTGGCTGGGCGGTCCGTGCAGAAAAAATATTTTCACAAAGTGAATTGTTTTATGATGAAACAATTCATTACATGTTTGTATATGTAGATCGTCCAGGTTGGTATAGTCCTGAGAAGGAGTCAAATGAAGATGACTAACGCTAAGGTTGTCAAAACGTCAGTCAATAACAACAAAAACAGTCCTTCTCAGGACTATACTAACCTGGACGATCTACATTTACAAACATGTAACGATACTCCCGGGTTCAAACCATTTACTTTATTAAGCAATTCACGTTGTAAAATGGTCAATGTGGCTTCATGTTGAGACCGAAATTGAAAGTCTTTTCTACAAAGTTTAATTCGTCTTGATAGTAAAGTTCTCTCTCGCTATGAAAGCTACCATCTGAATACATTTTGCTTTCTCTTTGAACAATTTAAATCGCTTTTAATTTTAAGGTTTAAATTTCGTTTTTGTAAACAAAATTTTAGCTTTACGGTCAAGATTGATGGGAAATGAAAAAATTGTCACCTGGTATGTTTGATTAAAAAACATTTTGTTATCATGTCTAGGTTCAACTGCAAAATCTCATTACGTCGAAATACATTGGTCATTTCTTGGCGGAGGTCTCCACATGGCAAAAGAAATTATCAACTGTCGATTCCGTTATTTCCATTTGGTTTGAAGTACAGCGTACATGGTCTCATTTGGAAAGTATTTTCATTGGTTCCGATGATATTCGCAGCCAATTACCGGAGGATTCGAAACGTTTTGACGGCATTGATGCAGATTTCAAGGTGAAGTGATCATTGTGTGGATATAATTAGCAATTTAGTGAATAGTTTTGCGTTTTGGTTCTATAGGAGTTGATGAGTGCTGCTGAAAAAACAACAAATGTCGTTGAGTGTTGTTGCAAGGATGGTTTATTTGAAAAATTGGAGAATATTCAAGAAAGGTATTTCTCCTGTTTTCGTATATATGTATGCTGAAGGATTGTTATTACTCCTAGGGAAGGTTTACTGTAATAGCGGGGGGGAGTACTTACTTCTTCTAGAGAGATGCTAATTTTCTTACGGGGGAGGGGGGAGTACTGACTCCTCCTAGAGAGATGCTAATTTTCCTACGGAGGGGGTGGGAGTACTGACTTCTCCTAGTGAGATGCCAATTTGCCTACGGGGGTGGGAGTACTGACTTCTCCTAGAGAGATGCCAATTTTCCTACATAATATATTGTACATCAAACAAACACGCAAAGACAATTGTGATTTGTGTTTGATGGAGCACACCTCCAAAAATATCTCTCAATCATTGTATGAGAGTAACAGACTTTAACAAAGCAAAGGATAGGGACCTCCAACACAGAATAGCCACCAATATATTTAATTCAAACTAGAGCACACACCCCTTCAAAATCATTTTAGATCCATCCCTAGTCGTTCCTAAAAGTATTGAAGTACTTGCAAATGTTGCTTAAACCTTTTTTTATATCTTTATCAACCTCTTAGACTTGCTTTGTGCGAGAAAGCTTTAGCTGAATATCTCGAAACGAAACGTCTTGCTTTTCCACGATTCTACTTCGTTTCCTCTGCTGATTTACTGGATATTTTGTCGAAAGGAAATATACCTACAGAGGTGAGCTATTCTTTAGTGATTTTGCCTCAATCTATTGCAGGGGTCTCCAAACTACGGCCCGCGGGCCAGATGCGGCTCGTTGGGCCTCTCAATCCGGCCCGTAGAGACACTTAAGGAAAAAAATAATATTATTAAACAAAATAAACTTTATGCAGAAAGTTCACGTTATGACGCAAGCCAACTAGCAAGAGTGGCTTACGTCAATTTTTGTCCCAACTTCCTACTTCCGTTTCAAGCACATTGCGAAATTTAAAAAGCTGAAGGATAACGTGGAAGTTTTTTATATTTCAATGCTTCATAATGAAAGTTCATGTGACCCTATGGCTGTAAAGTTTGGAGACCCCTGATCTATTGTCATACAAACAAGATGTTATCACTCTTAGGTCGCTCGTCATTTGTCCAAACTTTTTGATAACATGGCTACGTTGGAGTTTAAGAACGACGAATCGGGTGAAAGTACAAAGGAAGCTATTGGCATGTACAGTAAAGAAAAGGAATATGTCAAATTTGATAAAGTATGCGATTGTACAGGACAGGTATGTCGATTCTACAACATTTAACAATATGATTGATCTACGCGGGTTTTTTCACGGCGGCCTAGCTAGCGTCCACAATTGGGGGGGGTTGGGAATATTCATACATGCATGTTATAGTCCGCGAAAAAAAATATTTCTCAGGAGCTTAATGCAGCAGAATATGCTCCCCCCAGTATTATCGAGTTGGTTACTCTACTGGGGCCGGTTGTAAAAAATGTGTTTATATTTTTCTTACGATGAAGAAATTTCGTAATCTTCGAAGCAATATTTTATTTCAGTGATTGCTCAGTTCGAACTTTATACTTTGTTCTTTTTAAAAGGTTTTATAAAAGTTGAAAAAAACTTGCTATCCACTGGATAACGCTATCCAGGACCGGCCCCTGGTTGTTTAAATTTTATGGTTTTCCTTCAAGGTTGAGGTGTGGTTAAACAGAGTAATGGAATCAATGAGATCCACAGTGAGACATGAACTTTCTGAATCTGTTGTTGCGTATGAAGAAAAGGCACGTGATCAATGGCTTTTTGATTATCCTGCACAGGTAGCTATCAAGATACAAAAACTTTTAATACCCATGCTCATGTAATTTGACCCCTATATAATCCTACTTTGACCTCTATATAATCCTACTTTGACCCCTATATAATCCTACTTTGACCTCTATATAATCCTACTTTGACCCCATATAATCCTACTTTTACCCCATATAATCCTACTTCGACCCCCATATAATCCTACTTTGACCTCTATATAATCCTACTTTGACACCCATATACTCCTACTTTGACCCCCATAAAATCCTACTTTGACCCCTATATAATACTACTTTGACCCCCATATAATCCTAGTTAACCGTTCATCTATTTAGGTGTCCTTATGTGGTACACAAATTTGGTGGTCAACCGAGGTTGCCATTGCGTTTGGTCGTCTTGAGGAAGGTTACGAGAACGCCTTAAAAGATTATTATAAAAAACAGGTGAGCTTTCAATGATACTTTAGTAAGTATTTGATGTTTTTCAAATGATATTTTTCTGTTTGATCAAGGTTGCCCAACTCACAACTCTCATCAACCTATTGATTGGTGAACTATCGAAAGGCGATCGACAGAAGATTATGACCATTTGTACAATTGATGTCCATGCTCGTGATGTTGTTGCCAAACTCATACAACAAAAGATCGACAATGCGCAAGCGTTCGCTTGGCTTAGTCAATTACGTCATCGCTGGGATGATGGTAACGGTCATTGCTTTGCTAATATCTGCGATGCTCAATTCAAATATTCATATGAATATCTCGGCAACACCCCCCGTCTTGTTATCACACCATTGACCGACAGGTACGTAAACTGTATTATCACGGGGGTCATCAAGTACCACTAATTTTTTGCATTATGTGTATAGATGTTACATTACACTTACTCAATCTCTTCATCTCACAATGAGTGGTGCGCCCGCGGGTCCTGCTGGGACGGGTAAAACCGAGACCACGAAGGATCTGGGTCGAGCACTTGGGATTATGGTTTACGTATTCAACTGCTCTGAACAAATGGATTATAAGGTAGGAGGGATTTCGGTCTTCGTATAGGTAGCATGTTTTAGCCTGTGCAAACTGATCTCATCTCATTCAATTAAATCATTTGAGAATTTGCAAATCAATCATGAATACATGTTAGAGGATAAATTAAAACATTTGTTTTAAAGTTATCTGTATGGGAAACGTTTGTGATTTGCTCTCGAGTTCTCCGCCTGTGCGAACATGCTTAACATCTTTTATTTCTTTTCTTTTTTTGTAGTCTTGCGGTAACATATACAAGGGTCTTGCACAGACCGGTGCATGGGGATGCTTCGATGAATTCAATCGTATCTCAGTCGAAGTGTTATCTGTCATTGCTGTACAAGTGAAGTCAATACAAGATGCAATACGTGATAAGAAAGAGAGATTTATATTTCAAGGTGAAGACATCTCTCTCGTACCAACTGTTGGTATTTTTATAACTATGAATCCTGGTTATGCCGGACGTACTGAACTACCAGAAAATCTTAAAGCACTTTTCAGGTATGTTGATTTTTGAACTTTTGTTCGTCTTTCCTAAAAGTCTATGGCCGTTTATGTATATTGTTTTATTCTATAATGTTCACAATATTGATGGTATAATCACTATATTGTGTCTGTAATGACCATATTGTTGGTATAATCAACATACTGTTGGTATAGTCACCATACTGTTGGTATAGTCACCATATTGTTGGTATAATCACCATACTGTTGGTATAGTCACTATACTGTTGGTATAATCACCATACTGTTGGTGTAATCACCATACTGTTGGTATAGTCACCATACTGTTGGTATAATCACCATACTGTTGGTGTAATCACCATACTGTTGGTATAGTCACCATACTGTTGGTATAGTCACCATACTGTTGGCATAATCACCATACTGTTGGCATAATCACCATACTGTTGGTATAATCACTATACTGTTGGTATAATCACCATACTGTTGGTATAATCACTATACTGTTGGTATAATCACCATACTGTTGGTATAATCACCATACTGTTGGCATAATCACCATACTGTTGGTATAATCACCATACTGTTGGTATAATCACCATACTGTTGGCATAATCACCATACTGTTGGTATAGTCACCATACTGTTGGTATAGTCACCATACTGTTGGTATAATCACCATACTGTTGGTATAATCACCATATTGTTGGCATAATCACCATACTGTTGGCATAATCACCATACTGTTGGTATTGTCACCATACTGTTGGTATAATCACCATACTGTTGGTATAATCACCATACTGTTGGTATAATCACCATACTGTTGGTATAGTCACCATACTGTTGGCATAATCACCATACTGTTGGTATAATCGCCATACAGTTCCTACTGATAACAATACTGTTTTGTCAATGATATAGTCACCATACACCATATTGTTGGTAATGATGATCATAAAGTTTGTATAATCACCATACTCACCGATAAAAACATTTACATTTAATCACCGAGGTTGTTTTTGTGTTTTCTAGACCTTGCGCCATGGTTGTACCTGATTTTGAACTGATCTGTGAAATCATGTTGGTTGCCGAAGGTTTTATTGAGGCGCGTTTACTAGCGCGTAAATTTATCACCTTGTATTCACTTTGTAAAGAATTGCTTTCCAAACAAGTAAGTTTTTTATCAATTTTCCGCTGCCAGTTTGAAGATATTTCAAAATCTTGCGAAACCTTTCTTTGTAGGATCATTACGATTGGGGTTTACGAGCCATCAAGTCAGTTTTGGTGGTCGCTGGTTCGTTAAAACGTAGCGATCGTGATCGTCCTGAAGATCAAGTTCTCATGAGAGCATTGCGGGACTTTAACATACCGAAGATTGTTACAGATGATGTACCAATATTTATGGGTTTAATTGGTGATTTGTTTCCATCGTTGGACGTACCACGTAAACGGGACATGGATATGGAAGAGTCGATAAGAAAAGCTGTTTTGGTAAGAAATATTTGAATGATGTTTAGTTTACTTATGTTTCATGGTCAATTCGTGTTTGTGTTTCGGATTTAAAACTGCAACCAGAAAATAGTTCTGTATCGAAAGTTGTACAATTTGTGTTTGGGTTCAGGATTAAAAAATTTCCACGCAGAAGATAGTTTTTATTTGAAAGTTGTACAATTTATGTTTGTGTTTAGGACTTAAAACTACAACCAGAAGATAGTTTTATATTGAAAGTTGTTCAACTAGAAGAACTCTTGGCAGTACGTCATTCTGTGTTTGTGTTAGGTCCTGCAGGCACAGGAAAGACACAGGTAACTTATTTACGTGTGTTGTGTTCATGTCATTGCGCAGACGCATGCGTGTCACTCCATCATAATGTCACGTGAATTATGAAATGTTGCAGGTGATAAAGTCGTTGTTTAAAACATATCAGAATCAAAAACGTAAACCGATGTTGATTGATGTGAATCCTAAAGCTGTTACAACAGATGAACTTTTTGGTTATATCAATCCAGCTACAAGAGAATGGAAAGATGGTAAGACGTTGATTCATATCGTCATAATGCCTAAAGCTTTTAATATATCACAAATCACTTTTTGAGTTCAATGTTTCGTCCGTTGTTCTCCAAGTCTGGAAAACATTGGAATATCTGCAAAAAACGTTCGCCAATAGTTAGAAAACATGATATGTTTCTGACTTATGCGAAACATCCTAGTTTCCCATTTCCAAAACAATGTTTTCTTCGCTGGGTGAACGAAAAACATCTTAAAATTTTAAATGTTTCCAAAACAATGCTTTCGTGGATGGGTAAACGAAAAATATCTCAAAATTTTAAATGTTTCCAAAACAATGCTTTCGTGGATGGGTGAACGAAAAACATCTCAAAATCATAAATGTTTCCAAAATATTTTTTCCAGTTTACAATGTAATTAAAGTTTAAATCGATTGTCATTCGATATTCTGCCTTCCCCTAGGTTTGTTCTCAACCTCTATGAGAGATTTATCTTTCCCTAGGTTTATTCTCAACTTCTATGAGAGATTTATCTTTCCTTAGGTTTATTCTCAACTTCTATGAGAGATTTATCTTTCCTTAGGTTTATTCTCAACCTCTATGAGAGATTTATCTTTCCCCTAGGTTTATTCTCAACCTCTATGAGAGATTTATCTTTCCTTAGGTTTATTCTCAACTTCTATGAGAGATTTATCTTTCCTTAGGTTTATTCTCAACCTCTATGAGAGATTTATCTTTCCCCTAGGTTTATTCTCAACTTCTATGAGAGATTTATCTTTCCCTAGGTTTATTCTCCACTTCTATGAGAGATTTATCTTTCCCTAGGTTTATTCTCAACTTCTATGAGAGATTTATCTTTCCCTAGGTTTATTCTCAACTTCTATGAGAGATTTATCTTTCCCCTAGGTTTATTCTCAACTTCTATGAGAGATTTATTCTTCCCCTAGGTTTATTCTCAACTTCTATGAGAGATTTATCTTTCCCTAGGTTTATTCTCAACTTCTATGAGAGATTTATCAAACGTAGCCAACGAAAGTCCAAAATGGATTGTCCTCGATGGTGATATTGATCCAATGTGGATTGAATCATTAAATACAGTCATGGATGACAACAAAGTATTAACACTCGCTAGTAATGAACGTATACCATTATCGCCTCCAATGAGATTATTGTTTGAGATTGGTCATCTTAAGACAGCAACACCAGCTACGGTATCTAGAGCTGGTATCTTGTTCTTGAATTATGCCGACGTTGGATGGAACCCGTAAGAAAATAATATTTTTTGTTGTTGTAAAAAAAGATATCTATAGGAAGTTTTGTTTATTTGAATCTCCGTAAGTACAGTTCTCGATGCTTAAGAGCAGAGCGTAAATATTGATAAGAAGAAAATACACAAAAACTACAATTTCATCCCGACAAGCCTGTTTCGTGATTTCTCACTCTTCAGGGGATAATATTAAAATTTTAATTTTAATATTTTAATTTTAATATTTTAATTTTAATTTTAATTTTTATATATATATACTCGATGTTTTGTACATCTTTCCTTCTTTATCTCCTTTACATATACTATTAGCCTTGATATAGAACCCATTCCCCTAGATGTTTAACTGCCGTGTCTCGGTGAAGCCAGACTGCCATTTTGAAAGGTGGTAAAAAGCAAGACTCCCAGTCAAATACAAGTCGAATAAAAGTTCGAAAAACGTATCCTATTAAACATTTAAAAACCATGCACAGACTATCGCATCTACAACTGTATACATGAACGTTTTTGAAGCACATTTTAGTCAGTTTTTCCACCTTTCAAGAAAGCGGTTTGCTTCACTTGTAAGTACAGAATTTTCGTAGATTCAGGTATCTTACCTTTCACTGCTTTCTTTATGATTTGTTATAATGGTATTTCAGTACAAAGAGTGAGGTAATTAGCTCGCAAGCTAGTGTATGTAGTGTAAATATTTCGTTGCTTACTGGCGAAAACAATAAATCTGTAAAACGTAACTCGGTATAACAGGTGTCCAGTATTACTAAAGTCTCCAAATAGCATTAAGTTCTTTAGCAACATTTTGTAAGTGTATTTTATAAGATTTTCTTTCTCATCACCATGTTCAATTTCATTCGATGTTGTAGATATGTATCAAGCTGGATTGACAGTCGCGAGATCCAATCTGAGCGAGCTAATCTTCAAATCCTTTTCGATAAATACGTTCCCTCTTGCTTGGATACATTACGTCATCGTTTCAAGAAGATCACGCCCATCCCTGATATCACCATGGTGACAAGTCTATGTTATCTTCTGGAGTGTTTATTAACACCTGTCAATACCCCCCCTGACTGTAGCAAAGAATTGTATGAATTGTATTTCGTTTTTGCTGCTGTCTGGGCATTTGGAGGAGCTATGTTTCAAGATCAGGTTAATCCATAATTATGACGTAACTTTACGCATTAAAGCTACATAGAAGTCGCTCAATTGTAAACTACCCAATCCTGGATTAATGCAAAATTTAATTAAGATAATCTTCTATCCGATACGCATTAAAGCTACATAGAAGTCGCTCAATTGTAAACTACCCAATCCTGGATTAATGCAAAATTTAATTAAGATAATCTTCTATCCGATACGCATTAAAGCTACATAGAAGTCGCTCAATTGTAAACTACCCAATCCTGGATTAATGCAAAATCGAATTAAGATAATCTTCTACCCGATACGCATTAAAGCTACATAGAAGTCGCTCAATTGTAAACTACCCAATCCTGGATTAATGCAAAATCGAATTAAGATAATCTTCTACCCGATACGCATTAAAGCTACATAGAAGTCGCTCAATTGTAAACTACCAAATCATGCATTAGTGCAAAATCGAATTAAGATAATCTTCTACCCGAACAGTTTTTTGATTGATGTTATTTTAATGTTTCAGCTCGTCGACTATAGAGTTGAATTCTCGAAATGGTGGGTGACTGAATTTAAGACTATCAAGTTTCCATCATCAGGAACTGTCTTTGATTATTTCATTGATCCCGAGACCAAGAAATTTGCTCCGTGGACGGAGAAAGTTACAAAGTTTATCTTGGATCCTGAGATGCCACTTCAGGTGTGTACACTTGGGGGTAATGTTGAATGATTATGGTACTTTTAGTAGTATCAGAGTATTATCAAGATACTGCAATGCATGGTAAACACTAAAGGGAGTATTTTAGCTATTTTAGCTGCTACTTGTGCAATTGATTTTTTATGATAAATTTTACTCTTCTGCCTTGCTGGTCATTTGATATTTATCAGTTTGAAACCTTTCAAACTGTGTTTTTTACCAATGTACAATACACATGTATCGATACTCTGATAGAAAATGTATCGTTGTTAAATATGGCAGTGTAATGTAGAGGGCTATAACGTCTTTTTCACACAGTAGTTCTTTCACATAGTAGTTCTTTCACACAGTAATTTTTTTACCCAGTACTTTTTCACACAGTAATTTTTTTACACAGTAGTTTTTTCACACAGTAGTTTTTTCACCCAGTACTTTTTTTACACAGTAATTTTTTCACACAGTAGTTCTGTCACACGGTAGTTCTTTCACGCAGTAGTTCTTTCACACAGTAGTTCTTTCACACAGTAGTTCTGTCACATAGTAGTTCTTTCACACAGTAGTTCTTTTTCACACAGTGGCTGTTACCATTTCTCTTTCATTCCAGGCTGTTCTTGTTCACACAGCGGAAACAACTCGTGTTCGTTATTTTATGGATCTTCTTATGGAGAAACGACGTCCTGTAATGTTGGTGGGTAATGCAGGAACTGGAAAGACTGTACTTGCTGGCGATAAGTTTGCTTCGTTAGATCCAGACGAAATTATGGTCGCCAACGTACCTTTTAATTACTACACCACCTCTGCGATGTTGCAAAATGTTTTGGAAAAACCCCTGGAGAAGAAAGCCGGTCGGAATTATGGACCACCTGGATCGAAGAAACTTATTTATTTCATTGACGACATGAACATGCCAGAGGTTAATGTTGCTTTGTTGCTTTCCTGAAATTGTTGAAAAAGTGATTTGCAAATATTGCTGGATAACTGTATATTTGTAGATGTAGATGGTTTGTCCACACCTGAGAATGACTGTTATCTCTATATTTATAGATGTAGATGGTTTGTTCACACCTGAAAATGACTTTTAGTGTTTGTGTTCACTGACGTTTGTTTACACATTCTTTAAAAACACTTCAAAATGTCAGACCACACCTTTTCAAGACTGCACACACCTGAAACATCAACATCTAGGAACATATAACATACTTCTGGCTTTAAAACATTCATTTTATGAAATCATATCATCATCAGACGTACGTATATAACAGTTTTATGATATTTTTAGGTTGACACATACGGTACAGTATCACCTCACACATTGATAAGACAACATCTCGACTACAGTCATTGGTACGACAGAAATAAGTTGACATTGAAGGAAGTTCATAATTGTCAATATGTTGCCTGTATGAATCCAACCGCTGGAAGTTTCACGATAAACCCGCGTCTTCAGGTGAAATAAACGATTACTTTTTTGTACGTATTATGCATTTATCCGTGTCTTTTTCGGGTTTTTTTATCGAACATCTTCAATTTAATATCTTGCTTTTTTTTACAGCGTCATTTTTGTGTGTTCGCTGTGAGTTTTCCTGGTCTCGACGCCCTCAAGACAATTTATTTGAGCATACTGCAAGGTCATATTTCTGTGAACAACATATCAAGCTCCGTGGGAAAAATTGCAGAAAAACTTGTGGACTGTGCGTTAGCTATGAATCAAAAGGTGAAGATGTTGGGTATTTTTGTCATATTACCAGAAATTGTTATTTAACTATACTTATCGTCTTCACGTTTTTAAAGGTCACGAGTACTTTCCTACCGACAGCTGTGAAATTTCATTATATTTTCAATCTGCGCGATTTATCAAACATCTTTCAAGTAAGTATCCAATCTTGTGTTCCTCTCATTCTTCATTATTCCCTCGTATTTTGAACACATCTTCAACATTTTCAGGGTGTGTTGTTCTCTACGGCAGAGTGTGTTAAATCTCCCGCTGATCTCGTACGTTTATGGATGCATGAAGGCAACAGAGTATATCGAGATAAATTGGTCGAAGAGAAAGACATGGTACTTTATGATAAAATACAAAAGGATATGACGACCAGATTCTTTGAGGTAGGCAAAGTCAATCTTTATGAGCTCTGGTCATCAATTACATTGATTCTGAAACCTGAGTTTATGTGATGGATCTTAGATTTAGATTTAGAGTTAGATTTAGATTTAGATTTAGAGTTAGATTTAGATTTAGATTTAGAGTTAGATTTAGAGTTAGATTTAGATTTAGATTTAGATTTAGAGTTAGAGTTAGATTTAGATTTAGATTTAGAGTTAGATTTAGAGTTTGATTTAGATTTAGAGTTAGAGTTAGAGTTCCGACATATATCAAACATAAAATAGGTAATGAAGGATATTGAGAAAAAGACATAGTCAAAAAAAAAAACCCCTAACAAAACATCCATCTTTTATTAAAGGACTTCGAGGAGACTGTGTTGTACGAGCAACCATTGTTGTTTACTCATTTCTCTGGCGGTATTGGCGAAGCTAAATATCTTCCAATACCGAACTGGCCACATCTCAGTAAACTTCTAACAGAAACACTGGATAATTATAATGAAATAAACGCCGTAATGAATCTCGTGTTGTTTGAAGACGCTTTACAACACATGTACGTAGAAAGTTTTTACATTTTGATTTTGTGTTAACGTTTTGATATTTGATTTTTAACTTGATGGAGTCTTACATGAATTATTTAGCTGTCGTATCAATCGAATTCTCGAGTCTCCACGTGGTAATGCTCTTCTTGTTGGTGTTGGTGGTAGTGGCAAGCAGAGTTTGGCGAGACTTGCGGCGTTTATCAGTGCTTTGGAGGTTTTTCAGATCACATTAAGGAAAGGATATTCCATTGCCGACATGAAGGTTTGTAGCTATGTTTCTTTTTCTCATCTCACATCAACGTAAATCTCAAGTCTTAAAAAACTTGAAAATGCCTTCTTTCTTACATCTTGTCTCTTTGTTTAAGAAATAAAAGATGTTTACTGTGTTTGCACGGGCTTATGCAAACCGAGGAGACCTTTGGGAGAACTTGAGAGCTGATCAGTGCAATCATCAGAACGAAGGTCGAGGATTGCACCTGCTCGAAGGTTCTCGTAAACCTCTCCGAAACAGATGAATTTAAAACAATTGTTTTGATCTTTCTTTAACAATTGATTTGCAAATTTTCTTTGATTGATTTAATTGATCAAGCTCAGATCGGTTTGCACAGGTTAATGCAAACTCAGCTATAGACCAGCACAGCGCATGCGTGGCATTGTTGTTATAACACCACGTCTTGATTGTTTGTCTTTGAAAGCACTAACTAATGTATGTTTCCAGGCTGACCTTGCAATGTTGTGTACTAAAGCTGGTC
Organism: Xenia sp. Carnegie-2017; assembly: GCF_021976095.1. Lineage (NCBI taxonomy): Eukaryota > Metazoa > Cnidaria > Anthozoa > Malacalcyonacea > Xeniidae > Xenia > Xenia sp. Carnegie-2017. The sequence continues at coordinate 19,188,448 of NW_025813486.1, read as the reverse complement.
TAAAGAACATCGGAACTGTTTTTCTTCTTACTGATGCTCAAATACCCGAAGAACATTTCCTTGTGTTGATTAACGATCTCCTGGCATCTGGTGAAATTCCTGGTCTATTTCCTGACGATGAAGTAGAGAACATTATATCCGGTGTGCGTAATGAAGTGAAATCTTCTGGTCTACAGGACACCAGGGAAAATTGTTGGATGTTTTTCATTGAAAGGATACGTAGGAATCTCAAGGTACGCGAGGAATTTGTGATGGATTCTTGTGTGTATGTGTGTGTTTTTCCCCCTACCGATTACTGTAAAACGTTGAAAAATGTAAGGGCTTGATTTAAATTAAATTGAGAAGGAGAAAGGTTAAGAAATATTTGTGTTATTTTATTGTAGGTCGTTTTATGTTTTTCACCAGTCGGCACAACACTGCGCGTGCGTAGTAGGAAATTTCCCGCGGTGACCAACTGTACGGCTATTGATTGGTTCCACGAATGGCCAGCGGAAGCGTTGGTCTCCGTCAGTCGCCGATTCCTTGAGGACATTGAACAGGTCAAGGTGAGTACGACAAACAAGGTGTTCATAAAAAATACGATTGCTTGGCTAAAGTAATGATGAAATATTTCTGTTTTATTCAGGGAGATCAAAAACAATCCGTTGCAGAGTTCATGTCTTTCGTTCACACCAGTGTTAATCAAATGAGTCAGGAATATTTGATCTCTGAAAGACGTTACAACTACACAACACCAAAGAGCTTTTTAGAACAGGTCTGTTATCGCGTGCATATATAAGTGAAATGCATCATATTTGCTGGTAGAACAATTAAGCAATTACACGAAAGTTGTACTACATATAGATTGACAAATTACATAAAAGTTGTAATGAAATTAACTCTTCTATTTGACGATTTTAAGTTAAACGACGTCGTTCTAGATCAAGTTGTACGAAACATTGTTACGAAAGAAGAACATGGAACTTATGCAAAAAATGGAACGTTTGGAGAATGGTTTGTTGAAGTTACAAAGCACTGCTTCTCAGGTGGACGATCTAAAAGCAAAGCTGGCTTCTCAAGAAGTGGAACTGCAGCAGAAAAATGAAGATGCGGATAAACTTATTCAAAAAGTTGGCGTGGAGACTGAGAAAGTGAGCAAGGAAAAAGCTATTGCTGACGAAGAAGAAAAGAAGGTTAATTTATGTTATCTTTGCTCGACCGTTGATTGAGGATCACGTGTGAGAGAGAGTAGTCATGAGAGGAACACGTGTGATAGAGAGTAGTCATGAGAGGATCACGTGTGATAAAGAGTAGTCATGAGAGGATCACGTGTGATAGAGAGTAGTCATGAGAGGATCACGTGTGATAGAGAGTAGTCATGAGAGGATCACGTGTGATAGAGAGTAGTCATGAGAGGAACACGTGTGATAGAGAGTAGTCATGAGAGGAACACGTGTGATAGAGAGTAGTCATGAGAGGAACACGTGTGATAGAGAGTAGTCATGAGAGGATCACGTGTGATAGAGAGTAGTCATGAGAGGAACACGTGTGATAAAGAGTAGTCATGAGAGGATCATGTGTGATAGAGAGTAGTCATGAGAGGAACACGTGTAATAGAGAGTATTCGTGACTTTAAGTGACATAACTACTGTAAATGATTTTTTCCCGTAGGTAGCCGTCATTGCTCGCGATGTGGCAGAGAAACAACGATCTTGTGAAGCGGATTTAGCTAAAGCCGAGCCTGCGTTGGTTGCTGCTCAGGATGCACTGAATACTTTAAATAAGAACAATCTTACAGAGCTCAAGTCGTTTGGTTCTCCTCCAGCAGCTGTAATGAACGTGACAGCAGCAGTTATGATGTTGTTATCGCCGCCAACTAAAATTCCTAAGGATCGAAGTTGGAAAGCGTGTAAGATTATGATGGCAAAGGTAAACTTTTCGATAGCGTTCATTTTTTTCGGTTAAGAGTGTAAATTTATTTCAATTAGTGTCAGTCATTCTTTCATCCTTGGTATCTTTGCAAAGGATAAACTTGAGGATGAATCTTCTTAATTGTTTATAATCCAATCTAATCTCAATCCTTAGGTGGATCAATTCTTGGATCAGTTACTCAACTACGACAAGGAGAACATTCACGACAACAATCTTAAAGCAGTTCGCCCGTATCTGGATGATCCCGATTTCCGGCCGGAATTTATCTCCGCGAAATCGCTAGCTGCCGGTGGTCTTTGTGCTTGGGTTATCAACATTATTAAGTTCTTCGAAGTGTTCTGTGATGTCGAGCCGAAAAGAATGGCGTTGCAAGCCGCTAATGCAGAGCTTGCTGCGGCAGAAGATAAATTAAGCAAGATCAAAGCAAAGATTAAAGAACTTGATGATAATTTGGCTGAATTGACAGCTTCATTCGAGAAAGCAACCCAAGAAAAACTGAAATGTCAAGAAGAAGCTGAGAGCACTGCGCGTACAATATCTCTTGCAAATAGATTGGTCGGTGGTCTTGCTTCAGAGAATGTAAGATGGGCCGAGGCTGTCGAAAGTTTTAAAATACAATCCACGACATTGCCTGGTGATATATTGTTGATTTGTGCTTTTGTGTCGTACGCTGGTTGCTTTACAAGGAGATATCGTGACAGTTTGATGAAAGAAAAGTTACCCGAGTTTATGAAACAACAAAAGGTAAAGATTATTATAATTTCACCATTATGAACGAGTGTTGAAGATATACACGAGAACAATATGGAAAGTCCATTTTCATCTTGCTTAAGGTCAATATGTGGGTGCCCTAACACTATTATATCATTATCATCCTGTCTTTTCTGTAGGTGCCCATTCCCATCATTCAGGATGTGGGTGCCTTAACACTATTATATCATCCTGTCTTTTCTGTAGGTGCCCATTCCCATCACTCAGGATCTTGATACCTTAACGCTACTGACGGACAACGCAACGATAGCTTCTTGGCAAAATGAGAGCCTGCCTTCAGATCGAATGTCAACAGAGAATGCAACGATACTCACAAACTGTGAAAGATGGCCGCTTATGATCGATCCCCAGCTACAGGGGATCAAATGGATCAAAACACGTGAAGGGGAAAACCTGAGGGTTGTTCGTTTGGGACAAAAAGGGTTAGAATGTAGCGAGAGTCATAGTTTTGTTGTAAGATAGTAATTTCACATTGTTCTAACTTTTATGTATTCGTTATAGATTTCTTGATAGTATTGAACGCGCTGTATCGAACGGTGACTGTGTTTTGATTGAAAATATGGGTGAAAGTATTGATGCTGTTCTTGATCCGCTGGTTGGACGAAATACGATAAAAAAAGGAAGGTAAAACAAGATAATAGAGGTACATTGATGTATTTGATGATTTATGACCATATCAATGTAGATATATGTCGTATTCGTATCTTCCCCAAGTGGCGATTCCTTTAACTTATATAATTTAGAAATATGATTTTTTAATGACGATTACATTAATGTAATCTTGTAATTTTTTTAAATACATGTCTCTTGTGCATGCTAGCAATTGTTCTGATTGATGTGCAATTGTTCTGATTGATCAGCAATTGTTCTGATTGATCAGTAATTTTGCTTCCGATTGATCAAGAATTGTTCTGATTGATCAGCAATTGTTCTGATTGATGTGCAATTGTTCTGATTGATCAGCAATTGTTCTGATTGATGTGCAATTGTTCTGATTGATCAGCAATTGTTCTGATTGATCAGCAATCGTACTGGTTGATCTGCAACTGTTCTGATTGATGTGCAATTGTTCTGATTGATGTGCAATTGTTCTGATTGATGTGCAATTTTTCTCATTGATCAGCAATTGTTCTAATTGATGCGCAATTGTTCTGATTGATCAGCAATTGTTCTGATTGATATACTTTACTAAAATATGAAGTTATCTAAATTTCTCTTGTATATTTTTAAGATACATCAAGATTGGCGACAAAGAAACAGAATATCATCCAGATTTCAGACTCATTCTTCACACGAAACTGGCAAATCCTCACTATAAACCAGAACTACAGGCTCAGACAACCTTGATTAACTTCACTGTGACACGCGAAGGACTCGAGGACCAGTTATTGGCAAATGTTGTCGCAAAAGAAAGACCTGATCTTGAAGAAACAAAAGTACGCCAGAATTTGAATGTTTCGAAATTATTAGGAAAATTTTTTTCACGCTGACAACTAAATATTTTTATGAATATTTTAGGCTAAACTGACCCGACAACAAAACGAGTTTACAGTCAAACTCAAGGAGCTCGAGGATTCGTTATTGTCTCGACTTTCAGCCGCTGGTGGCAACTTTCTTGGCGATACTGCTCTTGTGGAGAACCTGGAAACTACTAAACGTACAGCTGCTGAAATTGAGGTTCAGGTAGCGGAGGCGAAGGTCACTGAAATACAGATCAACGAAGCTAGAGAACAATATCGACCTGCAGCAGCAAGGGCATCTCTACTGTACTTCATATTAAATGATCTTAACAAGATAAATCCCATATATCAATTTTCTCTGAAGGTACTTTATGACTAAGTCGTGCAACCACAAAAGATATTTATTTTTAATAACATCTTTACTTTGAACATATATATCTTTAGCAATTATTCTTATCTTTATTATTGATATGTTTTTGTCTTGTTAGGCCTTCAATGTTGTCTTTCAAAAAGCCATCGAACGTGCTGAGCCAAGTCAAGAAATCAAAATCCGTGTGGACAATCTCATCGACTGTATTACATATTCTGTCTTTATTTACACAACTCGTGGTCTCTTTGAAGCTGATAAATTGACTTTTACAGCTCAAGTAGCTTTTCAGGTATGGTAGCTTTTCAAGTATGGTAGCTTTTCAGGTATGGTAGCTTTTTAGGTATGGTAGCTTTTCAGGTATTGTAGCTTTTCAGGTATGGTAGCTTTTTAGGTATGGTAGCTTTTCAGGTATTGTAGCTTTCAGGTATGGTAGCTTTTAGGTATGGTAGCTTTCAGGTATGGTAGCTTTCAGGTATGGTAGCTTTCAGGTATGGTAGCTTTTATGGTAGCTTTCAGGTATGGTAGCTTTCAGGTAAAGTAGCTTTCAGGTATGGTAGCTTTTCAAGTATGGTAGCTTTTCAGGTATGGTAGCTTTTCAAGTATGGTAGCTTTCAGGTATGGTAGCTTTCAAGTATGGTAGTTTTCAAGTATGGTAGCTTTTCAGGTATGGTAGCTTTCAAGTATGGTAGCTTTTCAGGTATGGTAGCTTTCAGGTATGGTAGCTTTCAGATATGGTAGCTTTCAGGTATGGTAGCTTTCAGGTATGGTAGCTTTAAGGTATGATAGCTTTCAGATATGGTAGCTTTTCAGGTATGGTAGCTTTCAGGTATGGTAGCTTTTCAGGTATGGTAGCTTTCAGATATGGTAGCTTTTCAGGTATGGTAGCTTTCAGGTATGGTAGCTTTTCAGGTATGGTAGCTTTTAAGGTATGATAGCTTTTCAGATATGGTAGCTTTTCAGATATGGTAGCTTTTCAGATATGGTAGCTTTTCAGGTATGGTAGCTTTTCAGATATGGTAGCTTTCAGGTATGGTAGCTTTCAGGTATGGTAGCTTTCAGGTATGGTAGCTTTTCAGGTATGGTAGCTTTCAGATATGGTAGCTTTTAAGGTATGATAGCTTTTCAGATATGGTAGCTTTTCAGATATGGTAGCTTTTCAGATATGGTAGCTTTTCAGGTATGGTAGCTTTTCAGATATGGTAGCTTTCAGGTATGGTAGCTTTTCAGATATGGTAGCTTTTCAGATATGGTAGCTTTTCAGATATGGTAGCTTTTCAGATATGGTAGCTTTTCAGATATGGTAGCTTTTCAGGTATGGTAGCTTTTCAGATATGGTAGCTTTTCAGGTATGGTAGCTTTTCAGATATGGTAGCTTTTAAGGTATGATAGCTTTTCAGATATGGTAGCTTTTCAGATATGGTAGCTTTTCAGGTATGGTAGCTTTTCAGATATGGTAGCTTTTCAGGTATGGTAGCTTTTCAGGTATGGTAGCTTTTCAGGTATGGTAGCTTTTCAGGTATGATAGCTTTCAGGTATGGTAGCTTTTCAGGTATGGTAGCTTTTCAGGTATGGTAGCTTTTCAGGTATGGTAGCTTTTCAAGTATAGAATTATAGCAATTTTCCTGGTCTATTAAAGCTAGTTAAAAAATCCATTAATTTTATCCCGTCTTTATGATTTACAAAGTTTTTTTTACATTTAGATTTTACTTATGCGAAAAGAGATCAGTTCGACGGAGTTGGATTTCTTGTTACGTTTTCCTGCAGCAGTAAATGTTACAACACCTGTTGATTTTCTTTCAAATCATTCCTGGGGTGGTATTAAAGTATGTTACACTTCTTATCATATACATTCTTTGTTTTTGTCGTCGGTTATGATCATGTGGTTATGATGCTGAGTAATGATCACGTGGTCGTGATGCTGAATAATGATCACGTGGTCATGGTTCTAAGTATTTATCACGTGGTCATGATGCTGAGTAATGATCACGTGGTCGTGATGCTGAATAATGATCACGTGGTCATGGTTCTAATATTTATCACGTGGTCATGATGCTGAGTAATAATCACGTGGTAATAGTACCAAATATTTATCACGCGCTCATGATGCTGAGTAGTGATCACGTGGTCATGGTCCTACGTATTTATCACGTGGTCGTGATGCTGTGTAATGATCACGTGTTTTACCTTCTTAGGCGCTGAGTAACATGGAAGAATTCCGTAATCTAGATCGTGATATAGAGGGTTCTGCTAAAAGATGGAAAAAATTTGTTGAAAGTGAATGCCCAGAGAAAGAGAAGTTCCCTCAAGAATGGAAGAACAAAACTGCTTTACAGAAACTGTGTATGATGCGTGCCCTCAGACCAGATAGAATGACATACGCCGTGAGGCAAGTATTAACGTTTTATGTTATCGTAATGGTTTTATAAAAACTACTTTATCTCTTACTATAAGAGTGTTGTTTACTTCAAAGAATTCACAACACCAGCAAACTATCGTTTTACTTCGATTTAAAATGAAAGTGTTTTTTTTGTCATAGGAATTTTATCGAAGAAAAATTGGGCAATAAATATGTGGAGAATAGAAAAATTGAATTCGCTAAATCTTACGAGGAAACGGGACCTGGTACTCCTGTTTTCTTTATTCTATCGCCTGGTGTTGATCCATTAAAGGATGTTGAAGCTCTTGGAAAGAAAATTGGTTTTACTATCGACAACAGAAACTTTCATAACGTCTCTCTTGGACAGGTAAGGTGAACCGACCATTTCTTGCCAGAGTTGAATAACAACTCCAGCCTATGTATCAATAAATGTCTGTTTCTGTTGTAATTATTTCGCGCGTTCAATACGCTTTAATAAATATGTTGTCTTCGTCACTTATATGTTTGTAAATGTAGATCGTCCAGGTTGGTAAAGTCCTGAGAAAGACTGTTTTTGTTGTTGTTGACTGACGTTTCGACAACCTTAGCGGTAGTCATCTTTAGAGTCAAATCTTTTGGCTCGTCAACAAAAACAGTCCTTCTCGGGACTATACCAACCTGGACGATCTACATTTACAAACATGTAACGATACTCCCGGGTTCAAACCATTTACTTCGTCACTTATCTTGATCAGGGTCAGGAAATTGTTGCTGAACAAGCTTTACAATTGGCGGGAAAAGAAGGACATTGGGTTGTATTACAGGTAAAAACAGCAACTCATACTTTAGCTTTTTCCTTTAAATTCCTCAACTTGTTTTTTTTTCAACTCAGAATATTCATTTGGTGGCGAAATGGTTGTCGACTTTAGAGAAAACTCTTGAAGCCTATAGCGAAGGAAGCCATGAAAACTATCGTGTTTATATGTCTGCCGAGCCTGCTGGATCCCCTGATAGTCACATCATACCTCAAGGTATCCTCGAGTCATCCATTAAGATCACGAATGAACCTCCAACAGGAATGATGGCAAATCTTCATCAAGCCTTGGACAACTTCAACCAGGTAGACATGAAGTACTTCGCTCTCGTTTAAAATGTTCTAAAAATATCCAAGAATTTCCTTGTTTCTAATTTTTTTAAGGACACACTCGAAATGTGCGCTCGTGAGAATGAATTTAAGAGCATTCTCTTCGCATTGTGTTATTTCCACGCTGTCGTAGCCGAGAGACGAAAGTTTGGTCCACAAGGATGGAATCGTTCTTACCCATTCAACACAGGAGATTTAACAATAAGCGTAAATGTCTTGTATAACTATCTCGAGGCAAACGCCAAGGTAAAGATTGATCTTGTTGAAGGATTAGTTATTGGCTTAAAAACATGTTGCCATTTTAAAACTTCAGGTACCGTGGACAGATCTACGTTATCTTTTTGGTGAGATCATGTATGGTGGTCATATTACTGATGACTGGGATAGAAGACTTTGTCGTACGTATCTGGAGGAGTATATGAAACCTGAAATGGTGAGAAATTCATTTTGTCGATTTCTCTATGACGTTTTAAAGTAAGCTGCCTCGTATTGCATTTTCTTTCACATTTTCCCTAAAGTTCGTAATGTTACCACTTAAAAAAATATTTAATGTTGCGATCTTGAAAAAAGTCACGATTTACGATGATATTTCTTTAAATTTTACAGTTGGAAGGTGAACTGAATCTCGCTCCAGGTTTTCCAGTTCCCGGGAACAGTGACTACAAGGGTTATCATTCCTACATCGACGAAGTTCTCCCCCCGGAAAGTCCATATCTCTACGGTTTACATCCAAATGCAGAGATTGGTTTCCTTACAGCAACATCAGATAACCTCTTCAAGACGGTCCTAGAGATGCAACCACGTGACACGGGGGGTGGTGAGGGTGGTGGAAGTACACGCGAGGAAAAAGTGAGTTGGAATTTCGATTTCATCACTTTAACATATGTGTATCATAATGTTCTACGTTTTTTTTTTTCATTCCGTTACAGGTAAAGCAAGTTTTGGATGAGATTCGTGAGCGATTACCCGATGATTTTAATGTGCAAGAAATGATGGCGCGATGCGAGGACAGAAATCCTTATGTTGTCGTCGCTTTTCAAGAATGCGAACGCATGAGTATGTTAACTAGTGAGATGAGACGAAGTTTGAGAGAGTTAGATCTTGGTTTGAAGGTATAACATTACCATGTTTTTTACGCATTTTTATTTTCACTATTTCTCTCATGTCATTTCCCATTCTACCTCAGGGTGAACTCACCATAACATCCGACATGGAGGATCTTTCGAATGCGTTGTTTTTCGATCACGTGCCAGGCTCGTGGGAACGCCGTGCTTACCCATCAATGGCGACACTTGCCGCTTGGTTCTCAGATCTCTTACTGCGTATAAAAGAACTGGAAAGTTGGACTTCTGATTTTTGTCTTCCGAATGTCGTGTGGCTGTCTGGTTTTTTTAATCCACAGTCATTTCTTACTGCTATTGAACAATCCATGGCTCGTAAAAACGAATGGCCTCTTGACAAGATGACGTTATCTGTCGATGTGACCAAAAAGAATAAAGATGATTTCAACAGTCCACCCCGTGAAGGTGCTTATGTTCACGGTTTGTTCATGGAGGGTGCCCGCTGGGATACACAAACTGGTATGATCGCGGACTCAAGACTTAAAGAACTCACTCCCAATATGCCTGTTATCTTCATAAAAGCGATTCCTGTCGATAAACAAGAAACAAAGAATGTCTACGAATGTCCAGTGTATAAAACTAGGCAACGTGGTCCAACTTACGTCTGGAATTTCTTTCTTAAAACCAAAGAAAATCCCGCAAAATGGACTCTAGCCGGCGTCGCTTTGCTTCTTAGTGCTTGAACATTTGATAAAATGTTTGGAAAAGATTACGAAATGTTTGTAAATTTTTTTAAGGAATGTTTGTTTTTATGTTTGTAAATTTGATATACGTATATTTGAAAAGCTTTCTATACTATGTATAAATTAATATATGTTTATTGATAAGTAAAGAACATAGGAATTGTTGATGCATTTGAACGATGAATCAAATATCCAAGGCCGTTACACAAAGATAGGGGGGGCTTGATGTTGTTGTAATAAAGAAAGATATTTATACATGTTTGTAAATGTCGATCGTCCAGGTTGGTATAGTCCTGAGAAGGACTGTTTTTGTTGTTGTTGACTGACGTTTCGACAACCTTAGTGGTAGTCATCTTCAGAGTCAAAATATCTACCGCTAAGGTTGTCGAAACGTCAGTCAACAACAACAAAAACAGTCTTTCTCAGGACTATACCAACCTGCACGATCGACATTTACAAACATGTAACGATACTCCCGGGTTCAAACCATTTACTTGAAAGATATTTATGTCGGGTTTTATCAATCAGGCTTATAAATATTTTCATTATATTTTTTTTAGAAAATGCAACTGCTAACTTTGGGTTTACACTAAAGCTTTACGCAGGCTTTTTGCAAGCGATGTTTTTGCCCTAACTACTTTTGTTTCTTTTTGTAGCGTGACGTCATCAGTGAACGTCATCAGATGAACGCTCGCAAAGAGTTTAGGGATGCAAGCCGCCATCTTGTTTATAAAATTGAACTTTGTCATTTGTACTCTACAGAAAAGACGTGTTGTGTTCAGCCTAGGTTTGTGCAAATTTAATTCTTATTTTTATAGAAATATATTGAATGATGACTTCCATTGTTGTTTTATATGAAAATACGTAAATATTTCCAAAACAAAATAGTGGAAATTTTTAATTTTTAAATTCTGTATCATAAAAGTTGTGTGTTATAAGCCAGTCCGAAAAGGTTTTTTTTCGACGAGATCTTTGTTTTCCCCCATGGAAATATTGATGGAAAGGTTTAGAAACGGTTTTCAACAGCTTAATGTCAACTATAGCATGCACTTTCAAGTTTATTGAGTTACAAGCCGGACACAATACTGTCAATGTACAAAGTTATTTGTTGTTAAAAGAAACGCTCAGATGTTCCCACAGCCCAAATTTTTGTTAGAAGTATAAATAATTACAAGTGATTAATGTCTCCTTTGTATGAATGATGTTTTGTGTTTTTACTAGTTGACTTCATAGAAAAGGAATATGGCAGAAGAGCGGGAATTCAAGATTGAAACAGCTCCATTTGATGCTCGATTTCCTTATACCAACCAATCAAGGAACTGCTGGCAGAATTACTGTGACTACTATCGATGTATTTCTAAGAAAGGTGAAGATTTTGAGCCATGCAATTGGTTCAGAAGAAACTATCTCTCGCTCTGCCCTAGAAAATGGGTTAGTAGATAAAATGGTGAAATGTGTTCAAGAAAGTTAAAGATTTTCTATCAAAAATTTTTGTTATTTTATGTTTGACAGGTTGAAGATTGGAACTCGCAAAGAGATGAAGGGACATTTGCTGGCAAGATTTAAAGATCAATCACTTTAAGTACTTTATATATTTTTCTCATTAAAACTATTTCTTGCATCAAACAACAATTACAGAATTTCTTTTCTTCAGACTAATTAATAACAAAAACTGCCCTGTAAAGCATTGAATGTTGCACAAAAGAATCATTTTGTCGACTATCGTGGTCAGTTTCGAGAAATTTTACAATTAAATGTTTCAGACTTTTTGCCCAACTGAGATCCTCTAGAATAATGATAATTCCGTGCACTGCAAATACTCAAAATTGATCCCTAACACTGAACCTTAATCTTGTAGGATTATGCTATGGCCAACACATTAGTTAGAGATAGGATTAATTATCTATTTTGTGTATTTGTTGAACATGGAATTATTATAATGTTCTAAGATATCATTATTTATCCTGCTGTGCTCCCATTTTTTAAAAATTTGCTCGCATGCTTTTTACCTTTTAAATCTTTTTGGTCATACAATTAAGAATATTGACTGGATGATTGTACTAGGACTTTGCAAAGTTTTTTCACCGATTTTTTTGCGTTGCAAGTGGTCATCGTAGTTTTGGCTTTTTTTGGGGCTGCTGTGCAAAGTGTGGATATTAAATAGTCAACAAGAGGCAACTCTAGATTTCAGTTAATGAATCTAGAAGTTTATGGTAATCGTATTTAGTAACGAAGTGTGTCATTAGTCAAGCTCTATGAACTAATGATCTTCTCAATGGCCTTTTTACATGACCTGTCAAAATGCTAAATTACTTTTTCAGAATCATCCTGGTGAATATCATATTCTTAAGAATTACTTAAATACGTAATTTTCCTCCGTCATTGACAGGAATGGCCTCCACAACATTACGCCTCGAGTTATGTTGACTTTAATTTAAGATGTTTTGTTTTTTTCGTGGCGTCCGTGTGCTTGAAACGAACGCGTTTCATTCAAACGATGAAACTTTTATGTGTTAATCACATTTTAAGGACATTAATTACATGTCGTAAATTCTGAGGAAGTCATCTTGTTCACATTTTGAACTTGGATACACTTCATTCGTACAAAGACGCATTTTACGAAGAAAAAAATGCTAAATGAAGCGACTAGAAAAGGTCGAATTTTCATGGTCAACTATCTCTTGGATACTAAGAGAGTTGACATCAATGAACAAGATTCAAAGGGTCAGACATCATTGATTAATGCCTGCTTACTGACTGATGACATGGCCAACACTCGAAGGAAACTTTTGCGTTTGTTGTTGTCGAAGAAAGCAGATGTGAACATAGTTGATGACACAGGACGCGATGTTTTAATGTGGGCATGTCACTTGGGAAGAGTTGATGTTGTGAAAATTCTGTTTGGTCGCTCGTTGATGGATCTTAATTTCGTGTGCGTCGATACGTTTGGAAATACGGCTTTACATTACGTTTCATCTAAAGGAGATTTTGCTCTTACCAATATGCTTGTTGAAGCTATGAAAAGTTTTGGGGTGAGTAAAGAATTTTTCTGTATTGTTCTGACATCACAGTTGAAATACATCAGCTAAAACTTTAGTACGTATCAAAATTTTCACTAAAATTCAATCAACATCTCATGAAATCAAATATTTAATCAACACAGTGTTAAGGCATTATCTCATGATTGATTGGAAAATTCATTTTTCATTTCAGCTGTCACTGGACGGACGTAATAACGACGGACTGACGCCATTGTTAGCAGCGACAAAAAATGGTCAGGAAATGTGTGCTAGTTTACTCCTTGAGCACGGAGCATCTCCTGATATTGTGGATCCTCAAACGCTCTTGAATGTGAAAGAACTCGCCGAGAACGCTTGTTTGAAGTCCTTGATTGACAAGATTTCATTACGTAATCCTTGTACGCAATCTAGATGCTCGTTTCCAAGGCAACCGGATGATGACGACATGAGATCTGCTACACAACTCGTGAATCATTCGGAAAGTCTCGAGCGCCGAAAAAATCGACAACCTCTATTGAAAAAGCGTCAAGACGATTTTGAGCCGAAGGGAACAACTATTGATAGACAGAGTCGGAGGTCCTTACTTCCACCTGGTGTTTGTCCATCGGTCCCTAATATCCCAAGCAAACCACCGTTGCCTCGGACGTCCAAAGATCCATTTAACCTACATGATCTAAACACTGTGCTTTCTTTATACAGTGAACAACAAGCGAATACATACAGGAAAGGTTTTACAATTCCTGTGATGTCAACTGAAGAATTTCAAACTTATCTTAATGGTATGAAAGCAAAAATAAAACCCAAAATAAAACGTCGTCCATCGTCTGTCCGTAGCTCTGCTATGTGTTTCAGTCCTGTTTTCCAAGAGCGTCGTCGTTCTGCATTCAGCGATCCTTTGTACAATAGTCGTCGACGTAGTGTAAATCTGACAACTGTTTCTAATTCATGGGCCAATCAAAAACCTGGTTTTATACGTAATTCGTCTGATCCAATCATAGATCTTCGTTTACAATCAAAAACGCATAGCGGTAGTCGTAGACATTCCTTATTTGCCGCAGCTCGTAAAAAGTACTAACGTTTTTGATTACTTAGATGGATAAGCTTTTCGGAATACATAAAAAATAATTGACTTAACTTGAATTTATGCTTCTTTCGTCGTTTGACATGCACGTTTTTTTATGAAAATCACCATCTACCTATCAATTGTTAGTATTTTACAGTGTTTCGTTTATCCCTTGTATATTCTATGATGTTGTTTAAATAAGGACTGACATCTTTTGAATGTTGTGCCTTTAGTTTAATCTAAAGTACATATTTTATCTGTTTATGAACATCAGTTGTTATTTACTAGCTTCCCATGAAAATCATACCGCGGTAACAAGAAATTGACGATGAATTCGTTAATTCGTGCCCATCGTTTGCGTTTCATTTAATTCTTTATAAATACCGCTCGCTTTAAGAAAATTGTTATGCAAATTGTTATTTATGCGACGCTCTACCACAAAAGAGCTTAATTCGTTTAATGTTTGTATATAGCTAAAACAATATTGTACATAAGTACATTGACGACACGCAGCGGCATCTTAACAGTTTTCTGTTTCTCCCGAAGTCGCTGTTATCTTTTGAAGTGCTTATAATATTTGGATATTTCCTTTTATGACGTTTCATAGCAAGCAAGTCGTGACTATTTGCCAAAAAAATGAAAATATTAGAAGCCTGGCCTCCAGCAATGAAGAAATCTTTGATTCTCATTGAAGCTGTGCATGCTGAACGCTATCGCCAGTTGCATCTTCTCCTCGAAGCTGGCGTTGATGTAAACTGTCAGGATCCAAATACTGGCCACACTTCACTCATACGTGCCATGTTTGTTGAAAATCCTCGTCAGAGACGAAGGATGGTTAAAACTTTGATTAATTATGGTGGTAAGATTGAGAAAAGTGATGTGGATGGACGAACGGCGCTTGCTTGGGCTTGTTGTTTGGCTAGAAATGATATAATACGCTTCTTCCTACGGGCAATTCATTTAGACATCGGACTGAACTCTGTTGACAAATATGGCAACAATAATCTTATGCTAGCATGCACTTCGGGTAATCCAAACACAGTACATCTTATTGCTGAAGCATTTCGACAAGCAAATATTGACGTTAATCGAAGGAATTTGAACGGGGAAAATGCTCTAATGTACGCTCATCGTCTTGGCTTTTATGACTGTGTTAAAGTTTTAGTCGAGGGAGGTTATGTAAGGACTAGCATGTCTAAAGAACTGTTGTATGGTGACGAAAGGAAAGTGATGTCGACTATAGCTGCTCCTTCTATATTACATAGTTCGAATAACGAAATAACGCTACCACAAATCTTTTCTATGTATAGTGACCATTTGACTGATTCATTTCCACGTTCCCTGTCTAAACAATGCTCTTTAAAATCGTTAAGTAATCGTAAACATTGTAAATAAGTTGTAAATAATATTGAGAACGAATTTCTGTAGATAAAATATCATGAAAAATCTTGTTTACTTATGTCCAACGTTCACAGATTCACTCATTTAATTTGGATATCTCTTGTGGAGATTATTTGCTCGTCATTGGAGACTAGCTCTGTGTGGTGATTCCAGCCATTTCTTAGCTTTTATGTTTCGTTATTGCAGCTGTTTGTAATGGAAATTTCGTAAAATGTAATAATTAATGAAATATAACAATATCAATAATATTAACTTATACATTTTATATATATTTTAAATATTTATGCGATTGGCGCCCGCGCGTGTGCTCCACGAAGACAAACGTAGTCATGGTGATGGGTTTCTTTGTAAACTCCACCATCTTGGAAATGAACATCATTTTAAAATTTGACTAAAAAATTTTACGTTCAAAAGTTTCTTCTCGAAGAACCACTGGTTTCATCTGCACTAAAGGTGATTTTTATTTGTGGCTATTATGAGGTGAACTACAAAAGCGTATCGTAACAAAAATATGACAACTTGTTTACGTTTTATATTTAGACAGCAGCAGTAAGAGTAGGAAACATGGAGATTGTGTATGTTTATACGAAGAAAAGAAATGAATTTGGTCGTCAGTGTAACTTTGCTGATCGTCAAGCAGAGCTTCATGTTGATATTCCGCCGGACGAGAAGCTTGCAGCTAACTACATCGAACGAAATCCTTGCAATACGGGAATCCAATGTTCACAAGAAATGTCGGAACATGAGGTGAACACAGAACGCTTTGAAACGGAAAGTCGAGGGATAAACCACGTTGAAGGAGGATGGCCGAAAGATATAAATCCAGCTGAGGTTGAACAAACTATTAGATTTCGGAAGAAAGTCGAGAAAGATGAAAATTACATCAACATAATCCAGCAGTTGGGTTCGGTAAGGACTTTCGATAAATTAACGTGTCTTAAGGAAGTTTTGAAGACAACGACTCTGTTTAAAGGAGATTTTGCTTTTGGTTGTTCATTTCTTCAAATGCTTATTGCATTTTCATTCATTTCTAGGTCATGGAGCATTGTATTCAACAAAATAATTCTATCGATATTTACGAAACGTATTTTCAAGATGTTGAAAATGACTCATCGGGAATCCCACCTTCAGCTAAAACTATCAATGTATTCAGGTCATATTGACGTTGATGAAGAAGCTCTGAAAATTTCTGTGGACAATGTATTCGTAATGAAATATATTAATGTTTTGTTTTACATACGTAGGGATCCAAGTGACATTAAACGAACAGCATCAAGTCTGTCTTGGTATCCCGATGGTGCTCGAAAAATAGCTGTAGCATATTCCATCCTGGAATTTCAAAAATCACAATTAGACACACCAATGGACTCTTATATTTGGGATATAGGTAAAGATACTGAATTACTTGTTTGTCACTAAAGCCTTAATAACTGCGCTCGAGGTCTTCATGGAGAAATATTGGACAGAGGTATTTTTGTACAGACAGAGCCTGTAGGGCGAGATTTGTACAAAAAGACAGAGGTCCGATATTTCTCAGTAAAGACGAGAAAGCGAGGTTATTAAAAGGATGATTATATGGCATTATTTGACCTGAAACGAAGCTTGCTTTCTTTCTCGTCCTTGCTGTTTTTTTGCTGGTTGACTTTTTCACTTTTCTAGTTTTCGTCCATAAAAAATAAATCGCTTCAAATTGTATCGTCTTGATAGTTAAACTGTTTTACAAGTGTTTTTCCTTCGAATCACATTCATAAATGGTTTTTGTTTCGTTTATTTTGCTTTTTCCTGTTTGCTTTACGAAGTTTGTTTACATTTGACAGTAAAATTAAGCGTTTTGGACCGTGGTCGATTACGGGAAAATAATGGACCGGCAAAAATGTTTCTGAGCCAATCAAAGCGCGCCATTTTGCCGGAAGTGACGTTTGCCATATAATAAAATAACTTATCGTACTCTTACAAAAACTGTTTTTGACTTTTGGTGTAGAAAATCCCAACAAGCCTGAGTTAGATCTCAAACCTGTATCACCACTCGTGTGCTTGGAGTACAACCCAAAGGATCCCCATATTCTTATTGCTGGTTGTTATAATGGACAAATTGGTATTTTATATTTACTCATTGATGTGATAATGGAAGATACGTCTTTTTATGGTATATGATTTTTATTTCTGTAGGATTTTGGGACACACGTAAAGGCTCACAACCAGTTGAGGTGACACCAATTGAGAAAAGTCATCGCGATCCTGTCTACAAAGGATTATTTTTACAATCAAAAACAGGTTAGTTTGTTATTGGGAGGTTTTTCTTTACCACGTTTCTCTCTCCATTCTTCTTCCAACATAATGTATGATCCTAGTCTACCCACTACTATTTTGAATCTTTTAGATTCTTCCCCAATCTCCTCCTTTAAATGTTGAATATCCCCAGTCTTCCCTTTGGCATTTTGAATATCCCAAGTCTTCCCTCTGGCATGTTGAATATCCCCAGTCTTCCCTCTGGCTTTTTCAATGTCCCTAGTCTTCCCATTTTTAGGTTGGATCTCCTCCCCAATCTCCTTTAAATGTTGAATATCCCCAGTCTTCCCTCTGACATGTTGAATATCCCAAGTCTTCCCTCTGGCATGTTGAATATCCCAAGTCTTCCCTCTTGCATGTTGAATATCCCCAGTCTTCCCTCTGGCATGTTGAATATTCCCAGTTTTTCCTCTAATATGTTTATAGTCTTTTCTCTGAAATTCTCGCCATTCTTGGTCTTCTCAGGACATTGCAATTGCTAAAATAACGAATATTCACAACAGGCACAGAGTGTTTTACGACAAGCACAGACGGTCAGGTTCTATGGTGGGATATAAGAAAGTTAGGTGAACCTACTGAGAACTTATTACTTGTACCAAATCCAAAGGAAAATCCTCGACCAATGGGAGGAATGTCTTTGGAATATGAGCCCACAATGCCAACAAAGTTTATGGTAGGAACAGAACAAGGATCAGTGTTGCTATGCAACAGAAAAGCGAAGAGTCCTGGTGAGAAAATAGTTTGTTCTTTTACACAACATTATGGTCCTGTTTACGCTGTTCAGGTGAGTTTAAATATTGGAGATGTTTTGCACATCTTTACATCGTGTAATTACGTAAGTGTAACTTTTTTCTTTTAGAGAAATCCATTCTTCCCAAAGCAATTTTTGAGTGTTGGAGACTGGGCTGCCAGGGTAAGGTTATGTACTGCGTTGGAACTTACATAAAATTAACAGGACACTATTACTAACTAGTGATTCTGTTGACAGATCTGGAGCGAAGACTTACGAGAATCGTCCATTATGTGGACTAGGTAGGATAATGAAGTACAACTTGGGATGTATCTATCGTTTTTATAATTCACCCACCTTTCTATGGCTTATCCCTAGAGAGAATATGTCTTACATGACAGATGGTTGTTGGAGTCCTGTTAGACCTGCTGTATTTTTTACCACAAAGATGGATGGAACTGTTGATGTTTGGGATTATTTATTTAAACAAAATGATCCAACTCTTACCATACAGGTACTCAAACACCCCCGGAAATTAAAATAAATAAATCCTTTTTCCGGGGGGGGGGGTAGGCTGTTCGTCCTTCATGCTTTAGTTTGTATATTCTTCTCGCGATAATGTCATGTATGAGATGCGTTAATTAGGTTTGCGATGAAGCGTTAAACTCCCTTCGTATTCAAGATCAAGGACGTCTTGTAGCATGTGGTTCTCATGCAGGAACGGTTACATTACTCGAGTTATCGCAAGGTCTATCTAACATACAACGAAATGAAAAATCTTCTGTGAACTCGGTTAGTTATCTTGTTCTTAATGGAATTTTAATTACTTAAATCATAACATCGTGTCATCGTAAGCAATATTTGCGTGACGTTTGACTTTAGATGTTTGAGCGTGAAACAAAAAGAGAGAAGATTTTGGAGACTCGACATAAAGAAATGAAGCTAAGAGAAAGATCGAAGAGCCAGCAAGAGAAGTAAGGATGAAAGGGTTTATCGTGGGATACAGGATGGTAATTGTACTAGGATATACCCTGGTGACGGTAGTGTTACAGGAATGGTTGCGGGGGTGGGGGGGTGTCAGTCCTGTATTTGCTACAGAGCGTTTTCCGGATAGTGTTGTACAGTTACATAGCTGTGATTTTACTTGGACTTTGTCTGGTGATTGGTAAAGATACAGGTAGAGTAAAAGAACTGTGTATATGGAGATACAGGGCTTTGGTTGTATTAGATTGTGATATAGAGGAATATAGGATGGTACTCATTCGGTGGTCATTGTAAAAAGATACATGGTGGTAGAAGTAGGATATAGATGGATGATTGTAGGGGATACAGGGTGATGGTTAATATATACGTAATCTAATTTGAGGATGCAATTGATTTAACTTTCTTGATTTCGTGTAATTCACTTAATGTAATGTTCAAATCTTTTTATTTATCGCTTCAAGAGACGACGCGGAAAGACATGAAGAAGAGGACGACGAAGATCTTATACAAAAGGCTGAAACAGATTTTTTTGCCGTGATTGATACAGAGAAGAAATCACGCGAAGCAAAAGAGAAACAACAGCAAGAATCGTTAAAACAAATGAATAGAACATTGACGAAAGATGGTAGAAACGAAAAAGAGATTAATGAACAACTTTTGGAAGTGGATGAGGTATTTATTGAAATACGAACGTCTATATACACACGCAAATCATACTTCTTAAAATTTTAAATACAAATTTTACTTAAAATTCATTAGGATGAGGAAGTTTTGGAATCACCAAGGAGTTAAAGGCAAAATTATAGAGTATAATTTTATTATTATTTGCTAAAAAAACTCAAATTTTTTACTTTAAAATATACTTTGATATTGATTATAAATAAAAGTCCTTTTTAAACAAGCTTGCCATACTAAACTAGCACTACAATTAAAATGGAAGCAAATCAACAGATTTCATTTAAAATTAATCCTGAATAAATAATTGTCAAGGATTAGCCCCATCAGAAGAAGGTAAGAATATAAAGTAATTTTAAGCAAAGTACATAGAACAGTTAACATTTGGATGGACCCTGACAAGATTTCTTTGTTCCGTTGTAACCTCCTTAGGTTCGTCATCGGAAATAGTGCTTCCTTCAGTTGCACTGTCCATCTTCAGATGATGTCTTGCTCTGAATGCAACATGATGGGCATAATACGCAGGCGCAGGAATAGACACGGACCTGGTACAACGTACGTATGTATAACACAATTGATTGGTAAGAATCTGTAAGTCATCTGAGGTAAAGTTACTGTCATCGTACAGTACATGATAAAGAGCTGGTTTACTTGTGCCTTGGATACCAGCATGACTACACAGGTAGAAATTAAACTCGTACGGATGACATATCTGTGTATCAACAACTGTACCTAAATAAAGTAAATGGTTTGAACAAGGGAGTATCGTTACATGTTTGTAGATGTAGATCGTCCAGGTGAGTAGACTCCCGAGAAGGACTGTTTTCGTTGTTGTTGACGGACGTTTCGACAACCTTAGCGGTAGTCATCTTCAGAGTCAAATGAGTTAACGTCAGGTTAGCCGTATTTGTTATCTGGTTCTTACGTCATTGTATTGTGTGTACAGGAAATATGTGGGTGTCAATTGTGTATTGTCATTGTGGATTAGTGTGAAGTGGAATGTTTTTAGTTGCTCGTTTGTTTGTATTGTAAATAAGTCGTTTGTAAGGTGCCGGTAATTGCTGTGATCTGTTCAGGGGGGTTTGTTCCAAGTTGGTATACCAACTTTCTAATGTAAGCCGTTGTCTATAGTCAGTGCTGTAAGTAATGCATTTTGCAGAGTCCCAGTCAATGTTATGCTTTGTGAGTCGGTGATGTTCGGCAATGTGGTTAGTTTTGTTTTGTTTCTTTGTAGGTCGATGGTGTTCAGTAAGTCTTATGTTTAGGTTCCTGCCAGTTTCTCCGAAATAGGAGGCGTGGCATTTGGAGCAGTTTACTTTGTACTGCTCCTTGTCGTTCGTTGGGTAACTCACATAACACAACATGAGATTTTACGTTAGTTTCCTTCAAGAAGTTGTGATCATAAAATGAAACATGCTTACCTGCTGGAATATTTCTACTTTTGCCTTTTTGATCTTTAGGATCTGTTGCAAAGAATCTGGCATGATGTCTTTTTTGGACCACAATAAAGGTTATGGCAGGTGTCCAGCCTGGTTGAAGTTCAAGACAAGCTCTTTGGATGGCTGATAACTCGTTAATCAAGACATCTTGAAACTGACCCTCACTAACACCATCTCGATAAAATAAAATCTTTTCAGGAATGGCTTTGGTAGATGATCTAAACTTTTTCAACAATGTCTTTGTCATTTCTTTCAAATCCTCAATCATTTCCTGTCTGTGTTTTTGGACACGAACCTCAGCATTGTAGAGGGTTGGGTATGAGTCTTTACTGGCTACAACAGCAGCAATTGAGGGACTTGATTTATTCCCAGCACCTGGATGGGTCACATCAGCACCTGAAAACAAGATACATAAATGTTGACAGAATTGATATTCATGTAAGCTCTCACCAAAGTTAAGATCTTACCAAAAATGATCACAGGTCGTTTCAAAATTGGAGATTTCATGGCCTTATCCAAAGCACACGTTGTCCCACCAAGTTTGGCATTCATTTTAAGCCACAAATTAACCAACGTTTCCTTCTTTCTCCAGTCTGAGAAATCATCACTAGCTTTCTCAACTTTAATACACTGTGTGATGATTCCATGGACAACATCACCACAATGCTTCACTTCTTCATAGAACTCATCTCCATCCACTGGTAAGACAACAACTATTAACTGCAGATTGGGATACCTAGCTTTCAGGCTACCAAACAACTTGTCAATCCCATTTAAGTCAGTTTCCAGTGACACATGACATGGATCTATAACATTTACACCTTTCTCACGGCCAACCTCTATTAAATAGTAGATAAGATTATCCATACCTTGGTTGTCTAAATGGTCAGGACCTCTTCCACGACCTGGTTGTCTTTTCTTGTATGAAATCAGTGCCCATTCCCTTAATTCCTTAGGGTCGAGCATTTTCTTTGTAATCTTCCATGCACCATCTCTAGGCATCTCTTGGCTTGGTCGATTAATAGGACCAAACATCATGGAAGGAGGATCTAGGACTCGACCTTGTATACCAATAAGTTCATTACCAATGCTGAAACCAAAGTCATGTAAATAAGGATCTTGCTCAAATCGAAGTTTTCTAATCAATTCCATGATTTTTTGCATTCTGTCTGGTGCTGGAATAGCTGTACTACGAATCATCTGTTGTGTTTGCCGTCCAGTGAGCCTTCCCTGCTTCTTTTGACCACAAACTACATTGCAAAGTTCCATTGGAATGAGACTTCCCTTTTGACCAATTTTTACACATGGAAGATCTGGGTGTCTTAAACTTACATTATATGTGTTTCTAAAATAATCAAGCACAGTGACTTTGCGACCATCACAGTCAAATGTCTCTTCTCTGGCTGATCTGTTGGAGAGACCACTTGCCTTTTGCTTTCTTTTCATGTGAGTTGTTTCTACTTTGATGGCCTTAATCTCCTTAGCAAATTTCATTCTTTGCCTCGTATCCAATGATCTAGGTAAGTTTCTTAAATTAAGAAATTCACACATGAAGTCGATAACAGGTTGAGCTTTGTAAAAACCAGTTGAACTTGTATCAACATTTAACATCATTTTCCACTGAGTTGGTCGAATACTGAGAAATGTACCATTCCAAACTTGTATACCTCCTCCAAGATCTCTTTCACGACCACTTGGATAGTCAAAAAATGAAGAACGAACTTGTATTGTTCTCATTTTTGGCATTTGTTGTATAACAACTTCAATAGCTTGTAAAGTATCATAAGGTATTTCAGTACGTCGGCCTTCAAGTGCTTCGTTTAGTTCATAAAGGCTACAATAAGCAACCCATTTAATATCAACAATAAACGTTTTTTCTTTGCCATTATCTGTTGTAAACTGTACTGTGTATTGTTGACCTGACTCAAAACCTGGAATTTTTTTCCTACAATAGATATTCTTACCATTTTTATCATACACCCACTTGGGACCTCTTGGGTTGTCTTTGTCATACATTTCTTGAGCTTTCTGTAGAATTTTTGGTCTTTCTGACCTTGTGAATCCTTCTTCACTTTTTTTTCCTTTTTCTTTGATGTCAGAATGATAATGATGAATATCCTCAGTAGTGAGTTTAAAAGGAATAAAATTTACTCTGAGGTTAATGCGTCGTCCCGATCTACCTCCTGCATCTGGTCGACGAGGTGGCTTGGGTACACCTTTAGTGGACTTGGGAGGAACAGTTTTTATTTGACTGGGTCTGTCTGGTTTAACTGCTCCCTGGGGAGTTTGGGCTTGTGGTGGTAAAGGTTCAGACGGTGTTGGTTGAGGTGGGCTAGATGGTTGAGTTGATGGTTGGGTCTTCTGGAGGTTTTGTGGTGTAGAAGGTTTTTCCTGTGATCTACTAAAAGCTGCACCATCAGCTTGATCGTTACTAGGCAATCTCTCCTCACGTTGTTGTTTTTGCTGTTGTTGTCTGCGTTGTTTGCGTGATTGTGGCTGTTGTCCTTGTTGTGGTTGTCCTTGTGGCTGTTGTCTTTGCCGTTGTTGTCCTTGTGGCTGTTGTCCTTGTGGCTGTTGTCCTTGTGGCTGTTGTCTTTGTGGCTGTTGTCGTTCATCACGTTGCGCTGGATGTTGTTGTTGTTGCTGTGGTCCTCTATGTTCAGTAGCTAAAGCTACACTTTCCTCTTGACGTTCTTGTAAACCACCTGGCGTACTTTCACTTTGTCTTTGCTGTTGTTGTCCAGCTCTTCCTCGTCCACCTTTATGTCTTCCTCGTCCTTTCCCTCTGCGTCCCCTTCCCTGGCCGCGATCACTCATGATAACTGTGATTGGCTTTGTCAAAATATAAATTTTTGATTAAAAAGACGAGACAATGTTACGAAGCAGTAAACGAAAGTCAAGAGTCGTAGATATTTCCCCGAATTTGTTTTCCCAGAAGGAACTTGACAAAGCCAATATAATATGACGTAGCACAGATCGTAAAAATTGACAACTTTTTATTCGCCCTCGTTACATCGTATCTTCTCAAAATATCTTTCAAACACTTTCTTCTCAATACTTCACACCAGTATTATTTATATTTCAAATAATTATGTTTGATTTCGCCTATAAATTTAACGACTTGTTGGGGCTTTCCCATAGTGATGACGATGAAGGCAAAGGGCAAAATAACCTGCTTCTGCAGGTGGTGTTTGTGTGAGATAAGATTAACTCCAGAGTTGTTTTAAGTCATATTTGTGTTAGGAATTTGATAAAACATTTGTAATATCTGTGTATAATACATTTAGACCATTAAAAATATTTGCAGTAAGCCTTTGCCATGATTTAGCGAGAAAAATTGTCATTATTGAATAATAGCTATGATATTTGGTATATGATTTGCAACAGGTATTCAATGATTCAGGCTGAGCAAATTTAGAGAGGAACTTACCATAATGTTTAGTTTATAATCTCTATGCATACACGTCTTTTACTTTCATTTTTAATGTTTTGAAATGTATAAAAGTTGCTTTTCGTTTCGAAGAAATTTTGAGCATTTTCCTGTAATTTTATACATTCAGGTGTCAATTGGAAAGTCTGACTCACTGACTTACATGATATATCTATTGAATTGTTTTGTAGAAATTATAAAAGAGTGAAAATTTTCGATGTCTGAGGGTCGAGGAAGAGGAAATAAAGGAAGGGGAAGACGTCGAGGTCGTGGACGTCGTCGTGGTGGGAATGAAGCACGAACGAATGAAAGTGTAGCTCCTAGCGGTTTACAAGATACAAGATCAAGTGATAGAGGAGCCATTGCTTTGACTGTTGATGAACCAACACCAACTGTCGCACAAGCAACTCCTTCTCAAGAATTTTAAGTCAGTGAAGATAAAGAACAAACGAGAAAAATTTCAAAGAAATAAGGTCAAAGAATAAAGAAGCAAGAACAGACTTCTCAACAAGAAACAACATCTGCTCAAGCAAGCAATGTTCAAATTCCCACAGCTCAACAGGATGTTGAAACCTTAGCAGAAAATGTCATACAGTTAAAAGTTCAAGAACAAAGTGATTCTACAGATGCTGTATTTCCTAGAGGAATATAGGATGGTGAATATTGTGTGGTGATTGTAAAAAGATACTTGGTTGTAGATATAGGATATAGATGGATGATTGTAGGGGATATAGGGTGATGGTAAATATATACATTACCTAATTTGAAGATGCAATTGATTTAACTTTCTTGTTGAGTTGTTGTGTGGTTTGCTTATTGTAATGTCAATCTTTTTATTTATCGCTACAAGGTGCAGAAAACCATGAAGAAAAGGATGACGAAGATCTTATACAAAAAGCTGAAATGGAATTTTTTGCTGTAATTGATACAGAGAAGAAATCACACGAAGCAAAAGAGAAACAACAGCAAGAATCGTTAAAACAAATGAATAGAACATTAAGGAAAGATGGTAGAAACAAAAAAGAGATTTACTATAAGAACAACTTTCGGAAAAGGATGAGGTATTTATAGAAATATAAACATCCATACAAACATAAACACACAAAATTATACTACTTAAAATTTCTTTAGTAGGATGAGGCTGTTTTGGACTCACCAAGCAGTTGAAGAAATGATAGAGTATAATTTTATCAATATTTGCTAAAAAAAAATCAAATGCTTACTATAAAATATACTTTGATATTGATTATAAATAAAAGTCCTTTTTAAACAAGCTTGCCATACTAAACTAGCAGTACAACTAAAATGGAAGCAAATCAACAGATTTCGTTTAAAATTAATCCTGAATAAATCATTGTCTAGGATTAGCCCCATCAGAAGACAGTAAGAATATAAAGTAACTTTAAGCAAAGTACATAGAACAGTTAACATTTGGATGGACCTTGACAAGATTTCTTTGTTCCGTTGTAACCTCCCTAGGTTCATCATCGGAAATAGTACTTCTTTCAGTTGCACTGTCCAACTTGAGATGATGTCTTGCTCTGAATGCAACATGATGGGCATAATATGCAGGCGCAGGAATAGACACGGACCTGGTACAACGTACGTATGTATAACACAATTGATTGGTAAGAATCTGTAAGTCATCTGAGGTAAAGTTACTGTCATCGTACAGTACATGATAAAGAGCTGGTTTGCTTGTGCCTTGGATACCAGCATGACTGCACAGGTAGAAATTAAACTCGTACGGATGACATATCTGTGTATCAACGACTGTACCTAAAAAACAAAACACAAGAATTTGCATTTGTTTCCTTCAAGAAGTTGTGATCATAAAATAAAACATGCTTACCTGCTGGAATATTTCTACTTTTGCCTTTTTGATCTTTAGGATCTGTTGCAAAGAATTTGGCATGATGTCTTTTTTGGACCACAATAAAGGTTATGGCAGGTGTCCAGCCTGCTTGAAGTTCAAGACAAGCTCTTTGAATGGCTGATAACTCCTTAATCAAGACATCTTGAAATTGACCCCTGCTAACACCATCTCGATAAAATAAAATCTTTTCAGGAATGGCTTTTGTAGATTGTCTAAACTTTTTCAACAATTCCTTTGTCATTTCTTTCAGATCCTCAATCATTTCCTGTCTGTGTTTTTGGACACGAACCTCAGCATTGTAGAGGGTTGGGTATGAGTCTTTACTGGCTACAACAGCAGCAATTGAGGGACTTGATTTATTCCCAGCACCTGGATGGGTCACGTCAGCACCTAAAAACAAGATAGGTAAATGTTGACAGAATTGATCTTCATGTAAGCTCTCACCAAAGTTAAGATCTTACCAAAAATGATCACAGGTCGTTTCAAAATTGGAGATTTCATGGCCTTATCCAAAGCACACGTTGTCCCACCAAGTTTGGCATTCATTTTAAGCCACAAATTAACCAAAGTTTCCTTCTTTCTCCAGTCTGAGAAATCATCACTAGCTTTCTCAACTTTAATACACTGTGTGATGATTCCATGGACAACATCACCACAATGCTTTACTTCTTCGTAGAAATCATCTCCATCCACTGGTAAGACAACAACTATTAACTGCAGATTGGGATACCTAGCTTTCAGGCGACCAAACAACTTGTCAATCCCATTTAAGTCAGTTTCCAGTGACACATGACATGGATCTCCAACATTTACACCTTTCTCGCGGCCAACCTCTATTAAATAGTGGATAAGATTACCCATACCTTGGTTGTCTAAATGGTCAGGACCTCTTCCACGACCTGGTTGTCTTTTCTTGTATGAAATCAGTGCCCATTCCCTTAATTCCTTAGGGACGAGCATTTTCTTTGTAATCTTCCATGCATCATCTCTACGCATCTCATGGCTCGGTCGATTAATAGGGCCAAACATCATGGAAGGAGGATCTAGGACTCGACCTTGTATACCAATAAGTTTATTACCAATGCTGAAACCAAAGTCATGTAAATAAGGATCTTGCTCAAATCGAAGTTTTCTAATCAATTCCATGATTTTTTGCATTCTGTCTGGTGCTGGAATAGTTGTGCTACGAATCATCTGTTGTGTTTGCCGTCCAGTGAGCTTTCCCTGTTTCTTTTGACCACTGACTACATGGCAAAGTTCCATTGGAATGAGACTTCCCTTTTGACCAATTTTTACACATGGAAGATCTGGGTGTCTTAAACTTATATTATATGTGTTTTTAAAATAATCAAGCACAGTGACTTTGCGACCATCACAGTCAAATGTCTCTTCTCTGGCTGATCTGTCGGTGAGACCACCTGCCTTTTGCTTTCTTTTCACGTGAGTTGTTTCCACTTTGATGGCCTTAATCTCCTTTGCAAATTTCATTCTTTGCCTTGCATCTAACGATCGAGGTAAGTTTCTTAAATTAAGAAATTCACACATGAAGTCGATAACAGGTTGAGGTTTGTAAAAACCAGTTGAACTGGTATCAACATTTAACATCATTTTCCACTGAGTTGGTCGAATACTGAGAAATGTACCATTCCAGACTTGTATACCTCCTCCAAGATCTCTTTCACGACCACTTGGATAGTCAAAAAATGAAGAACGAACTTGTATTGTTCTCATTTTTGGCATTTGTTGTATAACAACTTCTATAGCTTGTAAAGTATCATAAGGTATTTCAGTATGTCGGCCTTCAAGTGCTTTGTTTAGTTCATAAAGGCTACAATAAGCAACCCATTTAATATCAACAATAAACGTTTTTTCTTTGCCATTATCTGTTGTAAACTGTACTGTGTATTGTCGACCTGACTCAAAACCAGGAATTTTTTTGCTACAATAGATATTTGTGCCATTTTTATCATACACCCACTTGGGACCTTCTGGGTTGTCTTTGTCATACATTTCTTGAGCTTTCTGTAGAATTTTTGGTCTATCTGACTTTGTGAATCCTTCTTCACTTTTTTTTCCTTTTTCTTTGATGTCAGAATGATAATGATGAATATCCTCAGTAGTGAGTTTAAAAGGAAGAAAATTGACTCTGAGGTCAATGCGTCGTCCCGATTTACCTCCTGCATCTGGTCGACGTGGTGGCTTAAGCACACCTTTACTGGACTTGGGAGGAACAGTTTTTATTTGACTGGGTCTGTCAGGTTTAACTGCTCCCTGGGAAGTTTGGGCTTGTGGTGTTAAAGCTTCAGAGGGTGCTGGTTGTGGTGGGCTAGATGGTTGAATTGATGGTTGGGTCAACAGGAGGTTTTGTGGTGTAGAAGGTTTTTCCTGTGATCTACTAAAAGCTGGACCATCATAACGAGGCAATCTTTCCTCACGTTGATCATAACGAGACAATCTCTCCTCACGTTGATCATAACGAGGCAATCTCTCCTCACGTTGTTCATATCGAGACAATCTCTCCTCACGTTGTTCATATCGAGACAATCTCTCCTCACGTTGATCATAACGAGACAATCTCTCCTCACGTTGTTCATAACGAGGCAATCTCTCCTCACGTTGATCATAACGAGACAATCTCTCCTCACGTTGATCATAACGAGACAATCTCTCCTCACGTTGTTCATAACGAGGCCTCTCATCGCGTTGTTCTTTCTGTTGTTGTTTGAAACGTTTGCACGTTTGCAGCTGTTGTCCTTGTTCTGGTTGTCGTCGTTTATCACGTTGCGCTGGATGTTGTTGTTGTTGCTCATCTCTGTGATGTTTTATTTGTTGTTGCTGTAGTCGTCTATGTTCAGTAGCTAAAGCTACACCTTCTTCATGTTCTAGTCGACGTCCTCTTCTCTGACCGCGATCGCTCATCAAGAATCAGAGATATTTTCACGATTTTGTTTTTCCAGTAAGACCTTGATGACAAGTATAAATATAAATATGACGTAGAACAGATTGTAAAAATTCACAACGGATTATTCACCCTCGTTACATATGGCAAGCCAAACGTGACAAAAGTGTATTGAGAATTCCAACCGCTAGTCCAGAATATCAAGCGATGGTCGAGAATATTAGGCGATGGTCGAGATTTATAACAGTAACAACGGTCAGCGGTCTTAGTAGTAAACTCCTGTTTCTGGTAATACTTGATGTACTTTGAAAGAATTCAGGAATTTCTCGCCAGACTGCAGTTTAGCGAATTTCCGAAGCGCTTATGTGCGTAGCGCGGGCTCCTTTTTGGTTAGGATTATGTGGAATTATAGGTTAGGGTTTGGGTCAGCGTCCAAGGTGTCCGTTTATAAAATAAACACAATGCGCTGTGTTTGCATCAACGAACTCCATAACAATCGTTGTTGTAGAGTTCACTGAGTTTTCCCATTCTATAATAACTCAATTATAGAACTCAATGGGTTTTCCCCAGTGACCAACGATATAGGCAAATGGCAAAAAATAGCCTGCTTCTCCAAGCTGAAGGTGGTGTTTGTGTGGGATAAGACTAACTCCAGAGTTGTTTTTAAGTCATATTTGTGTTAGGAATTTAACAAAACATTTATAATATATGTGTATAATACGTTTAGACCATTAAAAATATTTGCAGTCGAGCCTTTGCCATGATTTTAGTGATAAAAATTGTCATTATTGAATAATAGCTACCATATTTGGTATATGATTTGCAACAGGTATTCAATGATTCAGGCTGAGCAAATTTAGGGAGGAATATACCATAGTGTTTTCCTCTTTTACTTTCATTTTTAATGATTTGAAATGTATAAAAGTTGCTTTTCTTTTCGAAGAAATTTTGAGCAGTTTCCTGTAATTTTATACATTCATATGTCATTTGCCAAGTCCGACACACTGACTTACATGATATGCCTATTGAATTGTTTTGTAGAAGTTATAAAAGAGTGAAAATTTTCGATGTCTGAGGGTCGAGGCAGAAGAAATAAAGGAAGGGGAAGTCGTCGAGGTCGTGGACGTGGTCGTGGTGGGAATGAAGCACGAACGAATGAAAGTGTAGCTCCTAGCGGTTTACAAGATACAAGATCAAGTGATAGAGGAGCCATTGCTTTGACTGTTGATGAAACAACACCATCTGTCACACAAGCAACTCCTTCTCAAGAATTTCAAGTCAGCGAAGATAAAGATCAAGCAAAATCAACTTCTAAAAAACAACGTCAAAGAAGGAAGAAGCAAGAACAGACTTCTCAACCAGAAACAACATCTGCTCAAGCAAGCAATGTTCAAATTCCCACAGCTCAACAGGATGTTGAAACCTTAGCAGAAAATGTCCAGCAGTTAAAAGTTCAAGAACAAAGTGATTCTAGAGATGGTGGATTTCCTGGAGGAATATAGGATGGTGAATATTGTTTGCTGATTGTAAAAAGATACTTGGTGGTAGATATAGGATATAGATGGATGATTGTCGGGGATATAGGGTGATGGTAAATATATACATTACCTAATTTGAAGATGCAATTGATTTAACTTTCTTGTTGAGTTGTTGTGTGGTTTGCTTATTGTAATGTTAATCTTTTTATTTATCGCTACAAGGTGCAGAAAACCATGAAGAACATGATGACAAAGATCTTATACAAAAAGGTGAAATGGAATTTTTTGCTGTAATTGATACAGAGATAAAATTACACGAAGCAAAGGTGAAACAACAAGAATCGTTAAAACAAATGAATAGAATATTAAGGAAAGATGGTAGAAACGAAAAAGTGATTAACTATAAGAACAACTTTTGCAAAAGGATGAGGTATTTATTGAAATATAAACATCCATACAAACATAAACACACAAAATTATACTACTTAAAATTTCTTTAGTAGGATGAGGCTGTTTTGGACTCACCAAGCAGTTGAAGAAATGATAGAGTATAATTTTATCAATATTTGCTAAAAAAACTCACATAATTTACTATAAAATATACTTTGATATTGATTATAAATAAAAGTCCTTTTTAAACAAGCTTGCCATACTAAACTAGCAGTACAACTAAAATGGAAGCAAATCAACAGATTTCATTTAAAATTAATCCTGAATAAATCATTCTTAAGGATTAACCCCATCAGAAGGTAAGAATATAATGTAACTTTAAGCAAAGTACATAGAACAGTTAACATGTGGATGGACCTTGACAAGATTTCTTTGTTCTGTTGTAACCTTAGATTCGTCATTGGAAATGGTATTGCCTTCAATAGCACTGTCCATCTTGAGATGATGTCTTGCTCTGAATGCAACATGATGGGCATAATACGCAGGCGCAGGAATAGACACGGACCTGGTACAACGTACGTATGTATAACACAATTGATTGGTAAGAATCTGTAAGTCATCTGAGGTGAAGTTACTGTCATCGTACAGTACATGATAAAGAGCTGGTTTACTTGTGCCTTGGATACCAGTATGACTACACAGGTAGAAATTAAACTCACGGATGACATATCTGTGTATCAACGACTGTACCTAAAAAACAAAACACAAGAATTTGCATTTGTTTCCTTCAAGAAGTTGTGATCATAAATTAAAACATGTTTACCTGCTGGAATATTTCTACTTTTGCCTTTTTGATCTTTAGAATCTGTTGCAAAGAATTTGGCATGATGTCTTTTTTGGACCACAATAAAGGTTATGGCAGGTGTCCAGCCTGGTTGAAGTTCAAGACAAGCTCTTTGGATGGCTGATAACTCCTTAATCAAGACATCTTGAAATTGACCCCTGCTAACACCATCTCGATAAAATAAAATCTTTTCAGGAATGGCTTTCGTAGATTGTCTAAACTTTTTCAACAATTCCTTTGTCATTTCTTTCAGATCCTCAATCATTTCCTGTCTGTGTTTTTGGACACGAACCTCAGCATTGTAGAGGGTTGGGTATGAGTCTTTACTGGCTACAACAGCAGCAATTGAGGGACTTGATTTATTCCCAGCACCTGGATGGGTCACGTCAGCACCTAAAAACAAGATAGGTAAATGTTGACAGAATTGATCTTCATGTAAGCTCTCACCAAAGTTAAGATCTTACCAAAAATGATCACAGGTCGTTTCAAAATTGGAGATTTCATGGCCTTATCCAAAGCACACGTTGTCCCACCAAGTTTGGCATTCATTTTAAGCCACAAATTAACCAACGTTTCCCTATTCCTCCAGTCTGAGAAATCAATACTAGCTTTCTCAACTTTAATACACTGTGTGATGATTCCATGGACAACATCACCACAATGCTTCACTTCTTCGTAGAAATCATCTCCATCCACTGGTAAGACAACAACTATCAACTGCAGCTTGCGATACCAAGCTTTCAGGCGACCAAACAACTTGTCAGTCCCATTTAAGTCAGTTTCCAGTGACACATGACATGGATCTTCAACATTTACACCTTTCTCGCGGCCAACCTCTATTAAATAGTGGATAAGATTACCCATACCTTGGTTGTCTAAATGGTCTGGACCTCTTCCACGACCTGGTTGTCTTTTCTTGTAAGAAATCAGTGCCCATTCCCTTAATTCCTTAGGGTCGAGCATTTTCTTTGTAATCTTCCATGCACCATCTCTACGCAACTCTTGGCTCGGTCGATTAATAGGGCCAAACATCATGGAAGGAGGATCTAGGACTCGACCTTGTATACCAATAAGTTCATTACCTATGCTGAAACCAAAGTCATGTAAATAAGGATCTTGCTCAAATCGAAGTTTTCTAATCAATTCCATAATTTTTTGCATTCTATCTGGTGCTGGAATAGTTGTGCTACGAATCATCTGTTGTGTTTGCCGTCCAGTGAGCCTTCCCTGCTTCTTTTGGCCACTGACTACATGGCAAAGTTCCATTGGAATGAGATTTCCTTTTTGACCAACTTTCACACATGGAAGATCTGGGTGTTTTAAACTTATATTATATGTGTTTTTAAAATAATCAAGCACAGTGACTTTGCGACCATCACAGTGAAATGTCTCTTCTCTAGCTGATCTGTCGGTGAGACCACCTGCCTTTTGCTTTCTTTTCACATGAGTTGTTTCCACTTTGATGGCCTTAATCTCCTTTGCGAATTTCATTCTTTGCCTCGCATCTAACGATCTAGGTAAGTTTCTTAAATTAAGAAATTCACACATGAAGTCGATAACAGGTTGAGCTTTGTAAAAACCAGTTGAACTTAAATCAACATTTAACATCATTTTCCACTGAGTTGGTCGAATACTGAGAAATGTACCATTCCAGGCTTGTATACCTCCTCCAAGATCTTTTTCACCACCACTTGGATTGTCAAAAAATGAAGAACGAACTTGTATTGTTCTCATTTTTGGCATTTGTTGTATAGCAACTTCTATTGCTTGTAAAGTATGATAAGGTATTTCAGTACGTCGGCCTTCAAGTGCTTCGTTTAGTTCATAAAGGCTACAATAAGCAACCCATTTAATATCAACAATAAACGTTTTTTCTTTGCCATTATCTGTCCTAAACTGTACTGTGTATTGTCGACCTGACTCAAAACCAGGAATTTTTTTGCTACAATAGATATTCTTGCCATTTTTATCATACACCCACTTGGGACCTTCTGGGTTGTCTTTGTCATACATTTCTTGAGCTTTCTGTAGAATTTTTGGTCTATCTGACTTTGTGAATCCTTCTTCACTTTTTTTCCCTTTTTCTTTGATGTCAGAATGATAATGATGAATATCCTCAGTAGTGAGTTTAAAAGGAAGAAAATTGACTATGAGGTCAATGCGTCGTCCCGATTTACCTCCTGCATCTGGTCGACGTGGTGGCTTAAGCACACCTTTACTGGACTTGGGAGGAACAGTTTTTATTTGACTGGGTCTGTCAGGTTTAACTGCTCCCTGGGAAGTTTGGACTTGTGGTGTTAAAGATTCAGAAGGTGCTGGTTGTGGTGGGCTAGATGGTTGGGTCTTCTGGAGGTTTTGTGGTGTAGAAGGTTTTTCCTGTGATCTACTAAAAGCTGCACCATCATAACGAGACAATCTCTCCTCATGTTGATCATAACGCGGCAATCTCTCCTCACGTTGATCATAACGAGACAATCTCTCCTCACGTTGATCATAACGAGACAATCTCTCATCACGTTGATCATAAAGAGGCAATCTCTCATTACGTCGATCATAAAGAGGCAATCTCTTCTCACGTTGATCATAATGAGACAATCTCTCCTCACGTTGATCATAACGAGACAGTCTCTCCTCACGTTTATCATAACAAGACAATCTCTCATCACGTTGATCATAAAGAGGCAATCTCTCCTCACGTTGATCATAAAGAGGCAATCTCTCATCACGTTGATCATAACGAGACAATCTCTCATCACGTTGATCATAACGAGACAATCTCTCCTCACGTTGATCATAACAAGACAATCTCTCGTCACGTTGATCATAACGAGACAATCTCTCCTCACGTTGATCATAACAAGACAATCTCTCCTCACGTTGATCATAACGAGACAATCTCTCGTCACGTTGATCATAACGAGACAATCTCTCCTCACGTTGTTCATAACGAGACAATCTCTCCTCACGTTGATCATAACGAGACAATCTCTCGTCACGTTGATCATAACGAGACAATCTCTCCTCACGTTGATCATAACGAGACAATCTCTCCTCACGTTGATCATAACGAGACAATCTCTCGTCACGTTGATCATAACGAGACAATCTCTCCTCACGTTGTTCATAACGAGACAATATCTCATCACGTTGATCATAACGAGACAATCTCTCCTCACGTTGATCATAACGAGACAATCTCTCCTCACGTTGATCATAACGAGACAATCTCTCCTCACGTTGTTCATAACGAGACAATCTCTCCTCACGTTGTTCATAACGAGACAATCTCTCCTCACGTTGATCATAACGAGACAATCTCTCCTCACGTTGATCATAACGAGACAATATCTCATCACGTTGATCATAACGAGACAATCTCTCCTCACGTTGTTCATAACGAGACAATCTCTCATCACGTTGATCATAACGAGACAATCTCTCCTCACGTTGATCATAACGAGACAATCTCTCATCACGTTGTTCATAACGAGGCAATCTCTCCTCACGTTGTTCATAACGAGACAATCTCTCATCACGTTGTTCATAACGAGGCAATCTCTCCTCACGTTGATCATAACGAGACAATCTCTCATCACGTTGTTCATAACGAGGCAATCTCTCCTCACGTTGTTCATAACGAGGCAATCTGTCATCACGTTGTTCATAACGAGACAATCTCTCATCACGTTGTTCATAACGAGGCAATCTCTCATCGCGTTGTTCTTTCTGTTGTTGTTTGAAACGTTTGCACGTTTGCAGCTGTTGTCCTTGTTCTGGTTGTCGTCGTTTATCACGTTGCGCTGGATGTTGCTGTTGTTGCTCATCTCTGTGATGTTTTATTTGTTGTTGCTGTAGTCGTCTATGTTCAGTAGCTAAAGCTACACCTTCTTGATGTTCTAGTCGACGTCCTCTTCTCTGACCGCGATCGCTCATCAAGAATCAGAGATATTTTCACGATTTTGTTTTTCCAGTAAGACCTTGATGACAAGTATAAATATAAATATGACGTAGAACAGATCGTAAAAATTCACAACGGATTATTCACCCTCGTTACATATGGCAAGCCAAACGTGACAAAAGTGTATTGAGAATTCCAACCGCTAGTCGAGAATATCAAGCGATGGTCGAGAATATTAGGCGATGGTCGAGATTTATAACAGTAACAACGGTCTTAGTAGTAAACTCCTGTTTCTGGTAATACTTGATGTACTTTGAAAGAATTCAGGAATTTCTCGCCAGACTGCAGTTTAGCGAATTTCCGAAGCGCTTATGTGCGTAGCGCGGGCTCCTTTTTGGTTAGGATTATGTGGAATTATACGTTAGGGTTTGGGTCAGCGTCCAAGGTGTCCGTTTATAAAATAAACACAATGCGCTGTGTTTGCATCAACGAACTCCATAACAATCGTTGTTGTAGAGTTCACTGAGTTTTCCCATTCTATAATAACTCAATTATAGAACTCAATGGGTTTTCCCCAGTGACCAACGATATAGGCAAATGGCAAAAAATAGCCTTCTCCAAGCTGAAGGTGGTGTTTGTGTGGGATAAGACTAACTCCAGAGTTGTTTTAAGTCATATTTGTGTTAGGAATTTAACAAAACATTTATAATATCTGTGTATAATACGTTTAGACCATTAAAAATATTTGCAGTTGAGCCTTTGCCATGATTTTAGTGATAAAAATTGTCATTATTGAATAATAGCTACCATATTTGGTATATGATTTGCAACAGGTATTCAATGATTCAGGCTGAGCAAATTTAGGGAGGAACTTACCATAGTGTTTTCCTCTTTTACTTTCATTTTTAATGATTTGAAATGTATAAAAGTTGCTTTTCTTTTCGAAGAAATTTTGAGCAGTTTCCTGTAATTTTATACATTCATATGTCATTTGCCAAGTCTGACTCACTGACTCACATGATATGCCTATTGAGTTGTTTTGTAGAAGTTATAAAAGAGTGAAAATTTTCGATGTCTGAGGGTCGAGGCAGAAGAAATAAAGGACGGGGAAGTCGTCGAGGTCGTGGACGTGGTCGTGGTGGGAATGAAGCACGAACGAATGAAAGTGTAGCTCCTAGCGGTTTACAAGATACAAGATCAAGTGATAGAGGAGCCATTGCTTTGACTGTTGATGAAACAACACCATCTGTCACACAAGCAACTCCTTCTCAAGAATTTCAAGTCAGCGAAGATAAAGATCAAGCAAAATCAACTTCTAAAAAACAACGTCAAAGAAGGAAGAAGCAAGAACAGACTTCTCAACCAGAAACAACATCTGCTCAAGCAAGCAATGTTCAAATTCCCACAGCTCAACAGGATGTTGAAACCTTAGCAGAAAATGTCCAGCAGTTAAAAGTTCAAGAACAAAGTGATTCTAGAGATGGTGCATTTCCTGGAGGAATATAGGATGGTGAATATTGTGTGGTGATTGTAAAAAGATACTTGGTGGTAGATATAGGATATAGATGGATGATTGTCGGGGATATAGGGTGATGGTAAATATATACATTACCTAATTTGAAGATGCAATTGATTTAACTTTCTTGTTGAGTTGTTGTGTGGTTTGCTTATTGTAATGTTAATCTTTTTATTTATCGCTACAAGGTGCAGAAAACCATGAAGAACATGATGACAAAGATCTTATACAAAAAGGTGAAATGGAATTTTTTGCTGTAATTGATACAGAGATAAAATTACACGAAGCAAAGGTGAAACAACAAGAATCGTTAAAACAAATGAATAGAATATTAAGGAAAGATGGTAGAAACGAAAAAGTGATTAACTATAAGAACAACTTGCAAAAGGATGAGGTATTTATTGAAATATAAACATCCATACAAACATAAACACACAAAATTATACTACTTAAAATTTCTTTAGTAGGATGAGGCTGTTTTGGACTCACCAAGCAGTTGAAGAAATGATAGAGTATAATTTTATCAATATTTGCTAAAAAAACTCACATAATTTACTATAAAATATACTTTGATATTGATTATAAATAAAAGTCCTTTTTAAACAAGCTTGCCATACTAAACTAGCAGTACAACTAAAATGGAAGCAAATCAACAGATTTTGTTTAAAATTAATCCTGAATAAATCATTCTTAAGGATTAACCCCATCAGAAGGTAAGAATATAATGTAACTTTAAGCAAAGTACATAGAACAGTTAACATGTGGATGGACCTTGACAAGATTTCTTTGTTCTGTTGTAACCTTAGATTCGTCATTGGAAATGGTATTGCCTTCAATAGCACTGTCCATCTTGAGATGATGTCTTGCTCTGAATGCAACATGATGGGCATAATACGCAGGCGCAGGAATAGACACGGACCTGGTACAACGTACGTATGTATAACACAATTGATTGGTAAGAATCTGTAAGTCATCTGAGGTGAAGTTACTGTCATCGTACAGTACATGATAAAGAGCTGGTTTACTTGTGCCTTGGATACCAGTATGACTACACAGGTAGAAATTAAACTCGTACGGATGACATATCTGTGTATCAACGACTGTACCTAAAAAACAAAACACAAGAATTTGCATTTGTTTCCTTCAAGAAGTTGTGATCATAAATTAAAACATGTTTACCTGCTGGAATATTTCTACTTTTGCCTTTTTGATCTTTAGGATCTGTTGCAAAGAATTTGGCATGATGTCTTTTTTGGACCACAATAAAGGTTATGGCAGGTGTCCAGCCTGGTTGAAGTTCAAGACAAGCTCTTTGGATGGCTGATAACTCCTTAATCAAGACATCTTGAAATTGACCCCTGCTAACACCATCTCGATAAAATAAAATCTTTTCAGGAATGGCTTTCGTAGATTGTCTAAACTTTTTCAACAATTCCTTTGTCATTTCTTTCAGATCCTCAATCATTTCCTGTCTGTGTTTTTGGACACGAACCTCAGCATTGTAGAGGGTTGGGTATGAGTCTTTACTGGCTACAACAGCAGCAATTGAGGGACTTGATCTGTTCCCAGCACCTGGATGGGTCACGTCAGCACCTGAAAACAAGATACGTAAATGTTGACAGAATTGATGTTCATGTAAGCTCTCACCAAAGTTAAGATCTTACCAAAAATGATCACAGGTCGTTTCAAAATTGGAGATTTCATGGCCTTATCCAAAGCACACGTTGTCCCACCAAGTTTGGCATTCATTTTAAGCCACAAATTAACCAACGTTTCCCTATTCCTCCAGTCTGAGAAATCAATACTAGCTTTCTCAACTTTAATACACTGTGTGATGATTCCATGGACAACATCACCACAATGCTTCACTTCTTCGTAGAAATCATCTCCATCCACTGGTAAGACAACAACTATCAACTGCAGCTTGCGATACCAAGCTTTCAGGCGACCAAACAACTTGTCAGTCCCATTTAAGTCAGTTTCCAGTGACACATGACATGGATCTTCAACATGTACACCTTTCTCGCGGCCAACCTCTATTAAATAGTGGATAAGATTACCCATACCTTGGTTGTCTAAATGGTCAGGACCTCTTCCACGACCTGGTTGTCTTTTCTTGTAAGAAATCAGTGCCCATTCCCTTAATTCCTTAGGGTCGAGCATTTTCTTTGTAATCTTCCATGCACCATCTTTACGCAACTCTTGGCTCGGTCGATTAATAGGGCCAAACATCATGGAAGGAGGATCTAGGACTCGACCTTGTATACCAATAAGTTCATTACCTATGCTGAAACCAAAGTCATGTAAATAAGGATCTTGCTCAAATCGAAGTTTTCTAATCAATTCCATGATTTTTTGCATTCTGTCTGGTGCTGGAATAGTTGTGCTACGAATCATCTGTTGTGTTTGCCGTCCAGTGAGCCTTCCCTGTTTCTTTTGACCACTGACTACATGGC
Organism: Xenia sp. Carnegie-2017; assembly: GCF_021976095.1. NCBI lineage: Eukaryota > Metazoa > Cnidaria > Anthozoa > Malacalcyonacea > Xeniidae > Xenia > Xenia sp. Carnegie-2017. The sequence goes on along the minus strand of NW_025813486.1, from coordinate 19,148,244 downwards.
AAAGTTCCATTGGAATGAGATTTCCTTTTTGACCAACTTTTACACATGGAAGATCTGGGTGTTTCAAACTTATGTTATATGTGTTTTTAAAATAATCAAGCACAGTGACTTTGCGACCATCACAGTGAAATGTCTCTTCTCTGGCTGATCTGTCGGTGAGACCACCTGCCTTTTGCTTTCTTTTCATGTGAGTTGTTTCCACTTTGATGGCCTTAATCTCCTTTGCAAATTTCATTCTTTGCCTCGCATCTAACGATCTAGGTAAGTTTCTTAAATCAAGAAAGTCACACATGAAGTCGATAACAGTTTGAGGTTTGTAAAAACCAGTTGAACTTAAATCAACATTTAACATCATTTTCCACTGAGTTGGTCGAATACTGAGAAATGTACCATTCCAGGCTTGTATACCTCCTCCAAGATCTTTTTCACCACCACTTGGATTGTCAAAAAATGAAGAACGAACTTGTATTGTTCTCATTTTTGGCATTTGTTGTATAGCAACTTCTATAGCTTGTAAAGTATGATAAGGTATTTCAGTACGTCGGCCTTCAAGTGCTTCGTTTAGTTCATAAAGGCTACAATAAGCAACCCATTTAATATCAACAATAAACGTTTTTTCTTTGCCATTATCTGTCCTAAACTGTACTGTGTATTGTCGACCTGACTCAAAACCAGGAATTTTTTTGCTACAATAGATATTCTTGCCATTTTTATCATACACCCACTTGGGACCTTCTGGGTTGTCTTTGTCATACATTTCTTGGGCTTTCTGTAGAATTTTTGGTCTATCTGACTTTGTGAATCCTTCTTCACTTTTTTTTCCTTTTTCTTTGATTTCAGAATGATAATGATGAATATCCTCAGTAGTGAGTTTAAAAGGAAGGAAATTGACTATGAGGTCAATGCGTCGTCCCGATTTACCTCCTGCATCTGGTCGACGTGGTGGCTTAAGCACACCTTTACTGGACTTGGGAGGAACAGTTTTTATTTGACTGGGTCTGTCAGGTTTAACTGCTCCCTGGGAAATTTGGACTTGTGGTGTTAAAGCTTCAGAGGGTGCTGGTTGTGGTGGGCTAGATGGTTGAGTTGATGGTTGGGTCTTCGGGAGGTTTTGTGGTGTAGAAGGTTTTTCCTGTGATCTACTAAAAGCTGCACCATCATAACGAGACAATCTCTCCTCGTGTTGATCATAACGCGGCAATCTCTCCTCACGTTGATCATAACGAGACAATCTCTCCTCACGTTGATCATAACGAGGCAATCTCTCCTCACGTTGTTCATAACGAGACAATATCTCATCACGTTGATCATAACGAGACAATCTCTCCTCACGTTGATCATAACGAGACAATCTCTCATCACGTTGATCATAACAAGACAATCTCTCATCACGTTGATCATAACGAGACAATCTCTCCTCACGTTGATCATAACGAGGACATCTCTCCTCACGTTGATCATAACGAGACAATCTCTCCTCACGTTGATCATAACGAGACAATCTCTCCTCACGTTGATCATAACGAGACAATCTCTCCTCACGTTGATCATAACGAGGCAATCTCTCCTCACGTTGATCATAACGAGGCAATCTCTCCTCACGTTGATCATAACGAGACAATCTCTCCTCATGTTGATCATAACGCGGCAATCTCTCCTCACGTTGATCATAACGAGACAATCTCTCCTCACGTTGATCATAACGAGACAATCTCTCCTCACGTTGATCATAACGAGGCAATCTCTCCTCACGTTGATCATAACGAGACAATCTCTCCTCACGTTTATCATAACAAGACAATCTCTCCTCACGTTTATCATAACAAGACAATCTCTCATCACGTTGATCATAACAAGACAATCTCTCATCTCGTTGATCATAACAAGACAATCTCTCATCACGTTGATCATAAAGAGGCAATCTCTCCTCACGTTGTTCATAACGAGGCGATCTCTCCTCGCGTTGTTCTTTCTGCTGTTGTTGTTTGCAATATTTGCACGTTTGCAGCTGTTGACCTTGTTGTGGTTGTCGTCGTTTATCACGTTGCGCTGGATGTTGTTGTTGTTGCTCATCTCTGTGATGTTTTATTTGTTGTTGCTGTAGCTGTCTATGTTCAGTAGCTAAAGCTACACCTTCTTGATGTTCTAGTCGACGTCGTCCTCTTCTCTGACCGCGATCGCTCATCAAGAATCAGAGATATTTTCACGATTTTGTTTTTCCAGTAAGACCTTGATGACAAGTATAAATATAAATATGACGTAGAAAAGATCGTAAAAATTCACAACGGATTATTCACCCTCGTTACAGAATATCTTCTAAAAATATCTTTTAAAAATTTCTGGCTAGACTGCAGTTTAGCGAATGCCCGAAGCGCTTATATGCGTAGCGCGGGCTCCTTTTTGGTTAGGATTATGTGGAATTATAGGTTAGGGTTTGGGTCAGCGTCCAAGGTGTCCGTTAATGACTCCGTTTATAAAATAAACACAATGCGCTGATTGGTCTAGAGCTGTGTTTGCATCATTTGAATAACTGGAATGATAACCGAAGCCAAAAATTGAAGCCAAAAAAACATTTGTCGTCATCATTCGTCATTATACGTCAGGCTCTAGTCTCTCGCGTGTTCAGTTTAATTTTTTTTAATCATTTTTCCCTTGGTAATGGTAGAGTTCGGATCATGATCAGAGCGTAAAAAAAAAGAAATTTTTGGAATGAAAAGGTTCACGGAAAGTGAATCAAAGTGATAAATCGAAAAGCAAGGTCAGGTGAACTTAGCCGATCTGCTATTACGCTGCGGTTTTCCTTTAAAATATATCAAAGTCTTTAAGGATATTCAATTATTGATATCGAGATGACAACCATTTAGTACTTGAAACACTATCAAAATCGATGAAAATGACAATCGCTTTGTAAAAAGTAAAAATGCGAGTTATAGACTCAATATTTTTTATGAAACTGGATATTCAAGTTTTCTTTTTTTTCGGAAAAACAGATCTTTAAATCCACTTAAAAGACAAAAAAGACAAACACTGTTTGACACCGTTTGAAAATTTACCTTCCGATGTAAGAAAAATTTTTGCTTGAATATTTTCTCGTCATATTTTCTTATTGTGTTGTCTTTTTAGCATACAGTGTAATTTTCAGTTGGCTTTTCCTCGTAACAAGTTGTAAGTTACAACGAAATCACTGTAGTAAAGTTTCAGCTGTAAAAAATAACCTTTTGCGAAGAGTTGGCCTCGTGTGTTTTTGTCGTGATGTTGTTTATATGTTTATGCTTTTGCAATTTGTATTCAAATTTATATTGGCCGTGTATGTTTGGCACTCAGGGGAATGAAACTGACGTACAAACCGCGTGAATATTCGACTTTGAAGGACTGGAACTGACGTACAAACCGCGCAAGAGACTAGGACTTTAGCTTCAATTTTATATCTATAAAATGTATTGTCGTTATCATTCCAGATATATATATATATATGGAGTTCACTGGTTTGCATCAACGAACTCCATAACAACTGGAAGGCTATTTTGGCCGCCATCTTTGAAGCCTGCATGATCGCCGCCAATGAGGGTTCGGAGGCGAAATACATCACTTCGAAATTGCCGGATTTTTTGTACAAAACAGTGCTCTTCGAGCCAGCTTAATGTCTAAAAACCTTAAACAATGTTTGGACTGTAATATAAAACAAGTTTGAACGACATTTGTACATGTTTAAGCTTCTTTTTAGAAAGATGAAAAGCGAACTTTGTTTTGGCACGTGAAAACATGCCTTATAACTTGAATACAAAACTGACACCCCTCGTTTTTTTGATTAACAGGATGTAAAACACACTTGTCTATCCTTATAATATTATTTGAATCTTTGAAAATGAAGCTGTCAGGGCAAAAAACGCTGTTTTTCGGTAATTTTTGTGTTTACGAGCAAAATTAGCTCGCCCCAGTCCTTTTTGAAAGTTCAGAGCGTAAACAAAAAGAAAAGCACTTTGCAAAATATTTGAAAAAGTTAGCAAAAAAATATTTTGAGTTTGTTTTAAAAAAACTGTTATGCCATATTATTGTGTTAATATTAATTGCACCATTAAAGAGTGAAAAGGGTCAATACCCACTAAAAAAAGACAAAAACACAAATGACACTCCATATTCATAACTTTTGAAACACTTAAGCAAAAATTGTAATGTAACACAAGTATGAAAAAGATTATTAGTCTAATATTATAGAATCATCATATATTTTCACAAATATGACCAAACATTTTAAACACACATCCTAAAATTTAATATATTACATATACATTTATCATCATCTGTATGACAAGAAAACACTAATTTTACAATCAATATGATATACTATAAAATTATGATACATGATATAGCTTTGCTTGCTTTATAATCATTTTAAAATCCTGGTTCAAACCACTGAGGATGAGGGTTGCTTTTTAGCATTTATGTAGAGCAGGTTATATTAGCAATACTTGTCATGTTGTACACTTGGCTATTTATTTATAAGCATGAACTTGCTGATAAAATGCTCAATACACAAATATGAATGCATGTCAAATCTTCCACCAGTCCTTAAGAAGTGGGAGAAGTAAATGACAAGAACCAACAATCACCCACAGTTCAAAATTTCAAATCATCACTTTCACACTTTCCAAAAAGAGCATGTGAAATTCTTACAAAGCAAGTCTAACTTTAAAAGCAATAAAATTGTTGTGAAACATGTTATATTAAGTGGATTGTGTGTATTTTGCACACCATTCAAAGATACAGACTACCTGTTTTCAGTTTTATCTTAAATTTTTGGTCTTTCGGCGACAAATGAGAAATTCATATTTCGAAGCAAGTTCTCCCTTCTATGTTTTATATAATACAACGTTACGTATACAAAACATGTCTTGGAACATCCACAATTCATCTTAAGACATTAATAACCAAATTTTGTTAACGGTTTTGAAAAAAAATAAAACATTTAGGCTAGCATTGTATTTTCAAGTTAGCAGTTTTTGCAAAACAATCCGTCACGCAAAATAAAACAGTCTACGCGAGATACACGCGAAGTGGCAAATCAGCTTCTAAGTGGCTTCAGCAAGTTTAGGCTTGTTTATATTGAGTTAGCCTTCCAGTTGTTGTAGAGTTCATTAGTTTGCATTAGCCTGTGCACAATACATCTGAGCTCAAGCAATCAAATCAATCAAAACAATCAATCAGTCAAAGAGAATTTACAAATCGATCTACGACAACGAGTACGAAGTTTGACCGTGTAAGGGAATGGCACGAGGAAGTTTGTTGTGGTTGCTTTGTCAAAATTTTGTTTTAGCTATAAACAACAGAACGAGCCTTTTTATTGTGAAAAATAAACGACGTTTGCGAAGCAGCTACGGCTCCATTTGTCAATAAAGATATCAACTAATTGGTAATACTAATTTTGAGAGAAAATAGGGCTCTTCAGAGTGAAAAATCTTTACTATTTTAATTTTTATGTACGATATATTTTATACTATTTTATTGTTTGTTTACCTTTCACTTTACGTACGAAAGTTTTCAAGGTCTTATTTTCCTTTTAAATGTACATATGCGCTCAAAAAAGCTTCTAAAGTAAAGCATGGATGCTCGAAAATAGTACTGTAAACTAATTTCTTACAGAATGAAGAAATATACCTACTTTGCTTAAAAAGACATCGTAGTCGAGACTACGAATTTTTTACAAAACATCGTACTCAGGTTGATGACGGCTACGTGTTTTTGTCGTCGCAACAATGTCTTTGCGCCAAAATGACGTAATTTGTACTCGTAGTTGTACTGGTGGTCTTTGCTAAAGCTCTCTATTTTTAATGATTTTAAATGTACAAAGGTTGCTTTTCTTTTCGAAGAAATTTTGAGCAGTTTCCTGTAATTTTATACATTCAGGTGTCAATTGGAAAGTCTGACTCACTGACTTACATGATATATCTATTGAATTGTTTTGTAGAAGTTATAAAAGAGTGAAAATTTTCGATGTCTGAGGGTCGAGGAAGAGGAAATAAAGGACGGGGAAGACGTCGAGGTCGTGGACGTGGTGGTGGTGGGAATAAAGCACGAACGAATGAAAGTGTAGCTCCTAGCGGTTTACAAGATACAAGATCAAGTGATAGAGGAGCCATTGCTTTGACTGTTGATGAACCAACACCATCTGTCACACAAGCAACTCCTTCTCAAGAATTTCAAGTCAGTGAAGATAAAGATCAAGCAAAATCAACTTCTAAAAAACAACGTCAAAGAAGGAAGAAGCAAGAACAGACTTCTCAACAAGAAACAACATCTGCTCAAGCAAGCAATGTTAAAAATCCCACAGCTCAACAGGATGTTGAAACCTTAGCAAAAAATGTCCAACAGTTAAAAGTTCAAGAACAAAGTGATTCTACAGATGGGGCATTTCCTAGTAGATCAGCTGACACGGCACCTACACAAGCACCTAAGGATACACAACCAAAAACTACCCCAGTCACTCCACAAAAACAAACTTCAAAGAAATCAACCTCTCAACCTGTCAAGAAAACACCATCGTCCACAACTCAGCAGGAAAAACCTGAATTAAAGCAATTGTCAACTGATCTACCTCAGTCAGAGAAGGAGGAGATAAGACTACTCCGTCGACCTGATAAAGGAGGTCAACTAGGTAGACTTTTACGTCTTCGTGTGAACTTTCTTAATGTTCAACTGCCAAAAAATGATATTCATCATTATGACACATCAATTAAAGCAAACTTTAAGACCAATCGTGATGGCTATACAAAATCTGAAGCCCCTAAGATTATTAAAGAAATGGTAAATCAGTATGAAGCTGCTAATCCCAAAGGACCAAAATTAGTTTATGACAAAGATGGTAAAAATTTGTATTGTCGTACACTCATCCCAGATATTGGAAAGGACATGAGAGAATTCAAGGTACTATTTACAACAGACAATGGTAGTCAGCGAGAGTACACTGTTACTGTAAAATGGGCAGCACAAGTTAGTCTTTATTACCTGAAGCAAGCACTTGATGGAAAATCCATTGAAGTGCCCCAGAATGCCGTGCAAGCTGTACAAAATGTGATCAGATTTTTGCCATCAATGACCAGCACTCCTTTTGGTCGTTTGTTTTTTAATTTCTATGGCGATGAAAAAGATCTGGGTCTTGGTCTTCAGATCTGGAATGGACGTTTTGTAAGCATACGTCCGACGCAGTGGAAGATGATGTTGAACATTGATATATGTGCTACTGCATTTTATAAAGCACAACCTGTTCTTGATTTTATGTGTGAATATCTTAAACTGAGAAATATACCTCCGAAACTGAACCCATCACAAAGGAGAGACTTTAGCAAGGAAATGAAGACCGTTAAGATTGAAACAACTCACGTTAAAAGAAAACAAAGAGTCAGCGGATTGTCCATGAAATCTTCAAAGGATGAAAAATTTCCTCTGGAAGATGGAAAAACGATCAGTGTTTTTGAATACTTTAAAGAAAAGTATAACATTACATTAAGATACCCCGATCTTCCATGTCTGAAGGTTGGTAGTAAAGGCAGTTTGATTCCAATTGAGGTCAGTAATATTGCTGGTGGTCAACGACGGGAGGGAAGACTTAATCCTGATCAAACAAGAGAAATGGTAAGACACACAGCACTTCCAGCTCCACAACGCCAGCGAGAAATAGAAAATTTAGTTCGCAGCTCTAACTTTGACAAAGATCCTTACTGTGCTGATTTTGGAATCAAGGTTGGTAGAAATCTAGCCAGTGTTACAGGAAGAGTTTTGGATCCACCTTTGTTAAGCTATGGTCCTAAAGATAAACCACAAACAGAGAAACCACGGGATGGTGTATGGAATATGCAAAATAAACCAATGTTTGAACCAAAAGAATTGAAGGAATGGGCGCTTGTTTCATATGAAAATCCGAGATTCTTTGATGATCGAGCCATGAGTAATTTTATCTCTCGTCTTGTTCAGGCGGGTGGAGAAAAACAGTTAAGAATTAACGATACTCCTTGTTATAAAAATACACAGCGTGGTTACGACGGTATTGGCAAACTCTTTGGTCAACTTATTAAGAATTATCCTAACCTTCAACTCATTGTTGTTATATTTCCTGATAAAGATTCCACCGATCCTTATTACGAAGAAGTGAAGCATTATGGAGATGTTGTTTATGGCATGAGAACACAATGTGTTAAATCGAAAAACGCGAAGAAAGCAGATATGCAAATGATGGCTAATATTTGTCTTAAAATCAACGCAAAACTTGGTGGAACAACATCAGTCCTCAACAAAGAAAATCGTTCACCAATATTATCTGAACCTGCCATTATTTTTGGTGCTGACGTCACGCATCCAGCTCCCGGAGACAGCTCTCCTTCAATAACCGCTGTGGTTGCAAGTATGGACTCGTATCCTAACCAGTACTGCGCAGAGGTCTGCGTCCAACAGCGTGGTAGCAAGACGAACAGAGAAGAAATTGGTGATATTAAAAATATCGTTGTTACCTTACTTAAGAAGTTTCGTAAGTCTACCGGAGCTGCACCACAGAAAATCATATTTTATCGTATTGGAGTTGGTGAAGATCAATTTAAACGTGTTTTACTTCTGGAGCTTCAAGCATTTCAAGATGCTTGTCTTGAACTAGATCCCAATTATAAACCACAAATTACATTTATTGTCGTCCAGAAAAGTCATCATGCTCGATTCTTTGCCGAAGATCCACGTGATCAAAGAGGTAAAAGTAAGAACATCCCTGCTGGTACTTTGGTCGATAAAGACGTTGTTCATCCCTTTAAATTTGATTGGTACCTGTGTAGTCATGCTGGTATTCAAGGTACCAGTAAACCAACTCACTACCATGTCTTGTATGATGATAGTAATTTTAAGTCAGATGAACTACAGAATCTCACCAATCAACTATGTCATACCTACGTTCGTTGTGCCAGAGCAGTATCTATACCAGCACCTGTGTATTATGCTCACCATGCTGCGTTTAGAGCTCGTTATCATTTAAAGGAGGTTGAACGTGGAAGCCCAGATGGTAGTGTTGCCTCTGGAGACGATGGAAGCGTCCTTAAGGAAGAAGATTTGGTTCGTGCTGTGAAAATTCACGACAACATGAAGTCTACAATGTATTTTGCCTAGAGTTTTAATTAATTATTATCGAAATTTAATTTTAATTTATTTTTTGTTGTTGATATAATGAAAATATTTTAATTGAATAATAATTAAATACTTAAAATGTTTTAATTTCTATGGAATAGTTTATGTAAATAATTTAATATAGTTTAAATAATTGTTTTTAGTATAGATAATGCTTCAGTAACATATATAGCTCAGTGTTCTTGACTCAGTTTCTTTAAAGACATCGCTCGGCCACTGTTGTCATTTGTGTTTTGAAATTGTAGTTTAAGAATAAAATTCATTTTCGTTATATATTTGCTGTTTTTTTATCTTAATTCATTTATATTTTGTCCGTTTTTATTCATACGATAGTAAGATGAGCGAAGTCTTGAGTCAAAACCATGAACAGTAAGTTGATTTTGTGTAGTTGGATTAACTTAAAGTTGTTTTTCTTAATGTTTTGATTGCTAATGCCTTTGAACAATACATTGAATTTCCCCCCTGTAGGGTCACACAGACAAAACTCTACAACTAGTAAACACAACTCCAGTATTCCCAGCTCATCAGAACAGGTGAGTTCTTGTGCTTTTTTGGGAACAACAAAAATTAGGGCATTGTTCTTATCGTGAAGGAATTTCTCTATAAGAGATAAGATATTTTTCGTGTTTACACAGGCTTATGCAAACCTCAGAGACGTTTGTAAGAACTCTCGAGCAGGTGCAACCCTAAACTTTCGGTCTCGGGCTAGCACTGATCTGCTCTCGAGTTCTCCCAAGGGTCTCCTCGGTTTGCATAAGTCTGTGCAAACTATGATCTGCTCTCAAGTCCTCCCAAAGGTCTATTCGGTTTGCATAAGTCTGTGCAAACTATTTAGTGCAAACACAGTAGACATCTCTTCTTTCTTAAACAATTGTTTTTTAATAAAGTTCACTCATCACTGGCGTCTGCTAAATAAACTTCAGGGGCGGGTTGTACGAAGCCTGGATAGCGCTATCCACTGGATAAAAATTTTTTCTGACTGTTCATAATATCTCTTATAGGAGAAAAATATACGGTTTGAGCTGTGCAATCACTGAAAAAAAACATTGTTTTGAAGATAACAAAATTTCTTTGTCATAAGAAAAATTTAAACACCTTTTCACAAGTTTCAAAAAAATTGCTATCCAATGGATAACACTATCCAGACTTCGTACAACTGGCCCCAGAAGCCCAATGACTTGTTAGGGTTTTCCCCAGTGATCAACGATATAGGGAATGACAAAAAAAAGCCTGCTTCTCCAAGCTGAAGGTGGTGTTTGTGTGAGATACGATTAACTCCAGAGTTGTTTTAAGTCATATTTGTGTTACGAATTTAAAAAAACATTTGTAATATCTGTGAATAATGCTTATAGAACATTAAAAATATTTGTAGTTATGCCTTTGCTATGATTTTAGCAATAAAAATTCATCACTCATGATAACTGTGATTGACTTTGTCAAAATATAAATTTTTGATTAAAAAGACGAGACAATGTTACCAAGAAGTAAACGAAAGTCAAGAGTCGTAGATATTTCCACGAATTTGTTTTCCCAGAAGGAACTTGACAAAGCCAATATAATATGACGTAGCACAGATCGTAAAAATTGACAACTTTTTATTCGCCCTTGTTACATCGTATCTTCTCAAAATATCTTTCAAACATTTTCTTCTCAATACTTCACACCAGTATTATTTATATTTCAAATAATTATGTTTGATTTTGCCTACAAATTTAACGACTTGTGGGGCTTTCCCATAGTGATGACGATGAAGGCAAAGGGCAAAATAACCTGCTTCTCCAGGATGTAGGTGGCGTTTGTGTGAGATAAGACAAACTCCAGAGTTGTTTTAAGTCATATTTGTGTTATGAATTTGACAAAACATTTGTAATATCTGTGTATAATACGTTTAGACCTTTTAAAATATTTGCAGTTAAGCCTTTGCCATTATTTTAGCGATAAAAATTGTCATTATTGAATAATAGCTATCATATTTGGTATATGATTTGCAACAGGTATTCAATGATTCAGGCTGAGCAAATTTAGGGAGGAACATACCATAATGTTTAATTTATAATCTCTATGCATACACGCCTTTTACTTTCATTTTGTCTAACATATTTGACTTTCATTTGTAATGATTTTAAATGTACAAAAGTTGCTTTTCTTTTCGAAGAAATTTTGAGCAGTTTCCTGTAATTTTATACATTCATATGTCATTCGACACGTCCGACTCACTGACTCACATGATATGCCTATTAAATTGTTGTGTAGAAGTTATAAAAGAGTGAAAATTTTCGATGTCTGAGGGTCGAGGAAGAGGAAATAAAGGACGGGGAAGACGTCGAGGTCGTGGACGTGGTCGTGGTGGGAATGAAGCACGAACGAATGAAAGTGTAGCTCCTAGCGGTTTACAAGATACAAGATCAAGTGATAGAGGAGCCATTGCTTTGACTGTTGACGAACCAACACCATCTGTCACACAAGCAACTCCTTCTCAAGAATTTCAAGTCAGTGAAGATAAAGATCAAGCAAAATCAACTTCTAAAAAACAACGTCAAAGAAGGAAGAAGCAAGAACAGACTTCTCAACAAGAAACAACATCTGCTCAAGCAAGCAATGTTAAAAATCCCACAGCTCAGCAGGATGTTGAAACGTTAGCAAAAAATATCCAACAGTTAAAAGTTCAAGAACAAAGTGATTCTACAGATGGTGCATTTCCTAGTAGATCAGCTGACACGGCACCTACACAAGCACCTAAAGATACACAACCCAAAACTACCCCAGTCACTCCACAAGAACAAACTTCAAAGAAATCAACCTCTCAACCTGTCAAGAAAACACCATCCTCCGCAACTCAGCAGGAAAAACCTGAATTGAAGCAATTGCCAACTGATCTACCTCAGTCAGAGAAGGAGGAGATAATACTACCCCGTCGACCTGATAAAGGAGGTCAACTAGGTAGACCTATACGTCTTCGTGTAAACTTCCTTGAGGTTCAACTGCCGAAAAATGATATTCATCATTATGACACATCAATTAAAGCAAACTTTAAGACCAATCGTGATGGCTATACAAAATCTGAAGCCCCTAAGATTATTAAAGAAATGGTAAATCAGTATGAAGCTGCTAATCCCAAAGGACCAAAATTAGTTTATGACAAAGATGGTAAAAATTTGTATTGTCGTACACTCATCCCAGATATTGGAAAGGACATGAGAGAATTCAAGGTACTATTTACAACAGACAATGGTAGCCAGCGGGAGTACACTGTTACTGTAAAATGGGCAGCACAAGTTAGTCTTTATTACCTGAAGCAAGCACTTGATGGAAAGTCCATTGAAGTGCCCCAGAATGCCGTGCAAGCTGTACAAAATGTGATCAGATTTTTGCCATCAATGACCAGCACTCCTTTTGGTAATTCGTTTTTTAATTTCTATGGCGATGAAAAAGATCTGGGTCTTGGTCTTCAGATCTGGAATGGACGTTTTGTAAGCATACGTCCGACGCAGTGGAAGATGATGTTGAACATTGATATATGTGCTACTGCATTTTATAAAGCACAACCTGTTCTTGATTTTATGTGTGAATATCTTCAACTGAGAAATATACCTCCGAAACTGAACCCATCACAAAGGAGAGACTTTAGCAAGGAAATGAAGACCATTAAGATTGAAACAACTCACGTTAAAAGAAAACAAAGAGTCAGCGGATTGTCCATGAGATCTTCAAAAGATGAAAAGTTTCCTCTGGAAGATGGAAAAACTATCAGTGTTTTTGAATACTTTAAAGAAAAGTATAACATTGCATTAAGATACCCCGATCTTCCATGTCTGAAGGTTGGTAGTAAAGGCAGTTTGATTCCAATTGAGGTGAGTAATATTGCTGGTGGTCAACGACGGGAGGGAAGACTTAATCCTGATCAAACAAGAGAAATGATAAGACACACCGCACTTCCAGCTCCACAACGCCAGCGAGAAATAGAAAATTTGGTTCACAGCTCTAACTTTGATAAAGATCCTTACTGTGCTGATTTTGGAATCAAGGTTGGTAGAAATCTAGCCAGTGTTACAGGAAGAGTTTTGGATCCACCTTTGTTAAGCTATGGTCCTAAAGATAGACCACAAACAGAGAAACCACGGGATGGTGTATGGAATATGCAAAATAAACCAATGTTTCAACCAATAGAATTGAAGGAATGGGCGCTTATTTCATATGAAAATCCGAGATTCTTTGATGATCGAGCCATGAGTAATTTTATCTCTCGTCTTGTTCAGGCGGGTGGAGAAAAACAGTTAAGAATTAACGATACTCCTTGTTATAAAAATACACAGCGTGGTTACGAAGGTATAGGCAAACTCTTTGGTCAACTTATTAAGAATTATCCTAACCTTCAACTCATTGTTGTTATATTTCCTGGTAAAGATTCCACCGATCCTTATTACGAAGAAGTGAAGCATTATGGAGATGTTGTTTATGGTATGAGAACACAATGTGTTAAATCCAAAAACGCGAAGAAAGCAGATATGCAAACGATGGCTAATATTTGTCTTAAAATCAACGCAAAACTTGGTGGAACAACATCAGTCCTCAACAAAGGAATTCGTTCACCAATATTATCTCGACCTGTGATTATTTTTGGTGCTGACGTCACGCATCCAGCTCCCGGAGACAGCTCTCCTTCAATAGCCGCTGTGGTTGCAAGTATGGACTCGTATCCTAACCAGTACTGCGCGGAAGTCCGCGTCCAACAGCGTGGTAGCAAGACGAACAGAGAAGAAATTGGTGATATGAAAAATATCGTTGTTACTTTACTTAGGAAGTTTCGTGACTCCACTGGAGTTGCACCACAGAAAATCATATTTTATCGTGATGGAGTTGGTGAAGGTCAATTCAAACGTGTTTTACTTCTGGAGCTTCAAGCATTCCAACATGCTTGTCGTGAACTGCATCCCAATTATAAACCACAAATTACATTTATTGTCGTCCAGAAACGTCATCATGCTCGATTCTTTGCCGAAGATCCACGTGATCAAAGAGGTAAAAGTAAGAACATCCCTGCTGGTACTTTGGTCGATAAAGACGTTGTTCATCCCTTTGAATTTGATTGGTACCTGTGTAGTCATGCTGGTATTCAAGGTACCAGTAAACCAACTCACTACCATGTCTTGTATGATGATAGTAATTTTAAGTCAGATGAACTACAGAATCTCACGAATCAACTATGTCATACCTACGTTCGTTGTGCCAGAGCAGTGTCTATACCAGCACCTGTGTATTATGCTCACCATGTAGCGTTTAGAGCTCGTTATCATTTAAAGGAGGTTGAACGTGGAAGCCCAGATGGTAGTGTTGCATCTGGAGGTGATGGAAGCGTCCTTAAGGAAGAAGATTTGGTTCGTGCTGTGAAAATTCACGACAACATGAACTCTACAATGTATTTTGCCTAGAGTTTTAATTAATTTTTATCGAAATTTAATTTTAATTTATTTGTTGTAGTTGATATAATGAAAATATTTTAATTGAATAATAATTAAATAATTAAAATGTTTTAATTTCTATGTAATAGTTTATGTAAATATTTTAATATAGTTTAAATAATTGTTTTTAGTATATATAATGTTTCAGTAACATATATAGCTCAGTGTTCCTTGACTCAGTTTTTTGAAAGACATCGCTCGGCCACTGTTGTCATTTGTGTTTTGAAATTGTAGTTTATGAATAAAATTCTTTTTCTTTATATATTTGCTGTTTTTTATCTTAATTCGTTTTATTTTGTCTTTTTTTATTCATACGATAGTAAGATGAGCGAAGTCTTGAGTCAAAACCATGAACAGTAAGTTGATTTTGTGTAGTTGGATTAACTTAAAGTTGTTTTTCTTAATGTTTTGGTTGCTAATGCTTTTGAACAATAAATTGAATTCGCCCCCTGTAGGGTCACACAGACAAAACTCTACGACTAGTAAACATAACTCCAGTATTCCCAGTTCATCAGAACAGGTGAGTTCTCGTGCTTTTTGGGAACAACCAAAATTAGGGCATTGTTCTTATCGTGAAGGAATTTCTCTTCGTGTCGAAGGTTGGTGCTTGTAAAGACGTTGCATCTGTAGCTTATGATGAATATCTGTGGTTGCTACAAAAGAGAAACAGGTTGGAAATAATTCAATAAATGTTTTTATTACAGAAAAGGTGCTGTTTAGTTGACGCTTGAGTTTGTTGAGCTTAACCATAAGGAATGGAGATGGAGTCGACTGAAGTGTTGTTAGTTTACTTTTTGTATCAAGTGTTTGTTAAACTCTTCATGATTCTCTACTGTCATTAGACTGTTAAAGCGGTTAAAGACCAAAGATGACCAACAAGTAGCTTTAGAGAAAAAGGAGAAAGGATTTTCTTTGTATATTAACGGAGCCAACAGAGAGCTGTCTGGTTTGAATGCATCACGAAGAACTAAAACTGCTGATGGTATTCTGTTACTGAAGATATTTTGTCGTATTTGTTTATTTTGCATTGTTTAGTTTTAAACTTTTCTTCTGAGAATATGAAAATGGACAAGAACATGTTGTTCAATGTTCTTTCCGTTTTCATTTAGATAATTTTTCATCAAGAAAAGTTGCAACCAACGATGAAAATCTGCTGAACTATGACACCAAGTGAGACTATCACGTAGACACTCTAGAATAAAGATTATGTAATTGATTTGGTTAGCATCTTTTATTGATTTTGTCATTTTTAAAGTGAAGGAAACAGAGCCAAAACAGCCCCAACAAAACTAACGAGGAAGACTTGGAGACCTGTGAGTTTTATATTAACAAAGACTTGAATTATTTTTTGTAAATATGCATCCCTTCATATCCCTATTTGTCCTTCAAACAGGTTGACTTTCGAATGAAAACAGAGCAAGGTGAAAAAGTTAAAATTAAGATACCAGGTAAAAGAGAGACATCCTGTCACTTGTTTGAGATAAAGTTGAATATCATAGAATGCATTTCTTAAAAGGTTAAAATTTTCTGTATTTTTTGAAGGAAATATAACAGGTGTTTATAGTGAAGATTTTGACAATGATAATGAAGAAGAAAATAGTGAGGTAACATAGGATTTTGTCAAATAAAAAATGTCATGCTTGGTAGTTGAATAAATATAATTTAAATGCTTTCCTTGTTTGTAGAATGATGAAGTTGATAGCAATGATAATGAAGATGACAGCAATGTTGATGATAGTGACAGTGATGTTGTTGAAGAATTAAATCTCAGTTTTAATGATGTCCATGTAAGGAAACTAACTGGGCCATAAATTGCTGTTTTCTGACAATAATTTTTTCCATGCTTTTGTGAATGGGGAATTAAATCTGTGTTTGTGTATAGTTGTAAACAATTACTTATAAAGTTGCAATTATTTTGATGGCAATCATAATTCTACATTTTTACAAATTATTATAGACTTTGAGGAGAAGTTTAGAGAAGGATAATCAAATATTTGAAAGTATTCAGACTGTTATTGAGGTAGGAATGAGAGGTCACTTAACTTAAATATAATTCTTCCTAGACATGTCCGTCTGAGCAAGAAAGTCTGTTGTGTAATGTTACTGTTGATTACATGTTTGTAGATGTAGATTGTCCAAATTAGTAGAGACATGAGAAGGACTGATGTTATTGATGTTAACTGACGTTTCAAAAACTTTAGCTGTAGTCATCTTCAAAGTCAAACATTGACTACCGCTAAGGTATTTGAAATGTCAGTCAACATCAACAGCAACAGTCCTTCTCAGGACTCTACCAACCTGGACAATCTACATCCACAAACAGTTACAATAACTCCCGGGTTCAAATCATTTACTCTTCATATAAAGTAGTTTTAGTTGTGGTACATGTGTGGAAAGAAAGTCACGTTGTTGCTTCATACTGTTCTTTGTGGTGTTTCTATATCCTATTGTGTTCCTTATATTTCTATCAATCCTTCAGTGTGACTCATCAAGTGAAAGTGAAAGTGAAGTTTTGCAAGTGGAAGAGTCCTCCTGTCTTCATGTCAAGGATCTTGAGGATAATATTGAAGATGAGAGGATATCAGAGGAGATTGAAGAGGAGGTTGAAATTCATGATTATAGTATAAATGTTGGGGATACTGAAGCATTTGATGGCTTGTCTAAGCTAAGAGGAAGTTTTGTAATTCATGATGACACTACAGACGAGTCATTGAGATCAGCTAGACCTGTGATACAAGATGACACTACAGATGAGTCATTGAGATCAGCTAGACCTGTGATACAAGATAACACTACAGATGAGTCATTGAGATCAGCTAGACCTGTGATACAAGATGACACTACAGATGAGTCATTGAGATCAGCTAGACCTGTGATACAAGATTATTTATCTACACGTGACGAAGAAGAAGAAACCATTGTCTTGTCATTTTCAAAAAGTAAGAGGATTTTTCTTATAAATGAAACGAGAACTACCATGTTTTGGTAGAATTTTTGTTTTTTTTTAAGTAGTTTCTCATCAATATTATTCATCTTTTGTAGAAAAACCGTCCAAGAAACTTTTGCTAGCTACTAGGTACGTACGTAATGTAAACTTGACGGTTTTTCATTATTTTCACACTCGTATCATTCTCGTATTACATTCGTAGCATTCTCGTATTACATTCGTATCATTCTCGTATTACATTCGTATCATTCTCGTATTACATTCGTAGCATATTCGTATTACATTCGTAGCATTCTCGTAATACATTCGTATCATTCTCGTATTACATTCGTAGCATTCTCGTATTACATTCGTAGCATTTTCGTGCCGTATTCGTATCATTCCCGTACCATTTCGTATTTTCTTCATATCGTATTACCAGTTCACATTGCACTCGAAGCATATGCTGGAACCATACGACTCACTACATTATCTTGGAAAATCTTGGCAATCACTGTTGTCATTTGTTTGTTTTCATTTTTTTTTATTTTATTGTTGTTTTTCAGAAAAAGTGACGACCACAACAACGAAACTGAATCGTGCAAAATATCCAACACGTTTAAGGAGAGTGGCCGTAAGCTGTCGCCAAAAAATCTTGAACTTGACGTCAAGGATGACGTCACTGCTATCACAGATGAGACTGTTGCGTTGGTAACAAAGAAAGTACGAAACATGAATGCAAGGTACAGAGAGGGATATGTGAAGTGATGTAGCATTTTATTACTCTCGTAAATAATTTAAAGTTTTTTCTTTATTTACAGTCAACAGAGACAGTTACTGGATCTTTTGACCAAATTAGATCCATCAACACCTCATAATGTACATCCAAGTTCATCAACACTTCATAATGTTCATCCAAGTCCAATATTCCATGATATATGTTCAGGTTCATCAACACACCATGATGTACATCCAAGTCCATCAACACACCATGATATACATCCAACTTCATCAACATCTCATAATGTACATCCAAGTCCATCAACACACCGTGATGTACCTCCAGGTTCAACACCTCAGGATATACATCCAAGTCCATCACCACACAATGATGAACCTCCAGGTCCATCAACACGCCATGATATACATCCAAGTTCATCAACACCTCATAATGTACATCCAAGTCCATCAACACACCATGAAGTACCTCCAGGCTCATCAACACACTATGATATACATCGAAGCTCATCAACACACCATGATATACCTCCAGGTTCATCAATACACCATGATGTACATCCAAGTCCATCAAAGGCATTTGGATCATCACCAAGTGAAGCGTTTTTAACGAGAAATCATATCAATGTATGTTTTACTGTATAAAAATGAACGATTGAATTTTAGTATTCTTTCATTTGATTTTTTTGTTTGTTTTTACCCTCCAAGCGGCTATCAACGGCCGACTTCAGTCAGATAATTTTTGTGTGACTTAATCTCTCCCAAACTCCATTTATCTGATTCAATATGTTTTCAGGATTTCTCTGACTAAATTTCTTGGAATCAGATTCTTCTCTTGCCTGATACATCTAACTTCATCCCAATGCTTGTGCACCATGTATGTGACTGACTATATTTTTTCATCAGGATAAAAATGTTGTAAATTTCATCCAAAACAAAGCCTCGGACGAGATAGATGAAAAGTGTTCAGATATAATGGTAGAATATTCTCAAAGCTCTCACAAAGAACATGGTCCTCTACCAATTCGTCAAACAATGTTTGGTCGTTCTTCCGAAGATAATTCATCGCCAAGGTATATTTATATGATAAAATGGCTGCTCAAGGAGATTTAATTGATTTTCTATAAATGTCGTATTTAAAGTCATGTCTCATACAATACCCAGTCATCTCTCGTACATAGTATACAGTCATATCTCGTACACAGTCATATCTCGTATATAGTCATATCTCGTATATAGTTATATCTCCTATACAGGTATCTCATATACAGTAATGTCTCCAATACAGCCATCTCTCGCGTATAATCACATCTCGTATACAGTCATATCTCGTACACAGTCATATCTCGTACACAGTCATATTTCGTAGTCATATCCTCTCACAAAACTGATTTTATTTTTTCCCGCCGAACAGGAATGAAAAAACGCCTTTGCCTAAACGTCCACCTTGGTTGGACGGACTAAAAAAGAAACGGTACAAAATTATTAATTTGTTTATGTGATATGAAATATTGCCGTTGTTTTATTCTTATTTGGGCTATGGATGGTTTGATAAAGTACTTCGTAATCTTGCTATAAAATTATGTTTCTTCTGAAAGATCTTCAGCGAGTAATGTCAAAGAGGAAAAGGACAACAAATGTTCGTTAAGCTGGCTTCGTTCCGCTGAGAAAAAAGATGCATCTTTGCAAGAGTTATTTGAACAGCCCAAGCCTCGATCCAGGCCTTCTAGCGGCCGACGGAGCTGTAATAATCCTGCTTCAAGTGGGCCAAGAGGTCATCAGTCAGAAGTAGATTGTGGAAGACGTCCAGTAGAACAGCATCCGGGCAATCAGGACTTGGAACTACATGAAAATTTTTCCAATCTGTGGTAAGAATTGTGTTAATGTTGAAGATAAATTTGGTGAAAAGACAGAGAATGTTTTAAACAGTTTGTTTTTTTCTGGTTGTTAGAAAATACCATTAACTTTAACTTTTAGTCTTCGATTTACATCATTTAATCCATTTTACACATCTGTACTATTCTGTGTACTTTATGTGCCCCTTTGATTTTAATCATTTAATCCATCACACTCGTCTGTACTTCTCTGTGTACTTTATGTGCCCCTTTGATTTTAATCATTTAATCCATCACACTTATCTGTATTCATTTTGTATGTATCATGATCTATCAATTTTATGTCACTTTTAGTGTTGGAAAAACGACACCAAATGAAAAAATCTTTAATGAAAGATGGCTGGAAGAATCTCTCGATTCTCTTTCGCAGTTTAAGCGATGTCATCAAGGACGGTTGACTCCTTCGATGAAGATTAATATGGATCACCAAGGTAGTTTTTTGATACACAATTTAACGCTCGTTAGTATTGAAGTGGACTTGTTAGTATTGAAGTGGACTTGTTAGTATTGAAGTGGACTTGTTAGTATTGAAGTGGAAGTGTTAGTATTGAAGTGGACTTGTTAGTATTGAAGTGGAAGTGTTAGTATTGAAGTAGACACTTTAGTATTGAAGTGGACGTGTTAGTATTGAAGTGGACGTGTTAGTATTGAAGTGGACTTGTTAGTATTGAATTGGACGTGTTAGTATTGAATTGGACGTGTTAGTATTGAATTGGACGTGTTAGTATTGAAGAAGACTCGTTAGTATTGAAGTGGACGTGTTAAATGGAATCCAACTGACCAATGATTGTTAACCTTCAGTAAAAATTAAACAATGGATACTCACCTTCTGAGAAAAATGATCTCATTGGTCAGTTGACCTCTAGAGAAAATTGACCTCATTGGTCAGTTGACCTCTAAAGAAAATTGACCTCATTGGTCAGTGACCTCTAGAGAAAATTGAATTCATTGGTCAGTTGACCTCTAGAGAAAATTGACATCATTGGTCAGTTGACCTGTAGAGAAAATTGACCTCATTGGTCAGTTGACCTGTAGAGAAAATTGACATCATTGGTCAGCTGACCTCTAGAGAAAATTGACCTCATTGGTCAGTTGACCTCTAGAGAAAATTGAATTCATTGGTCAGTTGACCTCCAGAGAAAATTGACATCATTGGTCAGTTGACCTCTAGAGAAAATTGAATTCATTGGTCAGTTGACCTCTAGAGAAAATTGACCTCATTGGTCAGTTGACCTCTAGAGAAAATTGACCTCATTGGTCAGTTGACCTCTAGAGAAAATTGACCTCATTGGTCAGTTGACCTCTAGAGAAAATTGACCAATGAACGTTCATATCAACTGTTGTGATCGTAAACATTCTATAGGAGATGCTTTAGACGAATTTCTTGTCGAAGATAGTCAGATTCAAGACGATGCTGTAAACTTAAGGTAATTTCAGTTATAGTAGGAATGAAGCTCTAACACTTCAAAGAATAGCTTTTGTTGCAGGCATTTCTCGTTTCTCCCAAACTTTGTCTTGTGTTTCTATTATTCCTTAGAAACACGAAAATAGTTTTGTATTTCTTAAAAAGTTTTGTAATTGTTGAATTGATATCTTCAAAGAGATGTCTTTCTTTTTACGTAGTGTAGTTGATGATTTTACAATTCCTGAGTTACCACGCGGTCAAACCCTTGTCATAAACATTCTTACAACCTGGGGTGACCAGTATTACGTTGGATTAAATGGCGTTGAGATATTCAATAGCTCTGGTAAACCTGTTCAGATATCATCAGTAAGTATTAAAGTCGTTAATCCCTTGATGTCGTTGTTTATCCTATAGTATCTATTGTATCATCGTTTATCCCATGATACGTATATTTTATCCTCGTTTATCCCGTGATATCTTCTGTATCAACTTTTGTCCCATGGTATCTTTTTCAAGATCACAGCTGAACCATGTGATATCAACGTTCTTCAAGAATACAACAAAGACCCAAGGGTTGTATCAAATCTTATTGATGGAGTTTATTTCACAAGGTAATAATTTCAACTTAATCTTATCCACAGTACCCTCAAATTATGTCAGAGTCGAATCTATTGTGATCCCTCACGATCCATTACCATTACCATCATGATCCATTACCATCCACCTTTAGTGTTGCTGAACATTTTTAGAGATGATATGCATCTATGGCTTGCTCCATTCACAGAAGGAAGAAACCATTTTATTTACATTGAGTTTAAAGAAACATCAACATTGGCTATGATAAGATTATGGGTATGTTCATTATGCAACCATGATGTCAAATATAACTGTCACACAATGGTAGAGTCAGTATTGAAATTTCATATTGTTAAATATAACTGTCACACCATTGAAATTTTATATTGTTAAATATAACTGAACCATGGTAGAGTCAGTATTGAAATTTTGTTAAATATAACTGTCACACCATGGTAGAGTCAGTATTGAAATTTTATATTGTTAAATATAACTGTCACAATGGTAGAGTCAGTATTGAAATTTTATATTGTTAAATATAACTGTCACACAATGGTAGAGTCAGTATTGAAATTTTATATTGTTAAATATAACTGTCACACCATGGTAGAGTCAGTATTGAAATTTTATATTGTTAAATATAACTGTCACACCATGGTAGAGTCAGTATTGAAATTTTATATTGTTAAATATAACTGTCACACCATGGTAGAGTCAGTATTGAAATTTTATATTGTTAAATATAACTGTCACACCATGGTAGAGTCAGTATTGGAATTTTATATTGTTAAATATAACTGTCACACCATGGTAGAGTCAGTATTGAAATTTGATTTGTTAAATATAACTGTCACACCATGGTAGAGTCAGTATTGAAATTTTATATTATTAAATTAGAGTCAGTATTGAAATTTTATATTGTTAAATATAACTGTCACACCATGGTAGAGTCAGTATTGAAATTTGATTTGTTCGCTACGTTTTATTTATAGCTACTTTTCGTTTGATATATTTGCTGGAGAAAAATTGACTTCTTTAGCGACGAGAGCAAAGTTCAATTTACTAAAATCTCTCAATAATTTCTTCATTTTTTTCTATTTGTAGAACTACAATAAATCAAGGATCCACTCCTTTCGCGGTGCAAGGGACATTGAAATTTTTCTTGATGATAATTTAATATTTCGTGGAGAAGTGGCCAGGTATAATAATATTAATAATAAGGGTATAATGACCAGATATAAATATGTTATAAGTAAACATTGTCCATCTTTGTACAAAATTAACGAAATCATTGCAAAGTTTAAGTTTTCATTTGTAGAGCAAGTGGTGAGCTGGGTACATCCGAGACGTTTGGGGATGTAAGTGATCTATGACTGTTTTGTTGTCAGGTCTCCCTAATTTATTATTCATGCATTGTCATCCAAAATGTGTTACCTTGTCATATTATTTTAATTTATTTAAAATTTATTATAATATTATTTTATATTATATTATATTATTTTAATTTATTTAAAGACCATTTTGTTCACTATGAACGATGAGATTCTTGAAGCGATGGCGTTAAATGATCAAACATACGAACCTGATGTTGATGATGATGAAGAATATCTTCAGAGCAGCAGTAGTTTTCAACGACCTGTTACCGCTGATACTGGTCATGAACATGTAAGATACATTTTATGAAAATCTACAATTAACTCAACACGACAATCTTTACAATTTTACTTTAAGTTGACTTCGGTTTTGAAAATAAAAGCATTTCGATATGTATTTTATTTATATAGTACAATATTTTGATCCTTGTTAAATGTCATTACGTTGTTAGGAAACGTACGACCGACCATTCACCTGTCCTAAAGAACGAAAGAAACCAAGAATGGAGTCTACATATCCCAACAAAGTCGTCAAAGGTATTTTTGTATGAAATCTTTTGTTGCTGTCTTGCTTTTGCCAATGATTTTGGGTTTTTTTTCAGAGCAATTTTGTATTGATGACGTTGTCGGTAAACATTGCAAGGGTGAAGGTACATATTCCTCTTGTGCCCTCCTTGATCGTACCTGAGATGACGTCGACAAATTTGTATTGTGATGAATCTATTTTAGTGTTGGAATTAAACTTCGTGGAGACCTGGGGAGATTTGAGTTATCTTGGTTTAACGGGACTACAGTTATTTGACACGAATGGCGAAATTATTCATGTATCGTTAGATATGATGCAGGTTGGTGTGATGTTCATCTTTCGTGCTATCATTGATACTCAAAAATAATAATTTTATCCTTTAAGGCATCACCAAGAGATTTGAATGATCTTCCCGAGTACGATGACGATGATAGAACGTTAGATAAGTATGTTGTTATAGTTACGTAAGACCACAATAGTCATATAAAACATTTAAAATAGACGACAAATTTCTTTAAAGCAAACATGTTTCGGCATACTTTATGTCATCTTCGGTGTTTAAGTCACTTCGCATTGAAGATGGCATGAAGTATGCCGAAACATGTTTACTTTAAAAGAAATTTGTCATTTATTTTAAATGTTTTATAAGTATGTTGTATTCCTATAATGAACATTAAAGCCTAGCTTATTGCAAGAATATGAATTGCCATTGTTTAAAGTTATACAAAAACATTCTTAGATTGTCATGGCAATGTGAAAACTTTCTTTAGTAATTTCACGAGATTGATGAAAAGCCAGAATACAGTTATTATTAATGAAATTCTATTATTTTAGATTGATTGACTCCGTCAATGTCACTACGAGCGATGAATACATGTGGTTGATACCGTTTACGTTGGGTGAAGATCACACACTTTCTATTCATTTAAAAGAAAGAAAGGAAATAGCTGGACTCTACATATGGAACTATAATAAATCATTAGAAGGAACCTACAGAGGTGTAAGTATTTTATGAACCAATCAGTCAGCTTTCTTTCTCATGTCTTACTTTTCTTCTATGACTTACTTCTCTATATTTCTATGTGTTTACTTCAGGTAAAATGGATGATTATAAAACTGGATGGAAGAACAGTAGGAAGTGAAGATGGCATTTTAATTCGAAAAGGTGATGTCTTGTTGCGAAATTTTCTTCTCTATCAACGTCATCAATAAATTATACTCTCTAAGCTAACATTGTCAACTTGGGCTGCTTTCTAAGTTGAGGTGGGGGGGGGTTAGAGAAAATATTGTATTAAAGATATTAGTTACAAATATAGCGTCTAGTATGTATAAACTACATAACCATTAGTATTGCTCGTAATACTTCATTTAAAGACTGTTGATTTGGTGTGCATCATAAAATATGTAGTTCTAGCTTACTTTAATCACACAAACAATCATCTTTATTAATAATAAACATTACGTTAATAAAGATATTTGCATTTTCAGCTCCTGGTCATTGTTATTTTGATTATCGCCAAGAAATATCTTTTCTCCATCCTCCTAAAAGACAAGAAACTGACCCTTTTGTACCAACAATGTATGTCTTATAATGCTCGTGGTTTATATATTTCTCTTTCCCTGTGTTCATCACTAATAATTTTTATGTCTTCTCGTTATAGTCCTGGCGAAGGTGACTGTGAACTGACCGTTAAACCATCTGGATGTATCTTTAAAACAATATCTATATGTTATTTATAAATATTTTTATGTTTGTATTTCGGTGTTGGTTTTTATTTATTATTCATTGTGTTTTTCCTTTATTGTGAAAACTCTTTCAGTCATATTTCAGTTTCAACTGTTTGAATCCTGGGGTGATCCATATTATCTTGGATTAAATGGATTAGAATTTTATGATCAAGATGGTCGGCTTATGGAACTAAATGAAAAGAGTATCCTTTTGTTTTTTACAAGAAATGACTGAACGTAGCTAATCTTTAATAAAATGTATTTCTGTAACAGCAACGTTGTCTACCTAACCATACCAGATATCACAGCTTACCCGGAGAGTGTTAACGTCTTGGAGGGAGTGAAGGATGACGTCAGAACCCCAGCAAAGTTGATTGATGGCGTCAATGATACAGAAGATGGACGTCATATGTGGCTAGTTCCCATCTTTCCTGACTTGGTAACGTTTTTAGTGTCTTTAACACATTTTTTATTATTTTCAACTTAATATGCGACTAATATTTAAAGAATGAGTATCAGGGTCATGCTTTGCGCGCGCAATGTTTTTATTTTCATACGGGAACTTTCTTGCACTTAAGGAATCCAATGGGTATTCAGTTCAGGTTTTGTTTCGTTTATTGACTTATGTGATCATATTTATTTATAGAAAGCATTTACGGTTGATATTTTGACTGTTGCTACGATATTCACGCCGTATTTATATGCTGTACTTATGTAGTCAAATCAAACATATTACAGCGGCCATTTTCTGGGGTCCTTTAAAATGGCCAACCAAGCGCGCAAAGCATGATGCTGATATTCATTCTTCTTTAATGTGTGTTTGATTATGTTTTTACTGTACCTTTAGACCAATTTACTTTATGTTATTTTTGACGAACCAAAATCAATATCAATGATCAAGATATGGAACTACAGGAAGACGCCAATTCGTGGCGTCAGGCGTTTGGCTGTAAGAAAATAACTGTCACGTGACTTCATCAATGTGTCATTCCACAGCGTAACCAAATTTCAATTTTTATCGTCTTTAGATCTTGGTTGATGATCTGCTTGTTTTTAATGGTATTCTTCCACAGGTTCCAACAGGAGCCAGAGGAATACTGCCAAATATGAATATACCTTTACCTCATGCTTCGATTTTGTTCACTGATGACGAAGCAATACAACAGAAAGAGAGACCTTTTGCAATCAAGTATGTATCCATACTTAGGGTTAAAGTAAATGGTTCGAACCCTGCAATATCGTTACATGTTTGTGGATGTAGATCGTCCAGGTTAGTAGAGTCCTGAGAAGGACTCTTCTAGGACTCTCCTTCAGAGTCAAAAGATGTCTACCGCTAAGGTTATCGAAACGTCAGTTAACATCAACAACAACAATCCTTCTCAGGACTCTACTAACCTTGACGATCTAAATCCACAAACATATACGTAGGGTTGTTTGGTCAAGGGTAGTTAAAAAAGTTGCCAAGGATGACCGCTTGCATTAAATGAGTTTGATTAAAAGAAAACTTACCATCTCTTACTGTAAGATGTACTGTTTACAACACTAAGATACATCATTGCCTAGTTTTCTACAATTTCTAAGTTTTTTCCTGCTCTTAGTGGTGGTGGCTTTTTTGAAAGTCACGAAGTATGTTTGATGAACGATCGAACAGATTTTGAACAAGAAAAGACAGTCAATAGTACTAACGTTGATCAAGGTATCCGTGGGCTTGTGCCAATTTTTTGTTGAATATTTTTTAATCTTGTACAATGACCTTATTTGATTGCTCTACCTATTTTGATATAGTTATTGATATGTTTTACTTATCTTCGATAATTGTTTTCTTCCATCAGCTCTGCGTCCAAAGACAAGTGTCACACAACTTTATCGTGCAAAAAGATAGCAGAATTAGAAGTTTTTTAAATACACTTTAATATAAAATCGTTCTATGTACATAATATTAATAACATATTTATTCAATGTTCACTCTCGTACATCAATGTTCACTCTCATACATCAATGTTCACTCTCATACATCAATGTTCACTCTCATACATCAATGTTCACTCTCATACATCAATGTTCACTCTCATACATCAATGTTCACTCTCATACATCAATGTTCACTCTCATACATCAATGTTCACTCTCATACATCAATGTTCACTCTCATACATCAATGTTCACTCTCGTACATCAATGTTCACTCTCATACATCAATGTTCACTCTCATACATCAATGTTCACTCTCATACATCATTAACTTTGTGGCATTAGGTAGCTAGGTATCGGCCATACCAACTCTAAACAAAAAGAGATTGTTCCTCAAGCAAGCAATCATGTGACTGATTATTTTTGAAGACAAATAATTACCACTATCTAAGACTGTCGCAAAAGGTTTTCCATAATGATGGATGTATTCACTTGGAGTGCATATGTCATTGCATTCACACATATATTCAAGCATGTCTAAATATTTTAAAATGAGTTGTCATAAGGCACTACAAAGTTGGATAATGTGATCAGTTTTCTGTCATTTTGCAACCTTGAGGAGGAAGAAGATCTGGAACTTTCTCATATAATTGATCCATTTCTACCTTAAGATTCACCTAAAAATACTTTTCTAGTGAGCATCCCTGTTTGAGAGTTGCTCAATGTAAGGTTTGTTTCTTTTATACGGATTAGTTTGTTTTGACTTTTTGTAAAACTTAGTATACCTTGGGTATTTGGGCAAGGTGATGCCCAAGTTTTAACAAAACAGTGATTGCTTCAGTTACCTAGGTAAAAAGGACAGTTATTGAGTTACTTAAGCTTGGCCAAATGCATTTCTAAAATGTACGTACAACTGCCTCGTAAGATTGAGTGGAATCGTAACTCTCTATTCTTGATGTTGGTATATTCAACACACGAAAACTCCATTGGGTAAACAACCTTGCCGAAATCTTTCACTGATTAAGAAATATCAGAAAAATCTCCATGTTTTTCCTCTAGGTGATAAGACTCAATAGGAAATACTAGGTATAAATGTGAATACAAATAGGATCGCACGAGGATTCGTTGTGTTATTAAAGGATACATCGTGGGCATACACCAATATTCTGGTTTTATAAACAAGTGCACTAAACAAGAAATAATATTTATGAAAAAAGATCATACGCGGAAAATTGTAAACGACAAAAAATTACTAAATTCTACGCACTTTCCATTTCTTTCACTGTTTTCCAAGTGCCTTATCACCTCTTGTAGAATATCTGTAGACGTCTATGATATAAGATTTCATATTATTGAAAGGCAACGTTGAATTTTTTATTAAAGTTGTTCGTATCAACCTCAACGATGTGTACAACATGTGATGGATAGATGAGAAGAAGGCCAGTGAACGTCTCTCCTTGTATCTGCGAGTGCAATTGTTTAAATAGTCTTTCATAGCCGCCTAAATGATACAGGATATATATCAATTTTATGTCGACTATTGTGTTTAAGTCCACTTTGCTTGTTAAACCTCCAATTTCACGTCGTTCTGTGACTGTAGATTTTATTTTTGCAGCAAATATGACACGATGAATGAGATGTTTCTGAAAAGAACACACATTGAAGATAGTAAACAACAGAATTTGTTGTTAAGTAGAGCACAGTAAAGTACTTTATTCATGGCTCTCGCTTTCTCTAAGTTGATATCAAACAAAGACAGTCGAGTATTTTCGTATGCATTTTTCCTCTCTCCGTAATTTTCATGAGCCCTGCTCGAAGTCATGATGGACACTTAAAACAAGCGAGAAATAAAAATGAAAATTAATTTTATGTAAGAATCGCGTTCTTTTATTTACAAATATTGAACTTGAGTCGTTGTTTCCATAGGAACGTAAACAGACCACAGCGGTTACAAATTTCAGTCATGCGCACTCGTGGAAACTTACATATCACCATGTTGACAGTAACAACAATACAATTTATATATGGCAAGAAGAGACGAAAACCTGTTTAAAAGACTACGATAAACCCTAAAATATCAGTGAAAAATGTCATATAGAGACTTGCGAAGTAATTTTTTTATTTTCATAGTAACTATTTGTGTAAGGTCGTCGTTTCTGACTTTGATATAACTTCTATTTTATTTCTATATCAGAGTACAAACTGCAACGAAGTTCAAATCAATTCTAATCTTCCATGGTTTTAGATTTCACGGAGATGATGAGAGCTCTTGGCTATTCTAGACTTATTTCAATGGAAAATTTCAGATCACCAAACTTCACTCTTGTTGCTGAAGTCCTGATTTGGCTTGTAAAGAGGTAAAATAATAAAAATATGTTTAGTTTGATCGTCTCTGTCAGTAATTTGGTCTCAACAGCTCAAAAATTGTTTACAATGAAGTTAAATATGTTGTAGGTATGACCCTAATGCAGATATGCCAACAGATATTGATACTGAACAAGACAGAGTGATTTTTATAAAGTCTGTAGCTCAGTTTATGGTAGGAATTTACCTATTCTGTGAGTTCTGTGTGTTTGTCTCACATTTTGTACCTTTTTGTACCTTTTTCACACAATCTGTACTTGATTGTTCCCTGCAGGCAACTAAAGCTCACATTAAATTGAATACAAAACGTCTCTATGGTGCAGATGGTTATGCTGTAAAGGAACTCTTAAAGGTCACGTCGGTTTTGTATGATGCCATGAAAACGAACATCTTAGAGGTAATAATGAACTTTTTTAAAAAACTCTTGTCTTACGTTGTTTAAGATGTAACTTATCTTTGTCAGGATGTAGATGATTCATCTTTAAATTCAGTTTCATTTGACATTTCATCAAGGGTATGTTACTTTAAATTTATGGAGTTTGAATTGTCATGTTTTATGGAGGTTGCTTTATATATAGCTTTTTCTACACGAATAGATTAATGAACTGAAACAATGTCGAATACTTGCATCAGAAATTACATCTAAAGGAGCAAATTTATACGATCGTCTAGGACGAGAAGTCGACTTACGAGTGAGTTACCTCTTTTGTAGAATTAGGCAATCAGTTTTCGTGATTGACTGATTGTGAAATGTTTGTAGGAAATGAGATTGTCAGCTATTGCAAAACCTCTCGAATTAAATGAACTGGAAAATGGCATCAGTGGAAGTATTGTTAATATAAAGGTATAGTAAGTAATAATGATAAGATTTTATGCTGGGAAGATTGACTATGAACCACTGAAATTGATTTGAACTTAGGATGACATTAAAAAGACAAAGCATATGTTGGATAACATTGCTTCGGATGAAGCTAACCTCGAGGCAAAGATAGATAAGAAAAAAGCTGAATTAGAGAGAAATCAGAAACGTTTAAAGAGTTTGGAAAGTGTTCGGTTGGTGGAGTTTGTACATGGAATATATTAGTTACATTTTATTAATGTGTTGATTCTTGCTTATTCTACTTGGCAACATTTCATGAAAATTTTGTGGATTTAGACCGGCATTCATGGATGAGTATGAAAAAATGGAAGCAGAATTAAAGAATATATACGAGGTTTTTAATTTCATTTTTTTTAGTGACATCCATCTGGTCATTTAATGATTTGCATGAAAACACAATTGTGTTTTTTAGGTTTACATTGAGAAATATAGAAATCTTACTTATCTTGAACATTTATTTGAAGAGGTCAATCGAACTGAGCAGAACAAGTTCGAGGTGAGAATTTATCAAAGTCTAACCAGCTTGCCTGCAGGAATACATTCTGGAAACACCTTCTAGGCCTACACCTCTTTAGAATAGAAAGTATACCATCTGGAATTGATTGTAGACATACACCTCCTTACGTTAGAACTAACTCCTTTTTTTAACTTCACCACCCCCTCCCCTATGATTACTATAAAAGTATGCTCCCTTAAAGTATGTGCTCCTTGATGCATCCCCCTGAATATGAATTGTTTTGTTTAGGAACATGAAGCAAATCTTCGTCAACTTCAAGATCGTATCAGAGATGAAGGGAAAAGGTCATTACAATCCGAGACATTCAACAGTCTTGATGACTTTGTTGGTGATGATGATGATGATGAAAATGAAGTTATCATGAATACAAGTGGAAGGCAGCCACTGGGAGCAAAATCAGGTAAGATGCATCAGTTTTATTATGTGTGATGTTTGTGCCAAGATGATAATGATAAAATTTGTGTTTTTAAGGTGGTCCTCGTGTGGTTGGATCGATGGCTGGAGGGGATATGTCCGATGAGGTATTGATGATGTTTGTTTATGTTTGATAATGTGCAGCATTTGATATAGGGATGGATCTGTGATGAATTTGTGGGGGGAGGGGTGGGTGGGGGTAGTGCTCTAGTTTGTGTTAGACATTGGTGACTACTTGTAGCCTGTCATTGCATGTCAGCGATTTTTTTCTAATTCTACAATCTTTTTATTATGGCTGGGAAATTATTGGAAATTTTCTACAATAAATGCTAATAACAATTGCATTTGCTTTTGTGAGTTCATAACATTTTCTACTTGTATTCCTATAGGATAACAGCTCATTGTCTTCTGGGGACAGCGATATAAGAATAGATGACGAGGATTTAGATGATATTAATGATGGCGAAAGTGCATCACAGGATGGGGAAAGTTTAAATGATAGTGGTGATGATTTTTAAATTCCATCTTGATCACCATCTTTATGTGTCAAAACCACTTGTCAAAACAGTCATTTTATATCAACATGAGGTAGTGTTTTACAACTAGGTTTGTCAGTCCGCAAGAAAGCTGGTTTGTATATAATACTGTTACATATTTTACTTTGAACACAGTCAAATTAGCGTAAAACAGAGTCTTATTAAAGTTAAACCACCCATCTGAGATATTTGGTGGCCCCTATCATGTATGTGTGACGGATGAAAACGAGTGGCGTAACTCTCAATAAATATGGCGGCTTGCTGTGTAATCTTTCATAAGTAAAAGTGAAAAAAGAAAAATGGGAAATTTGCCTTCAAATACGAGCAACGACAGTGACGACGACGATGGAAATTTATTACAGGTTTGGTCTTCTTGATCTTTAGGGTGATTATTTGGTAATTTGTTTTTGCTGTCTTGTACTTTGGTCTTTAGTGTTGGCATTTTGTTATTTTGACATTGTGGCGAAATTTTTGATATTGTCATTGTTCCGTTATTTATACGTTTTACTCGTGTTTTAGGATATCACCGACATAAGCAATGTGATAAGTAAGTGAACGCAATGATAACTTTGTGCTAAATGTTAAAAATGTTTGAAGCGTTAAGTAAAAGCGAATATTATTTTATTTGTGAATCTCGTGATAACATTTTGTCATTTTTAATTATCTCTAATCAGAAGATGATCTTGATAATAGTTTTGATTTGGGTGGGCTGTTTAATCACAAACTTCTACGAGAGGCAACATCCAAAACGAAGTAAGTAAAATCTTGCAGGCCTATATATGCACTATTTGTGAGCAATATATATTATAAAATCGATAATATCATTGTAATGTTGTCCTTAACAGCTTTTACTTTGTCCTAGTCCTGTAATGTTTGATCGTAGTTACTTATGTTGGTAGTTTAAACATTTGACAGTTAAACTTATCAATTTGAAATGGTTAAATTTGCTCTTAGTAAACTCGTACATGTTTTTGACAAGTTGTGGGAAAATTTCTTTTCATACTAAATTTGTTCACCTTGACTGGAGCCTTGGAATTCTTTTGATCAAACACATCTCACATTTATGTATGGAAGTAAAGATGGTGAAAATCAAAGTTTTATTTAAAACATTTCTAGAGAGGAGCCCACAGTTTCAATACTTCAGCAGCATCATAGTCAGCTGTTACGCTGGGTTGAAGAAAGACGATCTAGACATGAAGTAAGCGGACACACAAACACAAGAAATACAATCCTGTGCTTATTTAAAATAGAATTCCTTTCATATCATGTTGTGCAATATCTGTAGAAAGTCACTATTTGTTAAACACAATGTTGATGGAACATTTTTAGGAAGCAATTACTTTGTCACAATTTATTGACATGTTGAGTGATCGAAGTGTAAGCAAAGATGATGCAACGGAAGTGAGTGCCAAGCTCATAGGCGAGTCCTTTTTAGATAATCTTTGTGATGTTTTCCTTGGGTTTTTTTAGTTGTTCAATCAGTTTGACGTAGAAGGTGATGGTGTTCTTGATCCTGATTTTTTACATAATGTTAGTTTGGACTTTAATTGAACTTTAGTCATCAATTCTCTTGTTTAAAATAACTCTTCGTTTCACTTAAGGCTCTTGTATCATCTGGGACAATGCATGCACAGAAAGGAGAATTACGTTCATCTCTCAAGACATTGAAAGCATGTTCAATATGTCCAGGTGAGGAAATGTTTAGACTGGATGATATAGAGCCGTGTGGAACCTTTATCTTGGTTTCCCTGTCTTGTTCTGAAAGTTTGGTTTCAGTTCTTTTACAAAAAGGAGGAGCAATTCAAATGTTTTTATCAATGTCTATGACCTAGCAACCAATTCACAAAATTCTTGACTCTGCCATCTTGAAATGAGGTTGGGGAACTGGGACGAGTTGAATTACGTAATCATAGAGTGAATAATTGGTTGGTAAAAGCTTTATTGCGCGTTGTGCACAAAAATAACTACAATACAAACAGAATCAGACTTATATCAAAAGATAGCTCGTGTGACAAAGGGTTAAAATTACCTGAGAAAAGTGTTTTTGGAGATAGCATTTAGCTATTAGGGGGAGCGTTAATTTTCGAGTCTTTTGTTGAGTACGTTTGTCTCTATGTAAAACAGTTATTAAATAAATTCATTAAAACTCGTGACTGTGTTGGCCATCAACTTAACTTTTACGGCGTTTCCAAAGTGGCGATGTGTATGTACGACAGAAATCTGCGTTGATATACAATTTGGTTTTTAAAATGTTTGATAAGATATGCTTTCTATACAGACTGCAAACTTGTTTCTTGTTTACTTTTTTGGAATACTTCCATATGAGACGCTTTTCGTGCGGTTTTGAATGGGAAAAACTGAACTGTTTTGTTTTCCCGACATTTTATTAGTTTTGTAACGATTACTCCTGAAATAAGATGGTCGTTTTTCGGTAGTTGAACAGAAAAATGAAACTGAAACATCGGTTCTTTAGCCTTTAAAGTTTTTGGTGTTTAAAATAGGACGGAAAAAACAGATTTTTTGGTTAATCACACTTCTCTAGAATGATGTACTCATATATATTATGGACGTGACCTGGAAAATTTTCAATGTTTTTCTCCTCAGGAATAATTGATGCATTTGTTGCAAATAAACATTCAATTTCTGACCATGGGAAACGCCTTTTAAAGGTATTTAAAATGCTGCCATTGTAATAAAATTCTTCATAGCTTGAAGCTTTGATATTCGGTTTGCTTTGACGAACATGAAATAAAAGTTGGTTTTGTTCTAGGTGATTTTACGCAATCGAGCTCCAAGTCCATCCATTCAGACGCCTGTAATTGAAGGATTTTGTAACACAACAGAAATGAGATTAAAAGTTTTAAATTCTCATTTGAAGGTTATAAAGGATAAAGGTACAATTTACCCAACGTATGATTCAACTTTGCATGTTTATATTCAGTAGCAGTAACTCTTTACCTGAACATACCTTTTCTCAGAATTTGAAAATCATTGTATGTAACAATCATTTGATGTTGGTTTGTTGTTGAGGTTGGAAATTCTGTTGTTTATTGTTCTAGCTGAGTTGAAGAAAATTGAACCATCGTGTGAAGCGGGAGAGTATCTTCGTCCTTTGACCAAATGTTTTAGTTCAACTGAAACATCCAGCAACAAGGCTGATGCCTTCAGGTGGCCATTTGTCTTAGGAAATGTTTTATAAATATATTAATGTATCTATATGAATGGTGCAGGTTGACATGTATGGATGAGTGTTGACGTTTGTGACGAATAGGGGACATTCATGTATGTGAATGGTGCAGGTTGACATGTATGGATAAGTGTTTACGTTTATGACGAATAGGGGATATTCATGTATGTGAATGGTGCAGGTTGACATGTATGGATAAGTGTTTACGTTTATGACGAATAGGGGATATTCATGTATGTGAATGGTGCAGGTTGACATGTATGGATAAGTGTTGACGTTTATGACGAATAGGGGACATTCATGTATGTGGATGGTGCAGGTTGACATGTATGGATAAGTGTTGACGTTTATGACTAAATGAGATTTATGACGTAAAGTACGCTAGTCTTCGTCAGCTTGTGTAGATATGCAAGGATAAATGGTATTGGAGATGATACTTTTCATTACAGAGCTTTGACTAGGGGGTGAGCGATTTACGCAAGTTGTCCCTCACGTGCCACTGGACAATTACGCGAGCGATGAATGACAATCAAACTTTTGAGCTCGAGATCTCTGCAATTTGAACTTATTTTTTGCAATTACCAAGAGAATATGGGTGCTTTTAATGTCTTATGTGCCTTAATTATTTGTTTTTTTTATGAACCAAAAAACATTGTGTAACATGACAAGCATGTATAATGTATGATGAACGAGGATAGTGGAGGATAGTATTGACCTTCGTTTGCACAAGCGCTTCAATAATCTTATAGATTAAAAAGCACAAATATAATGTCACATGACATTGCAAGGTAAAGTCAATATGTCCGTCTATTTTTTAGGTTAACGAATGGAGATAGTAATACTTACTGGCAATCTGATGGTCCAGCTAGATCACACTGGATTAGGTAAGCATAACAATGTGAAACTACTTTTTTTCATTTTATATTTATAATATAAAAAAAACGCGTGCGATGATTTGTCTATAGCCGAATTTGCATTAGTCTGTGGAAAATAATATCCGCTCAATCAATTAAAGAGAATTTGCAAGTCAATCATGAATAAATTTTAGAGGAAAACTTCAAGCGTTTTTTTTAAATTTATCTGCATTTTATCTGTTTTGTGCAAACCTCGGAGACGTTTGTGAGAACTCTCGAGCATGTGCAACCTTCGACCTCGGCTTGCACTGACCTGCTCTCGAGTTTTCTCAAAGGTGTCCTCGGTTTGCATAAGCCCCGTGCAAACACAGTAAACATCTTTTATTTCTTAATTTTTCTTGACCTTTTGTTCTGTTGACTTTAGATTACGAATGAGATCAAATGTTGTTGTAAAAGAGCTTTCCATCAACGTAGCGTCCGCTGACCAAAGTTACATGCCACAACGAGTTATTGTCTCAGGAGGTCGTGACGAAATGAATATGAGAGAACTAAATGATGTTAGGATCCCTAGGTACGCATAGGAACATATAGGATTAAATTATATGGGGATTATAAGAGGTTCAATGGGGATTATAAGAGGTTCAATGGGTGAAAGGATATCAACATTGTTGATAAAGGACTGTCGTCGTGACCAGT
This sequence comes from Xenia sp. Carnegie-2017, assembly GCF_021976095.1. Taxonomy (NCBI): domain Eukaryota; kingdom Metazoa; phylum Cnidaria; class Anthozoa; order Malacalcyonacea; family Xeniidae; genus Xenia; species Xenia sp. Carnegie-2017. The sequence goes on along the minus strand of NW_025813486.1, from coordinate 19,111,100 downwards.
TTTGAATACGTGAATGTTATTCTATACGTACAGTATGATTGTTTGTTTGTAGATGTAGATCGTGCAGGTTAGTAGAACTTTAAGAAAGACTGTTGATGTTAATGTTGAGCCAATATTAGTCAACGTGAACACCAATAGTCCCTCTCAGTACTATAACAACCCTATACCATCTACATCTACCAGGATACAATGACACTTTCGGGTTCAAACTATTCATTTTAATAGAAAATTATCGAATTCAATATGTTTTATACATTTTTTTAGTCATGTTACGGGGAGTGTTATGTTACTGGAAAATGTCAAAATGCCCTATCATGGTTTGTTAAACAAACATCGTACTTAATCAATGCTATTTTCTATTTTCATTATTAAGCTTATATCGTCTTGTGCCTAGTTTCTTTGCTGTAAAATCATTCGTCGTTTTAAAATTATGTCGCTGTTTTTTTTTTGTCGTCTTTATCCTTAATCTTTCAACAGTATAATTTGTTTCTTCTCTCTCTCCCTTCTTCAGTCATACAGATCAACATCAGACGTTGTCATAGTGATGGTTGCGATACCAGAATACGTGGTGTTACGGCTATCGGTTACAGGTTTGTAATTTCTGTCTCATATAGGATGTTTTGGTACATCATATACACAGTCCCATAGTGTACATCATTACTTCTCATGGATCTTCTTCATCACATTATTAGAGTTGTAAAAACAAAAGGTGTAAGTGTTGCTGATGCGACAGCAGTTTGGTATGTTTCCGTTCTCACAACTACTGCAACAATGGCTATGCCCGTAGCTCCTCAACTAAGAGAGAAAATCTTAGAACATACTCGGTAAATTGTTATACATCAAACGAGAAAAAAGTAATTCACGAATATAATCTTAATACTTGCGTGTAACTTTTTAGAACCACCTTAAGTCACATGAGCCCTCTGGCATTATCACCGACGTCGCCAGTACGACCTGCCTACATTAGTTCAAGTGTCTTGGATGAAATGGAGAAGTTTCTTTTTATGTTAGCTAGGTGGGTTTTTACATTAATTCTAGTTGGTGTATTGTTGTCTTTTGTTTACATTGGTTCTGTTCATCGTGTTGTCATTTTTTTTATACGCAGTCACGATAACGTGGTAGATTCAGAAGGATTGCAGTTGTTGATGGAGTTTTCGTTGGTTCGTGGTAATTTAGGCGGGATATTTCAAGTTCTCAAGCTTCTTCATGGTAAGTACATAAGATTGAAGCGAAAATTATTGAAAAACTTTACAAACAGCATGATTTTCAAAAACCATCTTTCTTCTTATTTATAAAGATAACAAACACCTTACGTTTACTGCTAAAACCATTGTCTCCTCTCTTGTTAAACAACACGAGAAAGCAATCCTTAAACACGGTAAGTTCAATTCTGCATCTCGTGTCAGAGAACTGCGGCGTTTTTTTAACATTGCTTGGTGTATTGAGGTGGAAAATTGCCTGCGGGGTTTGTTGGTTGTGACGGAGGCTGTAAGGATGAAAATTCTCGCCCTAAAAATGTTTTAACGGAGAACTGGACGACAGAAGGTGATTTTAATCAATTTTATTCAGTTAAACAATGATGAAACAAGTGCTTCAAAATGCTTTCTTTTATTGTATTTTTACAGCTTATTACTCTGAAATTGGAACTTTAAATGTGAACATGGCCTTTAATAGTGAAAACTTAACTACCGTTCAATTGACAAAAATTACCCTTAAGGTAGCAAATTTTATACATGTACGCTAATAAATCATCAAGAAACATCATTTTCACATTCTTTCTATGAAGGTTTGTAAAGGTGGCATGGGTCCTCGCTGTGGTTTTGTTTTCATGCATAATGCCGTGCAGATGTATGTTTCTTTAGCTTCGTTGTTCACCTATTTAATGCCGATCATTTACTTGTTTTTATTTGAATTTCTTTTTGTGTATAGTAACAATGGTGAACTGGACGTTGGTTATTTGGACGAGTACAATGACTGGGATTACACCAAGTATCAAGACTACCTGAAAAGGTTTGTTCGAATTCATTTATCTAGAATTTCTCAAACTATTTAAGAAGTTTAGGTGTGTACATAGATATGCTACGTTAAACAAAAATAGATTAATTTTCACCTTAATGAAATATAACTTTGTAAAAAATACTTTTGTATTCAATGCAGTGCATGTTTATCATTTCTAACACTCTCCTCAATTATGTAATGAAGATCTTGTCTGTTCACCCTTTTGTATGACTGCAACAAACTGCTTGTGGGGAAGATTTATCAATCTTGAATTCTAGATTTGACGGAACTCATTTATGATAATTTTTTTATCATCTTGTCATGAAAATTTATAAAAAAAACCCTCCTAAATATCAGCGTTTAAAGTGAAATGTTGTGTTCATGACCTTGTGAAGAGGAAACTTTTCCGTTCTATTTCAATATTGGAGAGAGATGTTTGAACATGATCGTCATTCTTATATGGAGAGAAATGCCTGAACCTTTAAACAAGAATTATATTTTACCATGTTGACATGATTTTTGTGTAGAACTCAAGGTTGCCATGCAAAAGAAAAAGAACCTGTTGCTTCATTTTACTTAGACAGTGAATGGTAAGGGATCTTTTAAATTTTAGTAGTAATTTTTAAAATGTTAGTATCTACAGGTCATTTTTTTTCTTAGGGATGAAATTGAAGTACATCTTGATAAACCAGCTATTGGAAAGGTAACGAAGGGATTCCTTAGGATTGAAAAGGATTTTTTGTGTTCTTTGTCAATTTGTGTTATGTCATTACGTCGTCAGTGAGCGTGACGTCATTTTGTTAGCTCCAGTTAAAAATCATTTTGTTATCAGTAGTTGTGACGTCATTGCGTTGTCAGAAACGTTGATGTCATTGTGTTGACAGTAGTAGTGATGTCATTGTTGTTGTTAGAAACGTTGATGTCATTGTGTTGACAGTAGTAGTGATGTCATTGTGTTGACAGTAGTAGTGATGTCATTGTGTTGTAATTATACATTATGCCAATATGTGTTTTCACCATAGTGTTTCCTACATCATAGTTTTAACATCAATATGACATTTTCTAGTTCATCATTATGAAATTTACGGGAACACGTGACCCAAAAGCGGAACGAATGGGAATTCTAGGAATACAGTTTTATGGTTATGAAAAGACTTACGATGAAATGGAGGAAAGTGAAACCTGGGTTCGTGACTTTTCTCATAATTTTTTTATCCTCCTCTCATTACCACGTCTTTCATCACTGTCGTCATCACTGTCGTCATAATTATCGTCATCACTGTCATCATCACTGTCGTCATCACTGTCGTCATAATTGTCGTCATCACTGTCGTCATCACTGTCGTCATCACTGTTCTCATTACTATCAACACTTAAACATCTTGCAAAATGTGACGTAAATTTTGATTTATTTTATGAATTAGAAAACGTTGACAATGTTGCCTGAAAACGAACAAGTGTCCGGATCAACACTTTTACTTCAAGTTCTTTTATTCTTGGATTGCATGGCAAAAGATCTTGTAAGTTTCATGTTCAGCATTCTTGCTTTAATATTCAATACCTTTCACAGCTTGCTGTCCGTTTTTTCCATTATCTATTTCTCATTTTGTTTTATAGAAGGCTCAAACAAAAAGGAAAAACGAGGCAGATGTAAATGAAAAGGTTTCTGTGTTTTGGTATTTACTAAATAGTTTAGATGAATTAAATAAGTTCCAACCGTTCAAATGTTCTTTTGAAAAGATAGTTTTAACGAACAGCATTATTTTTTAATTTCACATCCCCATGCACAGGAAGCGAAGCTAGATATGAGTAAAATCTCATTGAAACAAATCTGGGACGTGTACACATCAATAAATGCGAGGTACGAGTAATTATGTTTATTTATGATAATTAATGCTGCATATTACGAGTTTTAACATAACGTTTCCTATGTTTCAGTGAAAACGAAGACACGGTGTTTGCTTGTAGTCTTGTGTTGAGATTGTTTCACCAAGCCTTGCCTTATCTCAAACATGATGCCAACGAGAAAGTTAACGGAGATGTACGTAAAATGCTTCATGATAAATGGAACTTTTCACCCGCTTCATACAGTTGCAAAGCTCAAAACAGGGGGGGTGTTTTAAATATGGTCATTCTTTTTATGACCGCATAGCAATTACAATCTCCATGCTAATAGTAAATACCTTACAGTCTTTACTGTGAGTGTATTGTGAGGACACACATTTTGCTCCCTGCAGCACCTTACAGTCTTTACTGTGAGCGTATTGTGAGGACACACATTTTGCTCCCTGCAGTATCTTACAGTCTTTACTGTGAGCGTATTGTGAGGACACACATTTTGCTCCTTGCACTACCTTACAGTCTTTATTGTGAGCGTATTGTGAGTACACACATTTTGCTCCCTGCAGTACCTTACAGTCTTTACTGTGAGCGTATTGTGAGGACACACATTTTGCTCCCTGCAGTACCTTACAGTCTTTACTGTGAGCGTATTGTGAGGACACACATTTTGCTCCTGCAGTACCTTACAGTCTTTACTGTGAGCGTTTTGTGAAGACACACATTTTGCTCCCTGCAGTATCTTACAGTCTTTACTGTGAGCGTATTGTGAGGACAAACATTTTGCTCCCTGCACTGTCAGGATAAGATGCGACTTTTGGCTGGTGATATTCACTATTCAACTTTCGTTTGATTTTTTTTTTCAATATGTCTATAATTTCCAAGATCTGCGAGCATTTAAATATAATTTTTAAAAAATTGGTCACAAGGAACATTGGTTCTTGTAATGTAGTAACAATTTAGTTGCAATGTTGTGTAAATGATCGTTCTATAAATGTTAGCTATGATATTAAAAAACACCAGACACATACGTACTTTCGTTTTTTTTCTCTATTTTTATTTTTCTCATCTTTAAATTGCACTATCGATCGAATTGTTGACCGTTAAAGTGTTTTTCCTGTTTAAAATCTAATGTTAGCACTATTATATGCTAGGATTCTTTACCAGATATTTTTTACTTTACTTTTTTTTTATCTTTAGGTTAAAGAATTGTCAGGTCACGTGTTTCAGCATCTTTGCAACATCGTTGATGATAAAACAGGGAAATATCATCCGAAAATCACAGATGTTGCAAAGAATATAATTTTAGATGGTATGAAAACATTTATTGACTGAAAATGGCGCATGAATGATGCGTGAAACGTTATTTCATTCTTTACGCAGGGACCGAAGTATTTTTCCGCGACGCAAAAACAAGACGAGATCATCTTCTATGTATGGTCGACGACGTGATGGAAGATAGTCAACTACCATCTTTGGCTTTGACCTTTGAATCACTGTGCAAATTCTTCAGTAACAAAGACGCCAGTGGTCTGCTTGGTTTACCGAACACATTTACAAAGGTATGTTGTTGGAAGTACCAAATATATTCTAAGGTATCGCTGTAAATAGCGGATCCATGGTCGTTCAGACTACATCATTGAAAATATATTTCCATTTTAAAATACTTTGCAGCGAATCCTATTGGAAGTAATTTAGTGTTAAATATTCTTCAGCAACTTCTAACCAAAAGCGTTGTTAAATAAAACTCTTTTTAATTTAAAATGAACTTCCATAATTTATTTTGATTTACCCTCGATCCGTCACTGCTTCCAATATTAATATTTGCTACCCAAGATTAACATTTTATATCCCAAGGTGAACAGTTATATCCCAAAATCAACATTTTTATCCATTAACTTTATTAATACTTTATGTAGACTGTTTTTGAACCTCGGTCAGTTCTCTCTGTGATGTCAACTTTGGTATCCGTAGCTTATCAAGAGGTTAGAAATTTTAATATTTACATTTTTTATATTTACATACTTTATATTTACATACTTTATAGTTACATACTTTATATTTACATACTTTATATTTACATACATTTACATACTTTATAGTTACATACTTTATATTTACATACTTTATATTTACATACTTTATATTTACATGCTTTATATTTACATACTTTATATTTACATACTTTATAGTTACATACTTTATATTTACATACTTTATATTTACATACTTTATATTTACATACTTTATATTTACATACTTTATATTTACACACTTTATATTTACATACTTTATATTTACATACTTATATTTATATTCTATTTTTATTTTACATACTCATAGTTATATTCACTTTATATTTACACACTTTATATTTACATACTTTATACATACATACTTTATATTTACATACTTCATAGTTACATACTTTATATTTACACACTTTATATTTACACACTTTATATTTACATACTTTATATTTACATATTTTATCCCCCCCCCCACTACTAGAACAAGTATTTTAGTCCCCCCCAAGTGCTTGAAAATATCCCTGATAACCTTTATATATACTTTATATTTTTTAACTAAACTATTTTTCAACACGCGTGTCTATTCTTTAGTGTGAAACAGCTCTACATTGTGATTTTGATAAAAATAAAGAAAATAAAACATCAAGCTTGGTTCAGCTACTCAGTGCGATGCAGAAAAGTCTATTGACGTGGGTGAAACAGCAGGTTGAGACGAACAACGTTGAATGGAAGGAAATTGCCTTTCTTATTGTCGAGAAATGTAATGACAAAGTCATAGTTGCTTGGAAAATGTTACGAAATGAATTAAAGACTTGACATTGATGTTTTGTAGATGTAAAATTGATTGCAGAGAAAATAACGCGTGCATTGTCTGTGATTGGAAAGTGCGAAAAAAAGGTTTGACAATCTTCAATCGAAACAAATCTTAATGTCTTTCTTTCTATACACAAGAACGTTTATTTTGATAGGACGAAGCTATTTCAATCATGGAAAATTCATTTATCTCACATACCTTTAGACAAATGGTAAATGACCTATAAATCTCTGGAGTGATGTTATATAGACTATGTTAGTTTTATGCATAAACGGCACACAACTATATCTAACGCTTTTTCGTATTATAGGTTTTGTTTCTTAACACTTTCTCATTGGTGGATGAATTGTGTCTGATTCTCTTACATAATCTTTATCCTGTTGCTGTTGAGATCAGAAATATTGCCGAAAAGCAACCAAGATATTTTAAAAAGGTTCCAATACATTAATACTCTCTCTGTCTCTCTCTCTCTCTCTCTCTCTCTACAATGCACAGAGTTTATAGTCTGATTGTTTTGTCGTTTTAGTCCAATATTTTGGAAGACTTGAGTGGTGATCGTGTAATTCTTAGAAGTTGGGAGATGGAATCCTCTCATAATTATGAGAACAATCAAAATTTTACGCGGGTTCGCAATGAATATTTTAGAATTTTTATAGTTACATATTTTTTGTGATCAGGGCAGCTTTTTTGTTTATGATATTGCCACGACGACAAGTATTGTTGCTTATATTTTTTTTAACTGACTTTAATTTCTTTATTCGTGGGTTGCTAATGTATAACATGTTTTTGCTTTATCGATTTGTGAAATTCTTTAGGTGTTTTCATGTCCTGGTTGCAGCGAATTTCTCGTTCAGTTTGATCCTAGATGTGAAACAGAACGAAGGTATATATTATATTTCTTATAAATTTTACATTAGCATGTCGGGGGGGTGGGGTGGCTAGACGATTGTATGTTTTGCAGTAGGGCAAAGATAGCAGGACTTAGATCATTGTGATTAATATGTAGAAGTGGGGAAAGTTATTCATCATTTTTTTACCACATAAGAAATATTCACTTTAGATATGACTATCTGGAGTTCACTGATTCTAACGGAGTGAAGAAAAGATTTGATCAAAAAGTTGGTACTGAGAAATGGCCGACGGTAAGTTGTGGAGACGATAATATCTGCACCTTATTTAGCCAATGATGTGGGCTTACACAGTCCGCACCCTCCTGCGCACTCTCCCGCAGTAACTCCCCCCGTCTTTAATGTCTCTTTTCTTTTAGGAGGTTGAATTTAACTGTGGCGACAAACTTAGTTTTCTCTTCCATTCAGACGGCAGTAACAATGAGTGGGGATACAAATTTACGGTATTCAACTATTTCTCGTTTGAAATTTATTATTTTACAATTTTCATTCTTTTTTGTTCTTCTCTATCCACTCGTGTACTTGGATAACATCTTAAGTCTTTTCATATGCAGGTTACTGCACGTGATATGCCCTCTATCTTGGCTATTTGACCTACAGTTGGGTCTTGCCAGCTTATTTGGTCTTTTTTGCAGCTCTTTAATGGCCGCCAACTCAAAAAGTAAGTGAGGGGGGGAGGGGAGGGGAGGGCATGCGGTGGTTGCATTGTATGAATATCGAGACTGAGTAATGTCGTCATTTCATGCGAGTATTTTGATTGTTTTTTAGACAGTAAAAAAGACGAACAAACGAAAGTCGATGGCGATGGCTGTTTATTGCAGAGTAACATTTGGACAACTTTATTTCGTGCTGGTATTACTAACAATGGTAAATTACAGAGATCTTTGTCTGGGCATCATGTGAGTTATAATTATGAGTAGAGAATATCGATCATTTCACTTCTCATGTGTTCGTATTTCTATGATTTCTTGTGTTTGTTTCTCAGGCAACAACTTTTAGTGATGACCATCAAGTTTACAAGTTTGCTAAAGATATCGCAACCGAAGAATCAGGAAATGCCTACGAACTTTTGAAAAGGTTTGTTGTCTATGTTTTTGTTTGTACTTTGTAGCACTGACAAGTATACATTGTGTCTATGGTAGTGATCCATGGTGTACTTTTTAGTACTGACAAGTATACATTGTGTCTATGGTAGTGACCATGTTGTACTTTGTAGTACTGACAAGTATACATTGTGTCTATGGTAGTGATCCATGGTGTACTTTTTAGTACTGACATGTATACATTGTGTCTATGGTAGCGATCCATGTTGTACTTTGTAGTACTGACATGTATACATTGTGTCTATGGTAGTGACCATGTTGTACTTTGTAGTACTGACAAGTATACATTGTGTCTATGGTAGTGATCCATGTTGTACTTTGTAGTACTGACATGTATACATTGTGTCTATGGTAGTGATCCATGTTGTACTTTTTAGTACTGACATTTATACATTGTGTCTATGGTAGTGATCCATGGTGTACTTTGTAGTACTGACATGTATACATTGTGTCTATGGTAGTGACCATGTTGTACTTTGTAGTACTGACAAGTATACATTGTGTCTATGGTAGTGATCCATGTTGTACTTTGTAGTACTGACAAGTATACATTGTGTCTATGGTAGTGATCCATGGTGTACTTTTAGTACTGACATGTATACATTGTGTCTATGGTAGCGATCCATGTTGTACTTTGTAGTACTGACATGTATACATTGTGTCTATGGTAGTGACCATGTTGTACTTTGTAGTACTGACAAGTATACATTGTGTCTATGGTAGTGATCCATGGTGTACTTTTTAGTACTGACATTTATACATTGTGTCTATGGTAGTGATCCATGGTGTACTTTTTAGTACTGACATGTATACATTGTGTCTATGGTAGCGATCCATGTTGTACTTTGTAGTACTGACAAGTATACATTGTGTCTATGGTAGTGATCCATGTTGTACTTTGTAGTACTGACAAGTATACATTGTGTCTATGGTAGTGATCCATGTTGTACTTTGTAGTACTGACATGTATACATTGTGTCTATGGTAGTGATCCATGTTGTACTTTGTAGTACTGACATGTATACATTGTGTCTATGGTAGTGACCATGTTGTACTTTGTAGTACTGACAAGTATACATTGTGTCTATGGTAGTGATCCATGTTGTACTTTGTAGTACTGACATGTATACATTGTGTCTATGGTAGTGACCATGTTGTACTTTGTAGTACTGACAAGTATACATTGTGTCTATGGTAGTGATCCATGGTGTACTTTGTAGTACTGACAAGTATACATTGTGTCTATGGTAGTGATCCATGGTGTACTTTTTAGTACTGACATGTATACATTGTGTCTATGGTAGCGATCCATGTTGTACTTTGTAGTACTGACAAGTATACATTGTGTCTATGGTAGTGATCCATGTTGTACTTTGTAGTACTGACAAGTATACATTGTGTCTATGGTAGTGATCCATGGTGTACTTTGTAGTACTGACATTTATACATTGTGTCTATGGTAGTGACCATGTTGTACTTTGTAGTACTGACAAGTATACATTGTGTCTATGGTAGTGATCCATGTTGTACTTTGTAGTACTGACATGTATACATTGTGTCTATGGTAGTGACCATGTTGTACTTTGTAGTACTGACAAGTATACATTGTGTCTATGGTAGTGATCCATGGTGTACTTTGTAGTACTGACAAGTATACATTGTGTCTATGGTAGTGATCCATGTTGTACTTTGTAGTACTGACATGTATACATTGTGTCTATGGTAGTGATCCATGTTGTACTTTGTAGTACTGACATGTATACATTGTGTCTATGGTAGTGACCATGTTGTACTTTGTAGTACTGACAAGTATACATTGTGTCTATGGTAGTGATCCATGTTGTACTTTGTAGTACTGACATGTATACATTGTGTCTATGGTAGTGACCATGTTGTACTTTGTAGTACTGACAAGTATACATTGTGTCTATGGTAGTGATCCATGGTGTACTTTGTAGTACTGACAAGTATACATTGTGTCTATGGTAGTGATCCATGGTGTACTTTTAGTACTGACATGTATACATTGTGTCTATGGTAGCGATCCATGTTGTACTTTGTAGTACTGACAAGTATACATTGTGTCTATGGTAGTGATCCATGTTGTACTTTGTAGTACAGACAAGTATACATTGTGTCTATGGTAGTGATCCATGGTGTACTTTGTAGTACTGACATTTATACATTGTGTCTATGGTAGTGATACATGTTGTACTTTGTAGTACTGACATGTATACATTGTGTCTATGGTAGTGATCCATGTTGTACTTTGTAGTACTGACATGTATACATTGTGTCTATGGTAGTGACCATGTTGTACTTTGTAGTACTGACATGTATACATTGTGTCTATGGTAGTGATCCATGTTGTACTTTGTAGTACTGACATGTATACATTGTGTCTATGGTAGTGATCCATGTTGTACTTTGTAGTACTGACATGTATACATTGTGTCTATGGTAGTGATCCATGTTGTACTTTGTAGTACTGACAAGTATACATTGTGTCTATGGTAGTGATCCATGTTGTACTTTGTAGTACTGACATGTATACATTGTGTCTATGGTAGTGATCCATGTTGTACTTTGTAGTACTGACATGTATACATTGTGTCTATGGTAGTGACCATGTTGTACTTTGTAGTACTGACATGTATACATTGTGTCTATGGTAGTGATCCATGTTGTACTTTGTAGTACTGACATGTATACATTGTGTCTATGGTAGTGATCCATGTTGTACTTTGTAGTACTGACATGTATACATTGTGTCTATGGTAGTGATCCATGTTGTACTTTGTAGTACTGACAAGTATACATTGTGTCTATGGTAGTGATCCATGTTGTACTTTGTAGTACTGACATGTATACATTGTGTCTATGGTAGTGATCCATGTTGTACTTTGTAGTACTGACATGTATACATTGTGTCTATGGTAGTGACCATGTTGTACTTTGTAGTACTGACAAGTATACATTGTGTCTATGGTAGTGATCCATGTTGTACTTTGTAGTACTGACATGTATACATTGTGTCTATGGTAGTGATCCATGTTGTACTTTGTAGTACTGACAAGTATACATTGTGTCTATGGTAGTGATCCATGGTGTACTTTGTAGTACTGACAAGTATACATTGTGTCTATGGTAGTGATCCATGGTGTACTTTGTAGTACTGACATTTATACATTGTGTCTATGGTAGTGATACATGTTGTACTTTGTAGTACTGACATGTATACATTGTGTCTATGGTAGTGACCATGTTGTACTTTGTAGTACTTTTTATAGTCATACATTTTATATTTATACATTCAGATTTCAGGAATCCAGTAATACTCCTCGAGTTGGAGGAGCTAAAGTTGATGAAGCTATAAGATGCGTGTTCGCCGCCCTTGTATGGCATTCTCAACGACTTCGTGATGAACTTGTCTTATTTGGTAAGTCTGTTTCTTTGAAACTCACAGCAAAATTCCTTGTTTGGTAATAAAATAATTATAATTTCAGTCGTACACTGTTTAAGTATGTTTTTTTATATGTTTGTTTTTTTGTAACTAGTAAATTCCATCACCTTCGATTCTTAACCATTTTTATCCCTCACTAACCGATTCTATCCCTCACTATAAAATCTTATCCACTATTGTTCATTCAGCTTCAGATTGTCCCCCAGAGACAATACCTGCAGGGATCTCTGAAGCCTATAAGACTGCTGAATCATTGCGAATGGGTTTGGTAATTTGATTTTATGCCATTTTGTTTTGCGTAATTTACTGTCACATGACTACCCATCATTACCTGTTTTTGAAGTTTATTAAACATTCATCAGGTGGAAGCACGACAGAAATTGATCATTGAAGCTGAAGAAGGGAAACAAAAAAATGGAAAAATCATTGATCCCGATGAAGTTGGTATGTACTTCATGTTAGCATCGTAGTTGGCTAAAGTTTGAATTGTTAATGAAGTATTTACGTGGAAATTGTGTATGTATTTGCAGTAACCAGTTGCAAAGAGAAAGCTTTATTTCTGTTAAAGTTTTCAGGATTAACAAGAATTGCTTCATCGACTGATGTAGGTGTCAAATACAAATTCACCTTAACTCTCGTTGCTGTAAATCTTGTATTTAGCTGTAGTCATCTTCAACCTTAGCTGTAGTCATCTTCAACCTTAGCTGTAGTCATCTTCAACCTTAGCTGAAGTCATCTTCAACCTTAGCTGTAGTCGTCTTCAACCTTAGCTGTAGTCATCTTCAACCTTAGCTGTAGTCATCTTCAACCTTAGCTGTAGTCATCTTCAACCTTAGCTGTAGTCATCTTCAACCTTAGTGGTAGTCATCTTCAACCTTAGTGGTAGTCATCTTCAACCTTAGCTGTAGTCATCTTCAACCTTAGCTGAAGTCATCTTCAACCTTAGCTGTAGTCGTCTTCAACCTTAGCTGTAGTCATCTTCAACCTTAGCTGTAGTCATCTTCAACCTTAGCTGTAGTCATCTTCAACCTTAGTGGTAGTCATCTTCTGTAGTCATCTTCAACCTTAGCTGTAGTCATCTTCAACCTTAGCTGTAGTCATCTTCAACCTTAGCTGTAGTCATCTTCAACCTTAGCTGTAGTCATCTTCAACCTTAGCTGTAGTCATCTTCAACCTTAGCTGTAGTCATCTTCAACCTTAGCTGTAGTCATCTTCAACCTTAGCTGTAGCCATCTTCAACCTTAGCTGTAGCCATCTTCAACCTTAGCTGTAGTCATCTTCAACCTTAGCTGTAGTCATCTTCAACCTTAGCTGTAGTCATCTTCAACCTTAGCTGTAGTCATCTTCAACCTTAGCTGTAGTCATCTTCAACCTTAGCTGTAGTCATCTTCAACCTTAACTGTAGTCATCTTCAACCTTAGCTGTAGTCATCTTCAACCTTAACTGTAGTCATCTTCAACCTTAGCTGTAGTCATCTTCAACCTTAGCTGTAGTCATCTTCAACCTTAGCTGTAGTCATCTTCAACCTTAGCTGTAGTCATCTTCAACCTTAGCTGTAGTCATCTTCAACCTTAGCTGTAGTCGTCTTCAACCTTAGCTGTAGTCATCTTCAACCTTAGCTGTAGTCATCTTCAACCTTAGCTGTAGTCATCTTCAACCTTAGCTGTAGTCATCTTCAACCTTAGCTGTAGTCGTCTTCAACCTTAGCTGTAGTCATCTTCAACCTTAGCTGTAGTCATCCTCAACCTTAGCTGTAGTCGTCTTCAACCTTAGCTGTAGTCATCTTCAACCTTAGCTGTAGTCATCTTCAACCTTAGCTGTAGTCATCTTCAACCTTAGCTGTAGTCATCCTCAACCTTAGCTGTAGTCATCTTCAACCTTAGCTGTAGTCATCTTCAACCTTAGCTGTAGTCATCCTCAACCTTAGCTGTAGTCATCTTCAACCTTAGCGGTAGTCATCTTCAGAGTCATTTGAGGTTGTTGAAACGTCAGTCAACAACAACAAAAACAGTCCTTCTCAGGACTATACCAACCTGGACGATCTACATTTACAAACATGTAACATGTATTCATGTTGCTCTATATTTCCTCTTTTTATCGTACAGATAAAAGAAACTCATGATGTTGTCAATTCAAACAAGAAAAATGCTTTTCATCGAATTTCAATCCATCGGAGACGTCAGGTAAACGTCGGGGTTTCAATCAACAAAGAAACGATTGACACAACATAAAAAGTAAACATTATGTATTCGGAAGTCGTCATCATTAAAGAACATCCTTAATTTAGTGGCATATGTGAAATAATGTATGTAAGATATGGAGTGCCAAATAAAATGCTTATTTCTGTATTTAATTGTGTTTACAGTAAGTTTGAGTGTTTATCTTTTGATGTATGTGTTCATATTTTTTAGACAAAATCATCAGAAGACACCAACAAGACTTCACATAAATATCCATCCTTTAGGCTTATTGTTGATTTTGTTTCAAACAATAATTATTCCCACACTCGGTATGCAACTGTCTTTTTTTGATGGTGTACACGAGTTATCCATAATGAATCTATGATGTACACGATTTGTCCATGATGAATCTCCGATGTACCTGATTTATCCATGATGAATCTATGTGTACATCACTTATCTATGATGAATCTATGTGTACATCATTTATTATACATGATGAATCCATGTGTACATCATTTATCCGTGATGAATCTATGTGTACATCATTTATCCATGATGAATCTATGTGTACATCATTTATCCATCATGATTCTTCATTCATGATGTACTTGAGGGATTTATTGTGTCAATAATGGATTCATGATGGTTCATGATATTTACTTCTTTTCAGTATCGAGTCTCTGCTCCACGAAAGAAAAAAACTGGCAAATAGCTTACATGAAGTTTACTTGTTTGCCGCTGAATATATTCGACTGTACTCAAGACCAGATATATTCCAGGTAAAAGAAACTTAAGTAGATCAGTGAGAACAAGGAAAAATATAAAATTAAAGTTGGTTTGCTTCAAAATTGAAAAGGGCATAAGTGAAAGAGAAAATTCCATGGTATACATGGTCTTTTTGTGATCACATTAAATATTGTTTATGATTTTTGTTATCATTTTTAGGCTCCGGTGGTAATTTTCCTTCAACAAATGCTTGTTCATCAAAAGTTGTATCCACGGTAAGGCAACTACTCCTAAGGGTGTATTAAAAAACAGCCCAAAAACAACCTTTAGAAATTGACGTACTGTGATAATTTCAATGTCCTATCACTGTACAAAGTCCACGGGGTCATAAAGGATTGTCAGCTTCATGCATGTATTAAATATCTTTGTTACTGACACAGAAGCTTTCCTTCTCCTCGGAATTTTACTAAATTTCCAACAGCAAAATATGCTCAAGATGCACTAATGAGATTAGCATAGTGATCAGGCATTGAAATTTCTCACTAGCTTCATTTCTAAAGCTCTTGTTTTTTTGATACATCCTGTTTATATTTCAGACACTAAAACTGAGATTGCTCTATCTCATCCACGTGAAAGTTTTACTTTGATATGTTTGACTGCAACAGGATGATAAAATGTGTGTTTTTACATTGATCTTTGAAAGGCAACAGTTCTTTAAACATTTTATTAGATCAGACGATATTCTACTGTGTTCTGACGTACGCGTTGACGTCATAAACACGTGACTATATAAGTAGGGTTGCTAGTAAAGTCATTGTGTTTTTTGGTTCTTTCACATTTGCAGTCATTACGGCGACAATCTGGATGGTTGTGGATTGGAACTAGAAGGTCGAGTAAGAAAGTCATATTATACTTTTCTGAGAAGGTTACTGGAAAGTGTTCGTTCATTTGATGGTGATGCCGAAGATGAGAGGTTAGCTTTGCATCTTGTTTAAAATCCCTAGTAACCCTCATGTAACCCTTGTGTACCTATTGTGTACATATCTCCAACATTACATCTTCAATCCCTAGTAATCCTCATGTAACCCTTGTGTACCTATCGTGTACATATCTCCAACATTACATCTTCAATCCCTAGTAACCCTCGTGTAACCCTTGTGTACGTAATCTACTATATCTCCAATACTACATCTTCAATCCATAATTATCCCCAATGCGTCTGTAGGTAACCTTACTTGGCTGTATCTTACTATCATCTTCTAACCTTTTATTATACATATTTTAATCCATATCTGAAGCAATTTTAATGTTTGTTTCTATTCTTTATCTTGCCAGCTCTCGATCGAAATCATTCATCTGCATTCGTGCGTTTTTACTTCACTTTCTCGACATTGAGTGGAAATCATATGATCTTGCCTTCCTCAATGAAACAAATCTACCAGAATTCTTCTTGAAAACTTCTAAAGGTAGGAAGAAAATGATCAATTTTCTTCTTTCGTAAATAAAATACACTTTTTTTGTCTTTCTTGTGTTTGTGCTTTTTCTTTGTATTTCGTCTGTAAACGTTCTCGTTACATTTGATGTCTTTATGATTTTCACTAATTAAAGTAACAAAATGAATGTAGAAACTTGTTTAGTATTTCATGTCGTAAATTACACTTGTTTGCGATACTTCAGCAACAATAAGTGCTCTTCAGCAATGCAACTCCGAGCTGTCCGACCAACGAGAATTAGATGAATATAAGGAAAATATGGCTTGGAAAGAGCAAGCGACAAAAGGTTTTAATGAATGGTGGGAAGCCATGCAAAGTAAAGTGAATAATCCTGATGAAAAAAGAGTATGTTCACTTTAAAATCAATCGCTCATCGACATATAATTCGTTTATTTAAAGCATTGATCTTTTTATTTAGAGATTACATCTGTTTCTCAGTCGTTACGCTGAGCTTTTTGATGTCGACGTATTCTGTGATGGTTGCAAACTTCCTTTAACTCGCTCTCGTTATCGCTGTCTTAACTGCTTTGAAATTGATCTATGTTCGACATGTTATACAGGTTTTTACTTCAAAATTGATCTATGTTCAATCTGCTATACAGGTTTTACTTTGAAATCAATCTGTGTTAAACATGTTATACAGGCTTTTACTTTGAAATTAATTTATGTTCAATTAATATGTGAAGCAACTAGACGGTTTCTATTCGTGATTACGGGATAGCGTGCTATTTGTGCGGGTGATTACAGGATGCAATGCTATTTCTGTTTGTGATTTATGAGAGCAATCTATTTCTATGGATCATTATAAGATAGCATGCTTTTTCTGTGGTTGATAACTGGCTATCTTGTGGTTTTATGTCTGGGTGCAGGATTTGAGATTTGGAATTGAGAAAAATGATCGATGATAGTTGTGTTTTCTTTAGGCAATGTTAGACCCAATGGACATTCGAGTGATCACGAAGTTGTAGAAATGAGGTAATGTTTCTTGATAGGCAAGATGGAGAAGAGCTAGAGTCCCTGGATTTTATCGCCCTTCCCACCCCATACCCACCCCTACAAGAGCCTCTATCGCCCTTCCCACCCCTATACCCACCCCTACAAGAACCTCTATCGCCCTTCCCACCCCTACAAGAACCTCTATCGCCCTTCCCAACCCATACCCACCCCTACAAGAACCATAGAAGTATTTTACATAATTTCTTGTTATTTAGATGGAAATGTGATGGTTGTGATGGCTTTATTATTGGAACTCGTTTCAACTGTACTGTTTGTCATGATCTTGATTTGTGTTTAGGATGTTACACTGCAAATGTTTGGCCTGAACGGTAAAGGAAAAGTATCATCCATAATGAATTATATACTTTTAAAATAAACTTTTTTACTTCATTTCTAGTCATTCTGCTTCACATTCAATGAAAAAATTTACCAAGAAAATGGGTATGAAATTCAATGTATTTTTTAATTATTGCATTGATTGTAATTTTACATTTCGTCTCTTCCTCTTGTTTATGTAGGACTGTCAATTCATCAAAGAATCCCTGCTTATACTCATACGCATTCTTGGTTTCAATTTACTTCGCTTTCCCTTTCTCTCGCTAATGCACTTAATGATCCTGGATCTAGTGGTACGTCATGCAAATCACGTGACCACTACACGTGACCTTTCATTTTGATGACGTATTATACACCTTTTTTCATAGATGCATATGGAGATTACATGTGCACAACAGGAATACTACACGTGACCTTTCATTTTGATGACGTATTATACACCTTTTTTCATAGATGCATATGGAGATTACATGTACACAACAGGAATACTACACATGACCTTTCATTTTGATGACGTATTATACACCTTTTTCATAGATGCATATGGAGATTACATGTACACAACAGGAATACTACACGTGACCTTTCATTTTGATGACGTATTATACACCTTTTTTCATAGATGCATATGGAGATTAAATGTACACAACAGGAATACTACACGTGACCTTTCATTTTGATGACGTATTATACACCTTTTTTCATAGATGCATATGGAGATTACATGTGCACAACAGGAATACTACACGTGACCTTTCATTTTGATGACGTATTATACACCTTTTTTCATAGATGCATATGGAGATTACATGTACACAACAGGAATACTCCACGGCAAATGTCTTTCTTTGATGGTTAAATGTCTCAACGAAGCTCTTAATGTCGCTAAATGTGAGTGACAATGTTAAAACTGTATTTTGGTAAATATTTATGTAATTACAGCAGCAGATAATACATGTCTTCATACAACCAACCATTGACATGTTTAGTTGAAAAGCAACAAGAGGAACAACGTAAAGCGGCCTTGTTGAAGGATTCACTGTTAAAAAATACCGACGCTACGGCATCATCCACCGTCGGCGCAACTGGCAAAACTAATGTTTCTAAAAAGTCAGATGAAATAAACTCTGATGTATCGAAATCCAAGTCTACTTCAGCCATAAACGATAAACCCTCAGATATTGAAAAGTCTAACTTCTCGGAAACAAAAACTGATGTTGCTTCAAACTCCGAGACTTCTATAGACATTACTAAGGACATCCCTCATCAACCATCGTTTACATCAGATATCCCAATACATCCTACGGCAACACCTGATGCATCTCACTCAAGTGTCGTTCAGTCTCAAAGATCCCAATCCTATCCTGATGATGAATCAATCGTATCAAAGAAAGAATCTCTTGAAGTTGAGCCTTCGGCCTCTGGGTCAGAGGTTACTACTTTGACGGATGCCTCCGATAAAACACTTACCATGAATACGCTCGCCGATATTCTCCAAGGAGATGATAGCGTTCCTTTGTCATTGGTGAATAATGGTGAAAGCTCAGTTAGTGATGGTTGGGTGAAGTTAACTGAAGAACAACTAAACGCTCTCTTTGTAAAAGAAACACTTGAAAGTCTTTTGGGATTGTTAGGAGCCATGTTACCAAAAGACTCCAAGGTTAGTATTGGCTGTAGTCTTAAGACAAATGTAACTTTTTATTTCTACATACTCTTGCGTTCTTCAACACGAACGCGCTGCGTACCAACTCTTATGTCCATTTTAAAATTGTAATAAAATAATCATCTTTATTTTTAGCTCACACATTGGACAAGTTGTAATCCAAACGCAGAACAATTTTTGATAACTGAGCTCATTCCTGTGCTTCTAAAGATGGCAAGGTTAGTGCCCAATCCCCTCCCGTCACTGTTTCAATTCTCCGTTGTTAACCATCAGTCTGGCAACATCAATGTTTATCGTTTTAAGGTCTCCTGATGTTTTGTTCACTCACAGAAATATGACCATTGCTGT
Organism: Xenia sp. Carnegie-2017; assembly: GCF_021976095.1. NCBI lineage: Eukaryota > Metazoa > Cnidaria > Anthozoa > Malacalcyonacea > Xeniidae > Xenia > Xenia sp. Carnegie-2017. The sequence goes on along the minus strand of NW_025813486.1, from coordinate 19,091,200 downwards.
TTTAGGAAAATATTTACAATGTATCTCACCGGAGGTGAGTTTGTTTAGTTTTGCCAATTCATTTCCATCCCTTTGCCATTCCTTTGTCAATCCATTGCCAATCCATTGCCATTCCTTTGCCATTCCTTTGTCAATCCATTGCCAATCCATTACCTTTCCTTTGCCATCCCTTTGTCAATCCATTGCTAATCCATTGCCATTCCTTTGTCAATCCATTGCCAATCCATTGCCATTCCTTTGCCATCCCTTTGTCAATCCATTGCTAATCCATTGCCATTCCTTTGTCATTTCTTTTGTCAATCCACTGCCAATCCATTACCTTTCCTTTGTCATTCCTCTGTCAATCCATTGCCAATCCATTACCATCCTTCGCCATTGCTTTGTCAAACAATGGTAAATCCGTTTTCAATTCATTACCGTTCCTTTGTCAATCTTTACTCAAGCTTATGTAAATCCTGAAGTCTGAGGCTTCTACAAAACCTTTGTTAGTGTATAATTTAAAATCTTTATTTAAAGTTTTCATGAAAATTTTGCAGTATTGTGAGTAGGTGAAAACTTTATTTAAAGTATATAGTTATACTGTGAGTACGTGAAAAAATTAGAGGGATAACAAATAATTACTTTATTAATGCATTCGAAGTTTTTATTTATTTTATTTTTTTATTTCTTAGTTGTGTGATAGGCTGAGCGCACCCGAGAAAGGCAAAGAAAATGAAAGCGACAATCTGTGTTTTAATGATTTATGTGGAAAGGATATGATAGAATCGTTGTTCCAGTTCGGTGCTGGATGTCTTGCAAGGTACAGCTACGTCCGTTTACATTTGCTTACTTTTTAACAAAACCGACTTAAGTAAAGCGTCTGCTTACTTTAGATCTGATCTTGAGTCAGCTTCAAGTGTCGCATCTTGCCTTCAACATTTAAGTCAGTCGTTGCTATGGCAACCAAGCATAACGTATCACGTGACGCAGTCTCTCACAGCGCTTACAGAAAATTCTGAGCATCCACAATTAGGAAACATCTTTGGTGTGTTAGTGTTTGCTGGCTTTCCCAATGTAAGTTGTTCTTGCAAGGACTTTTATCATCCGCTGTGTATCTTATGTACCTTTGTTACATTCTGTGTATCTCATGTACCTTTGTTACATTCTGTGTATCTCTTGTACCTTTGTTACATTCTGTGTATCTCATGTACCCTTGTTACATTCTGTGTGTCTCAAGTACCTTTGACATAAGTTGTACATTTTACTATGCCAGACACCCAAACGTTGATTCATTTTGTCTGTTCAGGTTATTCAAATTGGATCTCGTGTTTTGATGAAGAATCAGAGTAGTTTAGGAAAAGAAGGAATTGCTTTATCTTATTCAAGTAGCAATGGAACAGCTGTTGTTGCTGATACAAAAACAAGAAAAAGAATAAGCGTAAGTCCATTATATATTTTAAAAGATATGTTGAACACTAAAACCTCGTTTCCACTATTGGTTTAACGCGACAAACGCGACAACGATTGACTTTAATCGCGATAATCCCATATGAGAACGCGGTAATAATCGCAATAAACGGCGACTAACAATCACGACAAACGCGATAAAATATCAAAAATTTTTGATATTTATTCGCGTTAATCGCCAAAATGACATCATCTTGAATAAAAATTTAGGAATTTAAGATGGCGAATCCAAAAACGTTGTTTTCTTTTTTTCGATGCCTTTCTACGGCGTCTCCGTCGCCTCCATAAAACATAAGCTACTGCAATTACTACCAGATCGTGTTTTTTTACCGACGCTATTTCACAAAATAATCGCCATCCGACATAATGTAAACAACACGTCTAATCGCGCAACCATTGCAAATAAAGGTTATCGCTATCGCTTTTATCGTGATAAACCAATAGTGGAAACCATGCTCAACTATACTTTACATAGATTATGTTTATTTTTGTGTGTTAGTACATAATCAAACATAATTTGTGTGTTAGTACATAATCAAAGGCGTTTATGGCCCCCACATGTGAGAAATAAGATTTTTTGCAGTTTAATGACGGTTTTCTGCCAGTCGAGAGGTTTTTAAATTAGGCAAAGTGAAAAATTATTGACACTACTTCAAATAACTTCACAACATCCGCGAGTCACAAATATGATTTTATGGTAATGTCCATATTTTCTGAGCGTCCTTGTTTTATGTAATGCATTTGTTAATTTTAAGATTAAAGAATCCAATCTACAAGAAATGTCCGTTTTTGTGGAGTTCCAAAGTAGTTCCCAGTTTTCAACACTACTCGCTATTGCGCAAGATATTTTACTTGCATTAAATGGGGAGAGTAAGTCGTCTTTTGTCCTTGGCAACCATTTTTTTCATCCCGGCTCACTGCTTACTTCTCTTGCTTCGTTTTTCTTAGATGAAGTATCCATTGAACGAATGTGGGTTTTGTATTTGGTTTTGAAAGCGATATTATCAAATTTGAAAGTACGTAAATTCTTTACCAAAATTCCCGTGAATTATACATCGTTGCATTTAAATCCTTCTTTCTCTCACAGGGAAGTAAAGCTACAGAATTACGAAATGATATAATGAAAAGTTCTCTTCTTCCCTCATTGTTTGCATTAGCGTCTCAAGGTACCGACTTAAGTCGAATGTGGCTTCTCAGAGACCTTGAGGTGATCATTTTATTCCTTAAAAAGATGACGGTTGACTTTGTTGTCTTTTTTTACAATTCTCGACGTTCGTTTTAACTGTTTATCCTTCACAGATTTTGTCGATTAAATTGTACAAGAAGCAACTTGATGGATCTAGGAAACTTCCTAAACTCGAGTTGATACGAAGTGATTCTGAAACTAAAGAATCAAGTGCAGTTCAAGCGACAAATGAACCTTTACGAGCTCTTCTTCTGGTAATGTGCTCTTATAAGCTCGTACAACATTTGTTTTGTTTATAAATACCGGAGCTACTGTTATGTATCCAAATAACGTTTTTAAATTCGCACTACACTAAAATCATGTTCATGAACACAAAATTTATCCATTCCTAGCCTATATCATCCTTGCTCAACGCATTCATCCCACTTCAATTCTGTATCATACTTGCTCAACACATTCATCCCCTTCAAACCCTGTATCATCCATGCTCACCACATTCATCCCATTCCAATCCTGTATCATCCATGCTCACCACATTCATCCCATTCCAATCCTGTATCATCCATGCTCACCACATTCATCCCATTCCAATCCTGTATCATCCATGCTCACCACATTCATCCCATTCCAACCCTGTATCATCCATGCTCACCACATTCATCCCATTCCAATCCTGTATCATCCATGCTCACCACATTCATCCATCCTGTATCATCCATGCTCACCACATTCATCCCATTCCAATACTGTATCATCCATGCTCACCACATTCATCCCATTCCAATCTGTATCATCCATGCTCACCATTCATCCCATTCCAATCCTGTATCATCCATGCTCACCACATTCATCCCATTCCAATCCTGTATCATCCATGCTCACCACATTCATCCCATTCCAACCCTGTATCATCCATGCTCACCACATTCATCCCATTCCAATCCTGTATCATCCATGCTCACCACATTCATCCCATTCCAATCCTGTATCATCCATGCTCACCACATTCATCCCATTCCAATCCCATCATCCATGCTCACCACATTCATCCCATTCCAACCCTGTATCATCCATGCTCACATTCATCCCATTCCAATCCTGTATCATCCATGCTCACCACATTCATCCCATTCCAATCCCATCCATGCTCACATTCATCCATTCCAATCCTGTATCATCCATGCCAATCCTGTATCATCCATGCTCACCACATTCATCCCATTCCAATCCTGTATCATCCATGCTCACCACATTCATCCCATTCCAATCCTGTATCATCCATGCTCACCACATTCATCCCATTCCAATCCTGTATCATCCATGCTCACCACATTCATCCCATTCCAATCCTGTATCATCCATGCTCACCATATTCATCCCATTCCAATCCTGTATCATCCATGCTCACCACATTCATCCCATTCCAATCCTGTATCATCCATGCTCACCACATTCATCCCATTCCAATCCTGTATCATCCATGCTCACCCATTCATCCCATTCCTGTATCATCCATGCTCACCACATTCATCCCATTCCAATCCTGTATCATCCATGCTCACCACATTCATCCCATTCCAATCCTGTATCATCCATGCTCACATTCATCCCAATCCTGTATCATCCATGCTCACCACATTCATCCCATTCCAACCCTGTATCATCCATGCTCACCACATTCATCCCATTCCAACCCATCATCCATGCTCACCACATTCATCCCATTCCAACCCTGTATCATCCATGCTCACCACATTCATCCATTCCAATCCTATATCATCCATGCTCACCACATTCATCCCATTCCAATCCTGTATCATCCATGCTCACCACATTCATCCCATTCCAATCCTATATCATCCATGCTCACCACATTCATCCCATTCCAACCCTGTATCATCCATGCTCACCCCATTCATCCCATTCCAATCCTGTATCATCCATGCTCACCACATTCATCCCATTCCAATCCTGTATCATCCATGCTCACCACATTCATCCCATTCCAATCCTGTATCATCCATGCTCACCACATTCATCCCATTCCAATCCTGTATCATCCATGCTCACCACATTCATCCCATTCCAATCCTGTATCATCCATGCTCACCACATTCATCCCATTCCAACTCTGTATCATCCATGCTCGCTACATGTACCATTACCATATTTTCACCATGTTCGGCACATTCAATTGATCTTCAGAGTTTCCAAGAAGCGATACAAGCCCCTATGGCTTTATTGGAAACAATATTGCCCAGAAATGATCAGGCGAGGTTAATGGAGGAGGTTCATCGCAGGTAATGTTATGAGTTAAACCAGAATATTTTGTTTTTGTGTTACTTTTGTGTTTGTGTTGTACTTGTATTTTCTTCTCGCTTGCTGTTCGTTATAACAACGGAAACCTTTAAATTTCGGTAAATGAGTGATGTAACCCGGTCTGCTTTTGTAAATTTTTCTGTATTCACTCCATGTAAAAACAATTGATTTGGAATTCATTAAACAATGCTAATAATCCTAAATTTACATCGCTTGACGAAATGTGCGAGCTGGCTTTACACCACCAAAGAAAACACTGTTTAAGTCCCTCCTATCACAAAATTAAATCGTGCTTTGTAATCTTGTCAAAAGAAAGAATTTCATTTTTTTTTTTCACATCCAGTTTGCGTGAAGAGGCTGCAATACGTCGTTCTCATACTCAATCAAGGTATAATTTCAACATTTTAATTATTTCACATGAAGCAACTTGTTTTAAACGAGTGTATGACATTAATTCTTTAACCGTTCAGTCCTAATGAAGAAATTCCTGAGGCAGATGATACTTCCATTGATTTGGGTGTCGTTCGCTATTCCCCAGCTGAATTACGACCGAAAACATTTAAAGCGAAGGAAGAAGATCAGAAAACGTGCGAAAAGTTAATGCCTTTTTTCACAGAACAGGAAGTAATCGAGGTTTGTAGAGATGTGATACTTTGTACTGATCTGCTCTCGAGTTTTCTCAAAGGTCTCCTGTTTGCATGAGCCTGTGCAAACACAGTAAACATCTTTTACTTCTTAAATTCCGTCACGACTGCTATCCTGTGCATGTTTTCATGTGCCCATGATTGTCGGAATTGTCTTCTGTTTTGGTCAAAAGTTTGTTTTATTTACAGAACCAAAGATCTTTAGCCAGGTTGAAGTCTGGAAATCTTCTGAGGACAGAAATGGACAAAGATTCCCCTCCTGAAATGATAAAAAAGGTTTTAACTTCCTCGAGTCTTCATAATTTAAGTTTCAAAAGCATTTTGTTTCTTCGCTTTTAAATTTTGTTCATTTCTCCCCATAAATTCTTCCTTCAGGTCAATAAAGCATTGTGCATTCTTTATACCCGTCACGTGATCAGTCGACTGTTGGCGGAATGGCCCGAGGATATAGCTCTGACGTCAGACGTACTAAACGATGGAGATGAGGTGCAATTAATTGGTATCTTGGATCTTATACAGAGAATTGAAACGAAAGAAGATTTTGAAAAGGTGAGCTGCGATTGATGTTTTGGAGGATGGAATGGGATAAGGCGAGATTGTATGTAGTATTATGGAACGGGTGAATATGGGATATAAGAGGATAGTTTTAAAGGTTAGCTGCAATTGATGTTTTTTGGGAGTGGTATGGATTTCATGTGGTATAATCAGATTTTATTTAGTTATGAAACAGGTGAATATGGGATGTAAGAGGATATACTCTTGACTTTAAAGTTGTCTCATGTGATTATAACACTGACTTATACATCAATATCCCTTGAGGTCGTGACTCGAGTTGTGAGTCGAGGTGAAGCGAAGTTAATACAACCATTATCTCTTACTGCTGCTCATTGCATGGGAGAAGTTGAATTATCATCGGAGACAAGAGAGACGGAGCATTCTTACAAGAACGATCTTCATAAAGAGGTTTATTACACCATCAATGTTTGTTCGTTGTGTTTTATATTCTCTGCTCTAACTCAATGTTTTTTACTACGATGAAGATAAATTCTTTTGCCAACAAATTTATGTTTTATTGACTAGAACGATATTCTTGATTATTGATTTTAATTCTTATTTTTAAGGACAAAGTTCATATTCCTGGTGCTGCTACATTGAGCATAAAATTTGATCCGAGGTTTGTGAAATCCGCTTATTGAAAAACTATTTTTGAACACATTCGTCAATATGTTGATTTGTCCTCCATTTCTGATGGCATTATGTTGGATAGTGTTGATTTGTGTTGGATCATGTTGGATAGTGTTGATTTGTGTTGGATCATGTTGATAGTGTTGATTTGTGTTGGATCATGTTGGATAGTGTTGATTTGTGTTGGATCATGTTGGATAGTGTTGATTTGTGTTGGATCATGTTGGATAGTGTTGATTTGTGTTGGATCATGTTGGATAGTGTTGATTTGTGTTGGATCATGTTGGATAGTGTTGATTTGTGTTGGATCATGTTGGATAGTGTTGATTTGTGTTGGATCATGTTGGATAGTGTTGATTTGTGTTGGATCATGTTGGATAGTGTTGATTTGTGTTGGATCATATTGGATAGTGTTGATTTGTGTTGGATCATATTGGATAGTGTTGATTTGTGTTGATTTGTGTTGGATATTGTTAGTATTAAACTGTGTTAGATTTCATACCTACTCAACATTAATACATGTTGAATTAGGTTTGAAAATTTCATTTAGCATTGTCTAACATTTTCGTGTACACTTATCCACTGAGATTCGATTGAAGATTGTTGTTGTAAATATTTTCTCATTGGAGGCGACTTTCTGGATGCCAGAATCAAATAACTGTGCGAAAGGTCTTAGACGTTGTTTGATTCATTAGAACAGTTCTTTACAATTTTTTCTGTTGCCATTTACAGGTGTTCAACTGAAGAGGGTTGTGACACATTAATAATGTCTTCCTCACCCAACTATACAGACAATAAACGTGAATTTAGCGGTCAAAGTAGCTGGATTGACTTTGAAATACCAGGTAAGAAATATCAGTAAGTTATCTATGCCATTGGTATGATATGTATCCTTTTATCATATGCTATCATATCCTATGATATGCTATCATATCCTATCATATGCTGTTATATTGTGTCATCATATTGACTTATAGAATTTTGCGCACGCACTAAACTTTATTAAATATTTAGGTGACACGTTGTATTTTGTTTTTCAATCTGACTCCACAAATACAGACTGGGGTTGGAAATTTACCGTCACTGGTGGACAACTTGGAAGGTGGTATACATGTTTACCTTAGGATAGTGTAGTATACATGTTTACCTTGGATAGTGTGGCTTACATGTTGGCCTGGGATAGTGTAGTATACACATGTTTACCTTAGGATAGTGTGGTATACATGTTGGCCTGGGATAGTGTAGTATACACATGTTTACCTTAGGATAGTGTGGCTCACATGTTGGCCTGGGATAGTGTAGTATACACATGTTTACCTTAGGATAGTGTGGCTCACATGTTGGCCTGGGATAGTGTAGTATACACATGTTTACCTTAGGATAGTGTGGCTTACATGTTGGCCTGGGATAGTGTAGTATACACATGTTTACCTTAGGATAGTGTGGCTCACATGTTGGCCTGGGATAGTGTAGTATACACATGTTTACCTTAGGATAGTGTGGCTCACATGTTGGCCTGAGGTAGTGTAGTATACACATGTTTACCTTAGGATAGTGTGGCTTACATGTTGGCCTGGGATAGTGTAGTATACACATGTTTACCTTAGGATAGTGGGGCTCACATGTTGGCCTGGGATAGTGTAGTATACACATGTTTACCTTAGGATAGTGTGGCTCACATGTTGGCCTGAGGTAGTGTAGTATACACATGTTTACCTTAGGATAGTGTGGCTTACATGTTGGCCTGGGATAGTGTAGTATACACATGTTTACCTTAGGATAGTGTGGCTCACATGTTGGCCTGGGATAGTGTGGTATACATGTTGATCTTAGGGTAGTTATTGTTGAATACTTTATTGATGTTTTAAATACAACTTTTGTTAAAGATTTGAGACTGGATATACCATATTGAAAGCTCTTTTGGTTCCTGACCTTGACTTAGCCAGGTTTGTACCAATGAAATTTTTCCACTACATTGGAATAGACCATTGTTCTTATTGATATTTTGGTCTTAAGCAATCTTAATGTTGTATTTTCTTGACAACAGATCGCTGCCTTTAAAGAAACTGTGGAAGTGGTTGGTTTCTGTAGCCTGTAGTCAAACTGGCGAACAACGCTTAATGGTGACTGGTTTGTTACTGAGAGTTCTTCTTGTATCAAGGTGAACATAGACATAATGACCTTTATTTTTTTATGACAAAATAACATCACTCACAAGACAATTATTCTTTCTTTACATATGTAGTAATGTTCCAGTGAACGAGAGACCAGAGTTGAATCTTTTAAACTCACTTTGGGCTTTATACTCTAACATGTTGGAAAAAGAGACAAGTACGTCGAGGAGCTTTTGATTTGATGCGTGCTTCTCATAGCTAGAATTTTTAATCTTGACGTGCAAATGAAGTTGAACAACTGTTGTACATTTATAATAGGAAAGGAGAGTGACACAAATTATCTTTTTATGCAACATAAATTTTACAATTTACTTAGCTACGAAATCATTTAAGTCAGAACGAGACCTCTATATTATTCTGTTATAACTTATACAATCTTTGTCGTATTTAATATTCTCTTCATCTCTCTTGTATAGGTGGTGTACCGTCGTCCCTTGTTCCACCAGCTGTTCGTGGGCTCACAGAGCTCTTCCTAGTTGTTGAGAATCTAGCTCAGGTATATTGGGTTACTTTGTGTGAATGTTAGTTTAACTACATGAACATATTGATCTTTCACATTCCCCAGATAACATCGTCATTTCATTAAACACTTTGATCCTTCACATTCCCTATCTATCACCTATTCCAAGATAACATCGTCAGTTCATTGAACACTTTGATCCTTCACATTCCCTATCTATCACCTATTCCAAGATAACATCGTCAGTTCATTGAACACTTTGATCCTTCACATTCCCTATCTATCACCTATTCCAAGATAACATCGTCAGTTCATTGAACACTTTGATCCTTCACATTCCTTATCTATCACCTATTCCAAGATAACATCGTCAGTTCATTAAACACTTTGATCCTTCACATTCCCTATCTATCACCTATTCCAAGATAACATCGTCAGTTCATTGAACACTTTGATCCTTCACATTCCCTAACTATCACCTATTCCAAGATAACATCAGTTCATTGAACATTTTGATCCTTCACATTCCCTAACTATCACCTATTCCAAGATAACATCAGTTCATTGAACATTTTGATCCTTCACATTCCCTAACTATCACCTATTCCCTAGACAACATCGTCAGTTATTTTAATGTTAATTTTTTTGGATTTGTTGTCTTATTAAGGAATGGGGTATTGCTGAAGAACTAATTGTAGGACTGACCACAGACGAAGCATTGAAACGCTGTTTTACTCAAGCTGTCTGGAATGTTGGTGCCATTGGTGCAGCTATAGGTCTACCTAACAAGGCTACTGAAGCGTTGAAGCAATCAATAGCTACCACATCAACAACAGATGAACACAAGAAGGTAATGAAACGATTTTAGCTTCACAGATTTCAGATTTTGCAACTAAGTGAGCTGTACTGAATATTACTACTGCTGAGGTTGTTGAAACGTCAGTCAAGGTCAACATCAACAGTCCTTTGCAGGACTCTACTAATCTGGATGATCTACATCTACAAACATGAAATGGTATTTTCGGGTTTAAGTCATTCATTTTAATAAGGGCGTATGGCAAATGTTAGCGACGTGTTTACTAAGAAAAATCATTGAATTTTTTTTAAACAATTTCTATTAGAGCGGAAAAACAAATTCTACGAAGAAACCAATTCCACGGTAAAATTTTACCTTTCAAATATTTTATTTCTGATAATATAAAGACATTGTATGGGGATTTAGGTTTAGGATTAAGCTGTAATCTATGGTTTTAGATCTTCTTTGATTGATCCCTTGGGCAGTAGCAGCCACGTTCGGTTAGGAGGGATATATTATGGTAGCAGCGACACAAGCACGGATTCAGACGACTCTTTCAGTGATGGCGACGACGACGACGATATTAGTGGCAGCGGTTAGTGATGATACTTTATGTTAACGCATCTTAAGGAATGTACATTACGTAATAAGTGATTCTCGATTTGTCTCTGTGGACTACTACAACCCCACAGAATAAGGTCAACACTAAAGTTGATATATAACTTTGTTTTTCGCTTGCAGAAAACATCTTGTAGTTTTTGTGAGCGCTTTATATTCAAAATAATTAACGCCATGGATTTGGACGTTTGAAAGAGCGTGGCTTCAACGTATGTAAAGTCAGTCACTCTCAGAGAATTAAAGTCGATGGGATTAAATTCTTTAAAAGATCATAAGTTGTTAATTATAATGGTGCTTTTGAGTAAGCTTATCAACGATTTTATTGAAGCTTTTGTTGGCTTCACTTTCAACAAATGCTTGAAGAAAATCTTCACTCTCCTCAATGCAGCGAGCTAGTTTAGGATCCAAGGGTACATTACCTAAAGTAGGAGGATTATTGGGGTTTAGTCAGTAGAAGAACGTGATTGGTGGAAAGATAATATTTTTTGCTACTTACCCAGGAATGAGACATTACATAGTCTAGCAAGAGCCTTGCCTCCCCCTGAGGAAAAAACATTGCTACACTCCTAAATGGACACAATTAAATAAGTTCAGTATTGGCTGTTCTTGCTTAAGGTGGACTTTCACTGCATGGAACATTTTTCTCGCGACATTTGATGTTTTAGACAATGTGAAACATTGTACATTGTGTGCATTTTAGAAAAATCTTTCAAGTGAATTTTTATCACTTATGAGTAGATTTTAAGTGAGTTATTTAAACAATTCATCTTTCTGACCTTTCTTAACATGTGACCTTGCACGTGACAAAAAAAGACAGCACGTGACAAAAAAGACAGCACGTGACAAAAATGACAGCACGTGACAAAAAAGACAGCACCTCAGACAAACAATATATATTTAATACTCACTGAGCAATGTGGACAAATGAATCCGCTCATGTTTTCAATTATTCCTAATATGGATAGATTAGTTTTTCTACAAAATGAAAGCTCTCTTCTCACATCATCTATAGACACTGCCTGAAATAGAGATGATGAGGGATGATGAGGGATGACGATGGACACTTTTATTATTTTATATATTGATTTTTGCCTTACTTGTGGTGTCGTCACTAGAATAGCTCCATCTGGACTAAATGGTTGTAAACTTTCCACAACTGTTATATGCTCATCAGAGGTTCCTTAATTATACAAGTTTCCCTTAACGTACCTTGACATACATTCACCACATTTTGAGATTGTTCATTTATTACTAACCAGGCGGAGTGTCTATGACAAGATAATCTAAGTCACCCCAAAAAACATCACTAATAAACTGTTTGATCATTGCTAAATAGGAGGTTTAAAAACAAATTATATTATATACAACCTTTTCAATTAACATTATGTCAACAGCAATTTAAAATAACACACTGACAGTTTTTCTTTGGTCCTCTCCATACAACTGGATCATCGCGGTTTGCTAGAAGAAAGCCAATTGACATGACACCAAGCCTTTGGTCAGGTCTTGTGTACACAGGAACCCATCTACAAAATATTGATGATAAATACTACAAGTTTTTCATTTGAAAGATATTTTAGATTGTTTATAAATAAAGGTTTCATAATAATCATTCACCCGTCAGAACACTTGTGAACATTGGAACCCTCAAGTTTCATCAAACGTGGAATACTAGGTCCACACAAGTCGATATCTAACAAACCAACCTGAATAATGCATATTTAATTTTAATTTTAGTTTTACCAAAATATTAGCAAAATAATTATAAAATATGCATAACTGGGTAAAGTTCTTTCTTAGACGTTTTCAAGTCTCCAGTATATAATAAAATAATGTTCAGTAACTGATAAATTTATATGTGAAACAATATAATGTACCTTCTTTCCTCTACTGTATAAGGCACAAGCGAGTTGGGAAGCTACAGTACTCTTACCAACTCCGCCTTTACCAGAAAGCACCAGAAAAATATGTTTCACAGACGATAAACTGCTTTGATCTGTTATAAGTTTGTAAAGATATTATTAGACTTTTTGGCGATCCTTCGATGAATGAATACATTCCTAATTCAGTATCATGAGCATTTAAGCGATTCATGTAATAGTAAGTATGATATATCCTTAAAAATAACACTAAAATTCGTCCAAACCTGTTGAGTTTTCCATTTCTTGCTAAATTCTGTGTAAAATCTGTGTCCCGTTAAAGACTCGCAAGTTCGTGTATTCCCGCGAGGATGCGTGTAGCAAATGCGAGAGTCAGTTCAATTTTTACAAATTACATACCGTGCACTGAAAAGCCTCTTGCAATGAGAAAATATTACATGCATAACACCCATTGATTATTGCAAACTTTAATTTTGTTTCTTTTGTGTTTTTTAACAGTCCCCTTGCTTACTTTATTGGGTTTTTATATTGTGGTCATTAAGTCCCCACACACAGACGTTTTGTCTAATAAATAGTTTGGTTTACGCTTTAAAAAAACTTTATTTTTTTTATAGAGTAAACGAATTTTTTGTCAGTATTTTTGTAGCTTCATACAGCCTAGAAATGGGTATTGCATATGTGTCGAATAGAGAGAAAAGAATTGTACGTGAGAACGCTTGGGAAAGTGAGTATTTACAAGGGCATTTTATGCTAAACTTTCTTATCAACATCTGCAGCACTAATTATTTATAAATTGCAAAGTTAACAATTGGCAGCTGTTTTTATGTTAAAACCTGTCGAAACTTAGCAACCGCGTTAACAAACACTTGTATCAGCACAGAAAGTTTGCGTGATAATTTGAAATCAAGAATTCTAAAAATGTCTGACAAAATTAAGTGTTCAAATTACTTTTTATTTCTAGAATTATGTTCGGAGAAGCCTCAATTAAAACGTGTAGTACCCTCTTATTATAGTTTAATGTTGTAATAACGTCATTAAAGAAGCGGTTTCATGGCTAATCCTCCTTGGGGTACAATACAAGATAATTATCGAAGAGAAAGGTACAATCCTTACAGGTATCTATAAAATATAAATTACTTCAAATATAAATACTTATATGTTTGTGGATGTTGATGTTGACTGACATTTCTACAACCTTAGCGGTAGACATCTACAGAGTCAAAAGATTGACTATCGCTAAGGTTGTCGAAACGTCAGTCAACACCAACACCAACAGTCCTTCTCAGGACTCTACTAACCTGGAGGATCTAAATTATGTATTTTTAACATTCAAAATAAGCTCGACATATATTTTTTAATCAAGCCATAACAAAACTTTGGTATATGGCTGTATTTACAAATGAATAAGGTTACATAGTAACCGAGGTTAATATCAGAGGAACCCTTTGCGGCCTGGGACCCAAGACGTAAGGACGGTAAGTATTTGTGTAAATGAGCTGACGCATTCGTAAGCAGAAATTCCCGAAAAAATTTTATCGAAATGTTTTTCGATGCGATAAGATGCAAGTATGTGGTGGTCAGTGGTCAGGTCCTGAGTGCGTGTTGTTGTATTCGGGACCTGGACTCCAAGTAAACCAAAACGTGCACCCGGTTGCTCATACTTGTACCTAAGCATCCATGTCGAAGGTATGGTAACGATAGATATTAAAGATTATATTTGGGTCGTCCTGCAACTCTGCTGGTGGGTGGAGGCTACAATTTCTAAAATTTCTCACTTACTGTGTCAGTATGTTTGTATGGTATGTTGGTATCAAAAATCTGGTTAGTATTGTTAGCTTCGTATTTTATCGTATTGGATTCGGAATATTCCGAGAGATGATAAGATGGTTGTCAAGGTCAACGTAAACAAAAAATTAAAAGATTAACATTTTGATAGCAGGTGCTTGACATAACCTCAAAGGCTCAAACTCAAAAAAGTTATCGTTTATATTTTCGAAAAAAATGTGGCGGGCCTTTGAAAAAGACGTGGAAACATTTCCGGTCTTAAAAAGGTACATTTTTATCTCTAGAAAATTATGACATGTCTTCTCTTCTTAAACTCCGTGTTGTGAACTAAATTGCTTATTGATAAGATTAAAATGAAATAAGTACTTAAACAATGGATTGTGTCCGTTTTCTTTCACGTAATTTACGATTGTAGCGTAAATTATTTTCACTTTAGGATAATGCCATTTCAAGTGGCTCGTGAACATAGATGTTTTTAATAAAAACGATGGACTATTTGATAGGAAAGAAAAGTCTAATAGTCGAATGACAAGACATATGAAGATGTTTCTTTATCATATTAACAGCAAATTGTCCTTACATTGATTTTTGCCAAGGAAAGAATTTTTTTGAAAATTTCCACGACTACAGTTGCATTTGTTAGAAAGTTGTGAAGATTTTCATTGGATTGTCAAAATTATTAACAATTAGGCCACTTATGTCTACTGTAATGCTCCTGGATTTTAACACTCTCATAAAACTCTTTTTCATTTGATTTATAGCAGATATGAGGGAAACAAGGTTGTCCCAACATCTCTCCCTGCTATTTCCAATGTTACTTACAGAGATAGCACAAGATCGCAAGATCTGGAGAGTCGAATAAAACTTAGTGAGCAATCAAATAAACTTCTACTTGAAGAGCTCATGAGATTACAGCAAGAGTTGAAACTTGCTCTAAGACAGAACGAAGACATTGTAATGAAGGAAAGGCAGGAGATGTTGGCAATACGAGATAAGGTATGTGATTTTCTTTTTTGGCTGAAGTGAATGTAAATTTTTTAAGTTTGATTGTGTAAGTTGAGAGTTTGGGTAGAATCCCTTACACTAATTTCCATCCTCCTGAGGTTGAAGCTGCTGAAAACATGTACAATCATGTATCAATGCAACTCTCAAGAACTGAAGAAAAAGTCAACGTAGAGCATTCAACACTTGCAACATTACTGAGCCAATCAAAAGAGTTAGAAAGAGCTCTAACTGGAGGACAACAGAGAATTATGATGAAAGGCGAACAGGTTGATCGCTTCATCAATAGATTTCGTGATGAGATGTCCGAGCTACGACAAATGAATGAACAGATGCAAAGTTCGTTAAGGATCGTATATGAAGATATGAAAAATATTCAACATCGATGTGAAATGCAGAAATCTGAATTTGATAGCATGGCTCAGGAAATAAAGCAGAAAGTTAAGAGAATGGAAACAGATAGTATTGTAGCTGTAAGTCAAAAGTCACTATTCTTTGTGTTTTTTATTCATCCCTTTTGTGCATTGTGAATAAGCATTTTGTTTGATAATGACTTTGAATTAAAGTGGAAATATTGCTTATAAATTCAATCTGTTTACGTAACATAACTCGAATCTTAAGTGACTTCATAAAGTGTGTTTTTTTCACATTTTGCTTACTCTATCTTTACTAGATGGAAGCATTTCAACGTAGTAAATCAACGCGAGACAATTTTGACGGCAGCTCTTATTTGAAACAAAATATGGAATCAAGGTAACGACAGCCAAACTTACTTTTTGATCGTTTGTTGACGTTTTGTAAATACGTCATGTAATGTAGGTTATTAGAGATCCACGATGCTGTAAATGACATAAAGAGAAAGACGGATGTCGAGACTTCCGAACGAAAAGCTGGTGAACAGAAAGCCGAGTTAAAGTAAGCTTGTTTTTTGATTGAATATTTTGATGCAAGACCTTTGTTGAGGATATAGGCTTAAGATGTTTGTGATCCCCCATAAAACATTATGTTAGGGCCAAATCTTTATTAAACCATTTATTTAATCACGCAAATATTGAAGTTAACTTAAAATGATGAAAAAATTTATTCAACCTATAACCAAAAGCTCAAATGATTTTCTACTTTCCAAAAACCATACGTTGTTCAACACCAATATTCCACCCCACCACCCCCACCCCTCAGGGGCAGACACCATAGAGCTCCGCCCTATATTTTTCATATTAGTTAGTTTTCAGTCATTCAAACTTGAAATGTTTATATGTATCATCTCCTCTGTTCAAAATTATAAATTATCTTTTGGCTCTTCTAATGTTTGCCCCTGAAATTTCATGGAATGTCGGACCCCCTCCTCCCTGCTAAAACCTGACGCTCCCCCCTAGACCTGACGACTTTGACAGTCATCTATTAACATTTTTTTTTTCGTTCATAGTTATTTAACATATGTTTTTTCCTCGGGTTTTTCGACAGTGTTGAAAAGATGCATATAACGTTACATGAACTTGAAAAGAAATTTCGTGATGTATCTCACACGGCAAATTTAAACATTAAAGAAAAGGAAAATGCTTATGAAGTCGAGAGAAATAAACTTACTTATAAAATTGCCGAACTGACAGAGGAAATCAATAAAAAGGCATTGGATAGAGAGAGACAGCTCAGAGAAGAAGCGCAAATAAAATTTACCCTCATGGAAAAAGTAAGTATTTTAAAAGTGAGGATGCTTGAAAATATTATTTCTCCTTTTTTTCAGGTTAAATTTGAATTCTAAACATTGCAACATGTCTTAATGCCCTTTCATGTTTTGTATAAAATAATCTATTTTCGTGTATATCAAAAGGATTGACCTGACACGGCTTCCCGCGTTAATGCTTATCATATTTTCATTTATTTGATGAACTTTTGGAAGCTATGAACGTCAAACGTCGTTATTCAAGGTGGAGAAAAAAACTCCAACCTCTCCCTCCCTCCCTTCCCTCCCTCCCCTCCCTCCCTCCCCTCCCTCCCTCCCTCCCTCCCTCCAACGGTTGAACGTCGTAATTCAAGATGGAGAAAATGAACTCCAACCTCTCCTCCCTCCCTTCCCTCCTCCAACGGTTGAACGTCGTAATTCAAGATGGAGAAAATGAACTCCAACCTTTCCCTCCCCTCTCCCCAACGATTGAAGAACTTGTTATTTGTTTGACACGAATAGCTCCATCTCTGCTTACCCTCCCGGATATAATGGCGTGTTTATTATGTAATTTTAGAGGTTTCGCGAAGAACACTCCTCAAGACAGGCCTTTGAAAGATCTGTGCGCGATGAGATGGAGAAAATATTCGAGACTGTTAAAGTACATCTCTCAGAAGAGCTTCAGAACATACGACATCGTACGGCGGTAATTCATGATTTATTGCACTTTGAACGGGGGGAAGAAACTAATAATTTAATTTAAACAATATAAAAATTCTATACTCTTAACAAAATTTCATTTTTTTAATCATATTTATTCCAGAAATCACGTCATTACGACTATAAGCGTATATCTCCGGACAGGTCTCCGTCTAGAGGGGAATACGCCGGGGATCAAACCCGTGGGGATAGTTCTCCCGGTGCTTCTACCAAAGCATCGCAAATTTCGAAAACAAATCATCCCGAGGAGGTACATAAAATCCAAATAAATGTTAAATTTTGAAATAAATATATGAAATAAATTAACATAAATTTGCATAAGTGAAGCACTGTTTATCAACAGCTGTGGACACAGATGATTAAACATATAATTTACAAATTAAACAAAAAATTGATTTTACTCTTTCGGATTTGACAGTAAATGGAAATTTTATGTACCTAATTTTATTTTAGGCACGGATAAATGTAAAATTGTTTATAATAAAACTAAACTAAACTAATAAATTAAACAAGTTTTTACTTTCGATAAAAATTAATGCTCTTCATACTTTTTAAATTTCGTACCTTCTTCATACTTCATAGTTTGCAAAGTTCAAAGAGTTTAAACTCTATGAAGAAAACAAAGATTGTCAGATGGGTTATTCAACTTTCGAAATATTTTTTCATTTGAACAGATGGCGAAAACACACGATAATCAACAGTTTGTTAAAATGAACGACTGTCTATCGCTTTTGGAAAAGGAGATCGAGGC
The DNA here is from genome assembly GCF_021976095.1 of Xenia sp. Carnegie-2017. NCBI lineage: Eukaryota > Metazoa > Cnidaria > Anthozoa > Malacalcyonacea > Xeniidae > Xenia > Xenia sp. Carnegie-2017. Next base: position 19,072,571 of record NW_025813486.1, on the reverse strand, counting down.
TGCAAAGAAAGCGTTTGAAGACGTCCTTCATGCTGAGATCATAGCAAGACAACAGCAGAACGAAAAAACACTTGAAAAATGTGATAAACTACAGGAGAAAATAAATGTCGCTATAACAACTTTACAACAAGCTATATCTGGCGTTACAACACATACTGATGAAGCTGTTCAACAGGTATAATTCTATGGTTACCATCTTAGACGTTCATGTTATAGAGCTGTAATCAAACAGTTTTAAGTGGGGGGGGAGGGTGTCCACATTTGAGGAAAAACGGACTCCTACTCATGATTTTATTGGCATTATAACTGACGTTAATGTTTTATACTACAAATACACTTGGTTAAGCCGCGCTCAACTTGGTTGATGTGCTTTATATGAGATTACTGAGAAACACACACTGGTTGAGTTCAATAACATGGGGACATTTTTAATTTTACAATTTCACCAGACTATTTTAATCATTGTTTATTACTTTCTTCAGTTGTATTTTTGAATAACGCACGTACATTCAGTTCACCCCCTGGTACGGACTGTGTTATACTCAGTTCACCCCTGGTTACGGACCTGTGTTATACCCAGTTCACCCCCTGCCTACGGACTGTGCTATACCCAGTTCACCCCCATGGTTACGGACCTGTGTTGTACCCAGTTCACCCCCTGTTTACAGACCTGTGCTATACCCAGTTCACCTCCCTGGGTTACGGACCTGTGTTATACCCAGTTCACCCCTGCCTACAGACTATGCTATACCCAGTTCACCCCTGGTTACGGACCTGTGTTATACCCAGTTCACCCCTGCCTACGGACTGTGCTATACCCAGTTCACCCCCATGGTTACAGACCTGTGTTATACCCAGTTCACCCCCCTGGGTTACGGACCTGTGTTAAACTAGCGTATTGCTTTATAGATTTACCAAAGAAAGGGCTTCAAACGCCTCGATTAGTTTTTCATCAAATGTAATTTGTGTGTGTATATTGTCAATATTGTAGACTAAAGATGAAATTTTAACTTTATTGGATCATTCTAACTCCAATCGTCATCAAACGATGACTGACATCAACGAACGTTTGACAAATTTATATAATCACGTTACTGAATTGGATGAAGCTTTGAAGAACCGTTCACTCCCCCCGTCTACGGCACTACCAAACTCAGAAGCTCCGGTGAACAACGAAACCACGAGTTATAACGAGGAGTACACGAAGCTAAACACGAGAATGTATGAAGCATATAAATGGCAGGATGAAGCTGAGGATACTTTGAGGGATCTTTACACCAAACTACATCCAATGAATGGTGAGGTGAGTTTCGTTTGGGGATAAAAATGTCTACAAAAGGATGTAAGTTGATAATAAAATTTTGTTTTATCTCAGATTTCGAAGTTGAAAGTCGCGATTGAAGATATTGTAAATGAGCTTGAGTTAAGAAGATTAGCAAGGTATTTAAAGCTCTTATTTCATTTGTTTACTGTGTTTGCACAGGCTTACGAAAACACAGGAGATGTTTGGGAGTACTTGAGAATAGATCAGTGCAAGTCCAAGAGGGTTACACATGCTTGAGTTTGCTTGAGAGCTCTCACAAACGTCTCCGAGGTTTGTATAAGCCTGTGCAAATACGAAAAAAATCTTTTATATCTTTATACCAGAACAGCAATATGATTGATTTGAAATTTTGCTTTGATTAATTTAAATGATTCAGCTCGGATCGGTTTGTACATGTTAATGTAAACTCAGCTCTCGACCAATCAGCGCAAACTCAGCTCTCGACCAATCAGCGCAAACTCAGCTCTCGACCAATCAGCGCAAACTCAGCTCTCGACCAATCAGCGCAAACTCAGCTCTCGACCAATCAGCGCAAACTCAGATCTCGACCAATCAGCGCACGCGTTTTATTGTTGACATTTTGTAAAATTATAAGTTTCCGTGTCATCTACATTCACTCATTTATCTATTAATAAAATATTATTTTTTAATTTAATAAATCATTGTAGCATAAATGACGATGAAACCAAAACACCCATATCTCATGATGAAAATCTAAGTATGAAGGTTGAAAAGATAGAGAACGATCTTGAACTGGTAATATTGTGTAATTACAACTAAATGAAGAAATTTAACAAAAGATGTTTGATACTTAAAACTTTGTTTGTTTTATTTTGCGTTTTGACACATAGTTTCATAATAAAAGACGTCCTTTATGTAGATATCTATTCAAATGGAAAAGCTCGAAAATACTGTGAACACGATAAGAACAGTTCTCTCACAAAAAATATCATCAGAAGCGAAAACCGTAAGTACTTTACTTTTAGTGTACGGTTATATTTTCTGCTTAAATTGCCATCCATAGTAGAGAATTGTGCACAAGTAGCAGATACGTAGGTCCCTTAGAATACATATTGAAATAGTGTTTACAGTTTGCTATTCACAGTTTATTTATCCACTTGGCGAATGAAATGAAAAAGTGTGCGTTTTTTTAACTTCTTTTATGTTATCGATTTGCAATTTATGTCTTGTTTTAAAAAAGTAGCGCTTTTTGAACCACATTGAACACTTGCGCCTGCGAATATGTATTTGAAAGGTCCACAGCGCTTTTCTATAAATAAATCCTGTGAAGCACAGGATTCATTTTAACTCATTTTATTTCACCCCCCTCCCATAGCAAAATCTGACTAAATTTGCCAAAGAAAAACTGTAGTGTTGAAATCTTCCTAAAGAAATTTACTGTTTGAAAATTTCGCATGCTAGAACTTTTTATGAAAGTTTATCAACGCTTACTGATAGTCATGTTCCGTAGAAACATTTCATACGCAAGAAAGTTTCATTGCCAATTTTGTTTTTAACGTATTCACGTTTGGATGAATTATCTCACACATCTTCGTGCAATAGCAACCGACTTAAGACTAGTTTTACTTAATCTGGCAGATGAAATGTAGAGTGCCATCTTTGATAAGGTTCTCAACATTGTAAAAATACTTTTAAATTATTATGAAGTTCCAACATGATCATGAAGTTCCGACATAATCATGAATTTCCAACATGATCATGAAGTTTCAACATGATCATGAAGTTCCAACATGATCATGAAGTTCCAACATGATCATGAAGTTCCAACATCATGAAGTTCCGACATGATCATGAAGTTCCAACATGATTATGAAGTTCCGACATGATCATGAAGTTCCAACATAATCATGAAGTTCCAACATGATCATGAAGTTCCAACATGATCATGAAGTTCCAACATGATCATGAAATTCTAACATGAGAGAAAAGTGCCAGAAGTTCCATTGTATATTAGAAAAAAATTACCATTTCATAATTACCATTGTATAATTATACGAAATATGTAGAGAAATAGCGATATTTCTGAACTGAAGAAACAGTTGAAACAAATCCAGAAAACTAAAGAAGACGACTCAGAGAACAATGATGCCGATGCTTTTGAAGGCCACAATGAAAACAGATAATTTTGCAGATGGAAATCGAAAATTTGTTTGTACTATATGGAGGTGATGGAATTTTTCAAAAATGATTTCATCCATCAATCAATTTTATCACACCTAATTTTACGTTAAACTGTAAAATTATTGGCTTGTTTAAAAATAAGATCATTATTGTACAACATCTAAATAATGAATATAAATCTTTCTAAATTTATTTTATGCAATGTTTAATATGTAGTACTTATGATGTTAAATATCTTAGTGATATTTTAATTTTAATATATGTTACAAAAGTGCGTATGTATTGTGTAAATCTAATTATCTAAATATAAGATAAACTTAACTTGTATGTTGTATCGGCTTCAACCACTCCTTTTGTAGTCAGATTATGTTGTTAAACTTTTCTATTTCTTAACATAATCGAGTTTTTTGCTCTACCAGTAAATGTCATAACCACTAAAGTCTAAACATTATTCCTAAATTATCTTACTCTAAAACTCGCTACGCTGACCGCCATTTTGCAAAACTGGTTTTAAGATCTCCGTTTCTTTCTTTCTGCTAATATATTACACGTTAATTTCAGGTAAAGGAAGTACGGGAAATGTTCGCAGATGATATTGGTAAAGTTGTGAAATATTTCATTCGTGAACAGAGACGGGTGTTTGTGAAATATCATATTAATGATAAAAATGTTTATCGTCCTGAAATAACAAAAGATGGCGAAAAACAAGCACATTCCATTCATCTTGCCTTGCTCAGCGTTAACAGATGGGGCATTTATGAGGCGTACAGAATACATAAATATAAACAAGCTTGGTTTAAGATTGTTGAAAATAAAAACAATCGTCCAGTCTCCGAAAGAGATTTTAAAGAGAAGGAAGAAAACCCAAGTGATGATGACAATGAAGATGAAAAAAGAAGCGATGATGACGATGAAAAAACAAGCGATGATGACGATGACAGTGATGATGATGATGATGACGATGACAGTGATGATGATGATGATGATGATGACGATGACAATGATGACGATGACGGTGATGATGATGACGATGATGAAGATGACAACGATGACGATGATGACGATGGGGAAGAAAAGTCTGATGAAAATAAATTAAGTAAAGAGAATGATAGCGAAGAGGAGAAAAGCGAACAAAAGAAAGCAAAAAATGAAAAGAAAAAAGAAAAAAACAATGATACGGAAGGATATGAAGAAGAGAAAGAATGATGGACTGGCACTAATCCATAGTACAAACTGCAGACGTTAAATCTTAGAAAATAAATGGAAAACATAAAGGAATTTCTGGGAACTCCCTGATTGCAACGCATAATGTAATTCTAATAATTTGGTTCAGCACTAAATATTTATAAATTAAACTATTTATAAAAAACATTTGTAAATAATGACTATGTATCTAGAAAATCATTCGGTTATAAATACAATAAAAATTTCGAATTTTTGAGTTAATTAATGGCCTTAAAATTTAAATGCAATTTGATTATTGTCATCTAACATGAAATATCAATGTCATCATTCAGCATCTGAATCTGAACTAGATTCGGTCCATAACCATGAAAACCTATTTAGAAAGCCACTCTCCTTTTTTTTCATTGTATTCTTTTGAACAAGATCTTTCTTTTCTGCTTTAACTCTTCCACTGTGACATTTTTGGTGAAATGTACAACCTGGTGGTAAATGGTTGGTGATTGCATCATAGAGTTCTTGATAAAGCTTGAGATTGAGAACTAGAGTTTCAGCTAAGCTTGCTCCTAGAAGACATTGCAGAGTAAGAAATGAAAATTAGACATGTCAAGTGAATAGGCTAAAATTTACTGATTTATGTACATTCTCAATAAACAAAAGCACACTAACATTTATTTTCTATCATTTATAATAAGCATGATATGATTACTAACCAATTTTTGCAACTCTGACATACAATGAACACACTTTAACACCATCGATACATCTGACACATTTACACATGGAAATGGCTGTCTCAGCAACATGTTAAAACGTTTTACCCAGTAAAGAATATTTTGCCATTCTGAAAATGTATGAACAACATCTATAGTTGCTTCTTCATAACAATGTTCTGTTGATAAACAGTCTTGTTTTACACCAACATAATACAACAATAAACTTGCCAAATGGTAAGGTTTCACTTGTGTGTATGATCCAATAACGCAATGCTAATGCAATTAATTGATGTTGAATTGCAAGTTGATATATTGTAGTTCTGTCTCCGTGAAGCAAATGAATGATGTAATCTCTCTTTAACTCGTCAGACATTCCACATAAATCATAAACTTGGAACTTGCTTTTGTAGATATTCATCTAGATTTACTTTACTTTCAATCAAATCTGAGTATTTGCGATCAATTTCGATAATACAAATTTCTTTTCTGTTCATACTTTTGGAGGAATTGAGATCTAAATTGTGATGATCTGATTTATCTATGGGAACAACTTGATTTTGTGTTGCTAAAGATAAATTGTGGGTACCAGTTGGCAATGAAAACAATTCACACTGGCATAGAAAAGCATAGTACTTCCATCTAAGACTTTCAACGCACATTTGAGATGAAGACTGTTTGACATCTTCACTTTGTGTACGAAGAAAAAGTTTTCTGTTGCACAAGCTTGCTATACCCTCGGGTGCCACTGAACCATCACGGAAAAGCTTGATGAGCCAAGTAGGCAGGGAAAAACCATTGTACATACACAAGTTACTACCATGGTCACATGATTGAAAATAACCAATCAAAAAGCTTTCCTCCTTTTGGTATTCTTCTATAGAAAGCCGCAGTTGTTTTTCAAATTTTAACTTTTGTTCGGGAGTGTATAAAGACAATACAAATTGAACTGCTTCAGAAATTGTGTCATACTTGGATAAAAATAAAGATATCGCTGCAATCTTATGGAATCCTTTACAGTATTTGTTCTTGCCAATGTAGTAAATGAAAGGCATTAACATCCCATCAGAAATATAATCATTGCCTACCAATGGCCAGTAGGAGGCATTTTCTCTGTTATGTTGAGGTATTTGATGAAAGCCATGAAGTTGAATTTTTAACTGTAACGCTAGATCCAGTAAATGTGTAATGTCGAAAGGAATATAACCATGTTTTACATTAAAATGTAAAAATCACTGTCATTTGACATTACTGGAGCTTTCAATTCATTTGCTAGCAGAGAAATTTCGGCATCTGCCTCACTGTAAACAACAAAGTTAATAATTAATATTAAGAGACAGAGGAATTACTCAATTACATTGTGCTATTCTGCCTTAGCCCCTTCGCCCCCTCCACCCTCCACTTTTGAGCATGTTCCATGCACGTGGTCACTGTACAGGGCTGAGTCTGCAGTCTGCTGACAACTGACAATCACAAAACTACACTTACAAATCAGAAACGGCATATTGGACATTAATTTCCTTCAATACTTCAATGACAGCTATCTCCATGAGACGAGGAAGCAACATTTCATAACCTTTGCATGTTGTTGTCCACATTTTGGTCATTTTCTGAATGTAAGTCTCTTTCCTCCTTAGTTTTGTGTTGAATTTCTTTTCGTCTTTTCCCATGATACCATCAAAAATAACGTACGCTACGACGTTATTCAATTTCAGTTTGGAGAAAAACTCTTTCACTCTTTCTTGCATTTCTGCATATTGTCCACCGTATTTTACATTCATGTAATTCGAGGCATACAAATAATAGTATAAACCGCATCCATCTATAACGACATTTGTATTTCTTAATTTATACGGCTCCCAAACATTTCCCTCTCCAGAAGGCATTGAATCGACGTACGAAGTCAATCCCTGAATTCCCATTTTCTCAAAACCACCGTTTCAAAAGCAAAAGCGAAAGCGATAACAACAACAACAGACAGACATCACTGAAATCTAACGAAGTGTGACACTTCCTGCAAAATACCGTTTTGTACTGAGTTAAGGTATATCCCCCCCCCCGTTCTAATTACGATAACCTTTAATTCAGGTGGGTACATTACTCTCCTTGCTAGGCACGTGCACTTCAAATAGCCATTCTGGGAAAATCATTCTTCGTTTCAAAGAAAACGCCATAACGTCTGGTCATGAACGTGTATACAAATATAAATAAACATCCAACGTTATCAAATGACAAATATTCCTTTTCCGTGGATCATCTCTACATCAAACAAATCTGCCGCCAAAAACTCAATATTCTATAAACGGCTTTAGAAATGTATTTTACGCGTCGATTGTGAACACATTGAAGTCAAGAGATCAAGTACATGCAATCGCTATTTTAATTAGTAATTAAGTAATTATCTAGAACATTTACATGTCTCATTCATCTTTGGACTTTGTTCTTTCTGATGATGTCTAAGTGTCGTACACATCTGTGATAAATTTTGAGGTTGATAGATGTTAGACAAGACTACATCCTTTGCTTATATTTCGAATAACACATCATTTCAACGCGTGGTACAGATTTTCGCCATGTGTTATTGTTTAATGAACAGAGTTTGTGAAACGTAATTGATATTAACAATTAAAATTTTGTTTTTATAATTTCAATTGATTGCCTAAATGAGCTGAGATTGGAACAAATGTTAATTGAAAAGGAATCAAGGAATGAAAGAGAATCAAAGTGTTGAAGTTATCATTACTAACATATTTGTAAATTGGAAAGTCATCAGTTGGAGAATTCTTTACTTATATTCTTGCCTTTTCAAACATTTGTGTCAGTAATGTTGACATGGTGACATCACCTTCCATCTGTACTCGTACAAAGTAAAGGTAGCCATTGTTGCAAACTTGACGAAGAACTGGCAAACGAAGAAGTATTTTGGCAAAACGACCAGGTTTTTTTTTCTCAGTGTAATCCTCTAGTGTTCTCATAATTATCTGACATTGTTTTTGAACAGCTTCACTGTTTTTTAATCCTTCTGTGTCTGAAAAAATTCAAAATTAGACTGTCGCCTCTCTATTTAACAAGAAACCCACAGACTTACCATAATTAAACAGTAAAATGGCATTCAGACAAGCAAATTCACTCTCGTCAATCATGAGAGAACGTAAACGTTGAACAACATCAAGCATTCCATCCACTAACTCCTCACTAAGAAAAATGTAGCATTCTTTTCTTTTTAAAATTGAAGGTTGATTCATGTGAAGACTGTCCTCATAAGGCATGGAACGATACAAACATCTAAAACTTGAAGCTCCATTGCGCAGATGAAAGTAATTTAATTTTATCCTCCTTTGCCAGATCAGGAAACCCTGGGATAGCTTTTGCCCAGTCAACTATAAGCTTAAGTTCCAGTGATATGCCATTGGATAATCTCGTCAATGGAATATTAATAACAGGATCTTGAAGAGGGGGTCTAAGAAGATATTCACCCGGAGGAATAATAGCCGGTGAAGCATCCAATAATTGTTGCATGATTTTTAATCTCTCTTCTGCAGTGGTACAGTCACTTTTTGTATTAGTCACCTCTTCTTTTCCTTCCGCTGAAACCTCCGAGCTGTTTGCATCAGGTGTTTTTAAAGGATAAAAAGATCTCCCACCTCTTTGACGATCTCCTCTTACACCTGCAGAAAAACAATTATGAATTATCAAAAGTTATTAATAAATTATTCGTAATAGCATGTGTGCAATAACCCTAGGAGTGACTTCCTGTGATAAAAATAAGAGTATTCTCAAAAAAACTTTATACGTGGACGATCTGCTTTCCCATGCAGTATGCACGTGGTGGAAACATTCTCTGACGAACTTTTGAACCAAAACACAGAGTACAAGAGCATTGCTTGAATGAAAGTCAAAGTTCGTCGACATTGCGCCTTATCAATAGTTGACTATCTTGAAACGTGCTGAAAGCCAATCAACTTTTTAATTTGAGTTGTAGCGTCGTAGAAATAAATTTAAAATACAAAATATTGCATTTTGACGCCGAACAAGTTGTTATTCCCTGTGCTAAGGTCCATTATGAAAACAAAACAACATGCTATTTGCATATTGAACATAAGCAAATGAAAGAATTATGTGAAACTAAATGGGGTCCATAATAGTCATGTTCTTTCACGTATGGAACATGATCGACTGTGTTTGTGTGATTTCTTCAATGAGTTTGACGCTGAATAGTTTTTATTTTACAGTTGTAAGGACTAAAGAAGGCTGTACAACAAAACATGAATCGCTATGAATGCCATGAAATACGATAGGAAATGTTTCAAAAGAGTATTAAATGATTCTTATATTGCATTTATCACGATGAACAAAATAAGTCAGAAAAGGCAAGTTTTGTCTTACCTCCAAACACCATACCAACGTGTAAACATTTTTTCAACCGGCAAGCTTGACATTTTGCTCTCGTTTCCAATGTGATTTCGCATGCTTCGTCCCCATTTTGACATTGATATTTTTCCTTGAGGTTTTTTTGAACTGTTCGCTTGAAGAAGCTCTTGCAGCCTTCGCAAGCATAGCAACCGTAATGATAGCCGGTAGACGGTGCACTACACACAGCGCAAAGGTCTTCATTTTCTGTAGTAGACATAACACAAGATAAATACAAGAGCCGGGCGAAATGCTTTTATACTCCCACAAAAGACCGTGATTTGCAATCGAAGTTCATTCAATGTGAGTAGTTTTTTTGTTTTAAGAGTTATCATACACATGAAAGAAGTATTTTATGTTTCTTTTTGACCTTGAACGACTTCACAGTGAAAGCAAATTGTTCGATTTCTGTAATACACTGTACCCCCATGACGTCATTACAACACTGAGAATTGACTGCCGGAAATAGGCAATAGCAGAGGAAATGTATTATTTTACATTTATTGTATTGAAAGTTACTATTTAAACTGTTGCCATGTAAATTGTTGTTGTCATTCACAACAACAAAAAATGTAACACAATCCTTTGAAGTGATTTCTCCAAGATAACGATGACTTTGCGTTTTGATGGGTGAAAGTGAAAGCGATAACTTCTATACATTCCAATTGTACCCCTAAACTCCTCGGATCTTCTTGTCTGGGTTGTGTGTTGGTGGATATAGATAGATTACTTTAATCTGCTGTTTTCATGGATGTCTTTTCAATGATTTATGTGTTTTTAAAACTGAGAAAATATTTATTAAGCACGGCACAAGTTTCGAAAACCGCAACGATTAAAGTTAAATCAACACCAAAGCCCAAAGCAACTTTCTAGTCTTGTGTTAAAATAGAGCGCATTTTAAATTTAAAATTATCATTCAAACCTTTCCACTTTAGTCACTGTGTTAATATTATTCGGTATTTTCGTGTAAAAGCACGAACGTTTCGTGTAGTCCACGCATATTCATTCATTAAAAGAATCACGTTAAATCAGTAAGCACTTGAGTGTTTTAGATATTGCTCTTCGTGTATATGTCGATATTATGGAAGTAACAAACGTTGCGCGAGCCTTGTACGCGTACGACAGTAAAAATGGCATGAAATTCGACGCTGGAGAACTTCTGAACGTATTTGAAAAAGGTGAAGATGGTTGGTGGTTTGGAGAGGTTCAACAAACAAATACAGAAGGATGGTTTCCCGCAACTTATGTCTCAACTTTGGAACAGGTTAGGTTTAAATGATGAAAAGAGTTTTAACGTCAAACCAAAATCTTATTGGGTATTTCCTCATTAACTTATTTAATTTGGCAAAATATCTGGTTTAAATATTTACTGAAACGACACGAGATGTTTCCAGAAGTCTGAGATTATGTAAAGTTTTTTTAGCCGTATGATTTGCATGAGCTTATTCATCGATCATTGAAGTTGTCATTGAAATGTCTGCATTAACAAACGTTGAATGACAGAAATTTGTCAACACCTAATCCGTTAATTCTTATAGTTTGAAAGATTTCACTTGAGGGGAAAGCTGTTTAAAAGAGCGATTATTGAGTTTTGAACTATGTTCAAGAATTGCGTGATTATTGCGTTGTACTTGAGTAAACAATCTTTTTATTCACAATGAAATATGAACAATTGTTCTGAATTTTCGCGAGAGAACAATCAAGAAAATGCGTCGTAAACAAAAACCACGTTTTATAAATTAACGAAATTCAAGTGAAAATTGTCAGTTTGGCTCGCAGCGATCAGGCGAAAAAATTGAAATATTTTGTTGTTAATTTTCAATTATTTCTTTCATCGATGCTTGTAATTATTTAAATCTTAGATCGACCATTTTACACTTGATTATATTTCATCTTTTAAGACTATTTTCCGCGTAAAACAAGTTCCTAGAATATAAGAATTGAAGTTCTGGTAAATTTTCTTATTGCGAGTGAAATTAAACTTAGCTTTTAACAGCAACATTAATGATTTCAGAAAATTGTACATGACAACACTCTTCCACCCAATTGGAAAGCATTTCAAACTGATCAGGAAAAACCTACTATGTCAATTCAGTCAACGGAGGTAATCGCAACATCCTGTCTTTGTCCCTTTTTTATAACCAATAATAAGTTTAAATTACATGTTTGTAAATGTGTACATTGTCCTGGTTGGTAAAGTCCTGAGAACGACTGTTTTTGTTGTTGTTGACTGACTTTTCGACAACCTTAGCGGTAGTCATCTTCAGAGTTCAAACCATTTACTTTAATAAGTTTAAATATCACTATTTGTAGAAAGAACATGGTTACTTCCAACTTCAAACAATAATGTTTCAACAACTGAGACAGGTAGAATTTCAGTAAGTTGTGTTGTTGAACAATGTAGTCATAAGTAATTTTTCACTCACACTTCAAAAAATGGCCATATTTCTAGCTCATGCTGACAAGTCAAAAGCTCCCGAACGAAATGAAAAACGTAGCTTAAAGAAGGTGATATTTTGAATAATGAATTCTAGAAAAGTATGGCTGCGCTTTGTCAAAATGATCTAACCCTAAAAATGATCCAGCTCACATTCCTTAAATGATCCTATATGTAGAGGATCCGGCAAAGTCTTAAAAATTAACTTATTCAAGATCCTTGAGGATCTTTGCAGGATTTTAGTAAGATCTTACTTAGGAATGTTAGCCAGGAAAGAGTAAACATTATGAAAAGTCACAACTATCAATTCGTCAATTTTATATAGAAACCTAGCTTCAACAAAAGACCCAGTACTATGTTGGTTTGTATCAATTGAATTGATGAATGTAGCTGTATTATCAAACATTGGATTTTAACACCATTTTGTGTTGGTTTTCTTGTTAGAAAGGTTTCATGGCGTTTCTCGTGCAGACTCTAAACATGGACAGACATTGTTCAATCCTGGACAATATAGTTACTGCGATCATTTCTGGGTACAATTTCTCTTGTTTTTCATCCATCTCATTATGGATAAACCAATATAAATTGAAGAAGATAATGAATGTATATATTATTTATGAATGATTTGTTTGTACAGGATGATAGGAATGTTAATAAGACTGGACTTGACATTCTTGTTGATCGTTATACATTATGGTAGAGATATGTGTAAGGAAATGGCTGAATTTATAAAAAAGGTAGATATATTTTATGTTTTTATTGGTCAGTATAAATTATTGTATTGTAGAGCTGTTTAGGAGATTATCCTAGTTGCAAATGGAAATGTTATCAAAGGAAAGATAGTGTTCATGTTAAAATTCTTATGTATTTAGAGCTATTATTGAAGATGTGTATGCAAAGAGTTTAGCAAATTTGCGTCATCTGCTCTTGGTGACCAGGAAGAAGGGTAACTGTCATTTATTTACGATACTTGTACATGATAAAATATGGAAGAAGAACTTCATGTTAAGATATGAATGTTAATGTTTGACATTTTAGAACAGTTGGAAAGGCTTGGAAACAAGTTAAAACAAAACTACATGAAGAAGCAAGTGCTCATCAAGCATTTTCTTTCAAGGTTTAGGATAGTTATTTCTTCATATCGTATGTTGCTTTAATGAAATGTTCATGCTTATTTGTTTTAGTAATATTTTAGCTATTGAATAAGGTTCATGGACCATTCCAAGTCAAAGTGACCGAGGAATCAAAAACAGATACAAAGAAAGTAAATGATGTCTTTATTTGCTTGTTGATTGTTTGTTTTCCTGTTGCAAAACAAATTTCAGTTTGAAACTTGCAGGAAAATTTGAATAAATATGTTTAACAAGCTCATCTATGTATTTTTAACATATAGTTGGAAGGGTTCATTGCTCATAGTTGTGCATTATGTTTGTTTAGCATGATCAATTTAGAGATTTACTTCATGAAGACAGAAAAGCAATATCTTCCTCATTCGGTCTTCTTCAAAAGGTTTCTGTCTCTACCAATTCTTGCGTAATTTATTGCTCTGTAACTGTTGTACTCTGTAACACTTGTTTAAAAATGGCTTTAACATGATATCTACAGGCAAGGGAAAGTGTTGTTGAAAAGCAAAGAGTAGTTGGAGAAAAAGAGATGGCTGCTCAACAATCATCAAAGGTTTAAGCTTTGAGCATGTTGAACTTATGGCCATTTTTCTAGAGTTTGGGTTTTTGTTTTATTTCAGGCTTTAGACAAATATGAAAAGGCTGTAAAGAAAACAGTACAAGCCGTATGTTAATCTTAAAGAGAGGGATATACTGGTGTGAAAATTTAAATAATAGCAACTCAAAATTCATGTTGTTGCAAATTAGATTTTAATGTTTATTTTGTGTGCTACAGGACAAGACCACAGAAAAGCTGTAGAGTTGTACAATGCAAATCAAAAAAAATGGGTTGATGATATGGTTTCATCTTGTTCAGTAGGTGTTCTTTTGGATCAATGATGGATATATATGTATTTCCAAAATATATCCATTTGTGTTTCTTTATATTTTGATAGGTCTTAGAGAATCAAGAAGTTGACAGGGTTGAATTTATCAAACAACAAATTATGCTCTATGTATTTTTAAGAAAAGAAGTCAATGAAACGTGTGAAAAGGTATAATTTTCATTCATTTGCTTGTTTGAAGGCAAGAATTTCAAGTTTTATAAAATCTTACAATGCACACTCACAAACAACTTCAATTGAGCTTGTTTTAATGTGTGTCAAAATGTTAAAAAGAAAAGCAATTTCAATTCATGTTTTAATCATCTTAAAATTTGGTATTGAATAACTCATTTTTATGAATTTATCAAATACTTTAGGCCATGGGAGGTATAATACAGGAAGCACAGCAAATAAATGCATTGAAAGATCGAAAGCTCTTTGTGGAGAAACATGGAACAGGTTCAATAAGACCTGTTGATATGCCTTGAAAAATGACCAACATGATTTTTGCATGCTGAATGACATCTTAGTGATAAAAACAAGTTGTGGATGACTTATTTTATAACGCTAATTATAAATTAAATAAAAATTATTTTGATAGATTGAAAGGCGCTCCCTATAATATTCATGATGATAAATGACAATATTTTTGAATGAATTTGAATAAAAGTTTTGAATATGTACATGCTGGCTAACCGCCAAAACTTCGAATAAACAGATCATCTATAAAAATATAACATCAAGTATTCAACCTTCACGAAGTCTCCATGTTCTTTTTTTTGTAAAGACAATCCGAAATTTTGAAATATTCGACGAAGAACCTTGTTTTAATACCCTTTCAGTCATTGCTAGGTTTTTCCAATCGCGTGAAAGGTATACACGATTGTTTGCATAAAAGAGAAATTAAATCGTATACGTATGTAAACGTAAGAACTGAAAGACGAACAAGAACAAGCAGAGGTATGATGACTACAACTTCAGGGAGAAAAGCTAATCGCTTGCTAAAGGAAAGATCACCTTATCTTCTTCAACATGCATATAATCCTGTTGAATGGTAAGTTTTTCTGAAACTATAATGAGAGAAAGGCGAGAGGATAGAATAGATAGTTATCGGAGCAGAAATTTATCGTCTCCACTGTTTGTGTGCTTGTAAATCTTTGTTTCATTCAGAATGTGAGAATAGCAAGAGTTTAGCTTTCATTTTAATAGGAAGAGGTGTGTTTTGTCCATGTGTTAATTCTCCTAAGGAAATGTAAGTAACCTAATAATCTATGATGGAATTACGGGATGATTTTGTAGGGGTGTGGTGTACGTTTTTTTTAAGATGTCAGTTGGTCAGTCAAGTTTGGATTAGATTTCAGCGGCCTCTTTGTGAGTGTTGTTATGTTATTCACATGTCCGATTTTTTGGGGGTTTGTTTGACTTGAGACCATGGGAAATGTTTTGTTTGATCATTGTTTTAGGTTGGGAAATTACACTCACACCCCCTGTACCCCTTCTAGCCAAGGTTATTGTCTAAGGTGTGCACTCCTGCATCCTTCTTCTAAATTGTTTTTGTTTGTTTGAGGTGTAGATATGTAGGGCTCAAAGACTCCCTTCAATATATTTAGGTATCCGTGGGGTGATGAAGCTTTTGAAAAATCGAAGATGGACGAAAAACCAATCTTTTTGTCAGGTGTGTGTTCATTTTAAATATATGGAGATGTAGGGGGGGGGGTTAAGAATCTTGATTCAAGATGCTGACAAACAGCCTAACTTGTTTGATACTTAAACATTGACTAAATTTAATGAACTTGTGGTTTGCACCTAACAATGGTAGCCAGCCATGAAAGTTGTTTATGTTTATCTGGGATCATGGGTCGGGGTCATGAATCTGGGATCATGTGTCGGTGTCATGAATCGGGATCATGGGTCGGGGTCATGAATCTGGGATCATGAATCGGGATCATGGGTCGGGGTCATGAATCGGGATCATGGGTCGGGGTCATGAATCGGGATCATGGATCCGGGGTCATGAATCCGGGATCATGGATCGGGGTCATGAATCCGGGATCATGGGTCCTGGGTCATGAATCCGGGATCATGGGTCCGGGATCATGGGTCCGGAGTCATGGGTCCGGGGTCATGAATCCGGGATCATGGGTCCGGGATCATGTGTCTGGGGTCATGGGTCCGCGATCATGGGTCCGGGGTCATGAATCGGGATCATGGAGTCGAGGGTCATGAATCGGGATCATGGGTCGAGGTCATGAATCGGGTCATGGGTCGGTCATGAATCGGGATCATGGGTCGAGTCATGAATCGGGATCATGGTCGGTCATGAATCGAGTCATGGGTCGAGGTCATGGGTCGAGAGTCATGGAGTCGAGGTCATGAATCGGGATCATGGGTCGAAGTCATGAATCGGGATCATGGGTCGGTCATGAATCGGGATCATGGGTCAGTGTAATGAATCGGGATCATGGGTCGAGGTCATGGGTCGGGGTCATGAATCGGGATCATGGGTTCGAGTCATGAATCGGGATCATGGGTCTGGGGTCATGAATCGGGATCATGGTCGAGTCATGAATCGGGATCATGGATCGAGGGTCATGGAGTCGAGGTCATGAATCGGGATCATGGGTCGAGTCATGAATCGGGATCATGGATCGAGTCATGGAGTCGTGGTCATGAATCGGGATCATGGGTCCGGGTCATTGAATCGAGTCCATGAATCGGGATCATGGGTCAGGAGTCATGAATCGGGATCATGGGTCGGGATCATGGGTCGAGGTCATGGGTCTGGTCATGGAGTCGAGAATCATGGAATCGAGGTCATGG